>NC_083403.1:25407003-25746169 GCF_020745735.1 Hemiscyllium ocellatum | reverse complement strand
AGTCCCGGTGGAGACTGGAGCCAAGTCCTGGTGCAGACTGGCGCCATGTCCCGGTGTAGGCTGGGGCCAAGTTCCGGTGCAGACTGGAACCAAGTCCCGATGCAGACTGGGGCCAAGTCCTGGTGCGGAGTGGAACCAAGTCCCAGTGCAGACTGGAACCAAGTCCCAGTGCAGTCTGGAGCCAAGTCCCGGTGCAGACTGGAAACAAGTCCCGGTGTAGACTGGACCAAGTCCCAGAGCAAACTGGAGCCAAGTCCTGGTGCAGACTGGAGCCAAGTCCCGGTGCAGACTGGAACCAAGTTCCGGTGTAGACGCGAGCCAAGTCCCAGTACAGACTAGAGCCAAGTCCTGGGGCAGACTGGAACCATGTCTCTGTGCAGGTACCGGAACCAAGTCTGGGTGCAAATTGGAGTTAGGTCCCAGTGCAGTCTCAAGCCAAGTCCCGGTGCAGACTGGAACCAAGTTCCGGTGTAGACGCGAGCCAAGTCCCAGTGCAGACTAGAGCCAAGTCCTGGTGCAGACTGGAGCCAAGTCCCGGTGCAGACTGGAGCGTAGTCCCGGTGCAGACTGGAGTCAAGTCCCCGTACAGACTGGAGCTAACTCCCGGTGCGGATTGGGGCCAAGTCCCGGTGAGGACTGGAGACAAGTCCCGGTGTTGATTGGACCAAGTCCCAGTGCAGACTAGAGCCAAGTCCTGGTGCAGACTGGAGCCAAGTCCCGGTGCAGACTGGAGCGTAGTCCCGGTGCAGATTGGAGCTAAGTCCCAGTGCAGACTGGAGCCAAGTCCCGGTGCAGACTGGAGCGTAGTCCCGGTGCAGATTGGAGCTAAGTCCCAGTGCAGACTGGAGCCAAGTCCCGGTGCAGTCTGGAACCAAGTCTCAGTGCAGACTGGAGCCATGTCCCGGTGTAGACTGGAGCCAAGTCCTGGTGCAGACTGGAGCCATGTCCCGGCGTAGACTGGTGCCAAGTTCCGGTGCAGACTGGAACCAAGTCCCGGTGCAGACTGGGGCCAAGTCCCGGTGCAGACTGGAGCCAAGTCCTTGTGCAGACTGTTGCCAAGGCCTGGTGCAGACTGGAGTCAAGTCCCGGTGCTGACTGGAGCCTAGTCCTGGTGCAGACTGGTGCCAAGCCCTGATGCAGAGTGCAACCAAGTCCCGGTGCTGACTGGAGCTAAGTCCCGGTGCAGACTGTTGCCAAGTTCCGGTGTAGACTGGAACCATGTTTCGGTGCGGACTGGAACCAAGTCCTGGTGAAGGCTGGATCAAATCCCGGTGCAGACTGGAGCCTAGTCCCAGTGCAGACTGGAACCAAGTACCGGTGTAGACTTGAGCCAAGTCCCAGTGCAGACTAGAGCCAAGTACTGGTGCAGACTAGAGCCAGGTCCTGGTGCAGACTGGTGCCAAGGTCCGGTGCAAATTGGAGCCAAGTCCCGGTGCAGACTGGAGCCTAGTCCCAGTGCAGACTGGAGCCAATTCCCGGTGCAGACTGGAACCAAGTCCTGGTGCAGACTGGAAACAAGTCCCAGTGCAGACTGGAGCCAAGTCCTGGTGCAGACTGGAACCATGTCCTGGTGCAGACTGGGGCCAGGACCCGGTGCGGAGTGGAACCAAGTCCTGGTGCTGACTGGAACCAAGTCCCGATGCCGATTGCAGCCAAGTCGTGGTGCAGACTGGAGCGTTGTCCCGGTGCAGATTGGAGCCAAGTCCCGGTGCGGACTGGAACCAAGTCCCGGTGCGGACTGGAACCAAGTCCCGGTGCAGACTGGAGTCAAGTCCCCGTACAGACTGGAGCTAACTCCCGGTGCGGATTGGGGCCAAGTCCCGGTGAGGACTGGAGACAAGTCCCGGTGTTGACTGGACCAAGTCCCGGTGCAAACTGGAGCCAAGTCCTGGTGCAGACTGGAGCCAAGTCCCGGTGTAGACTGGTGCCAAGTTCCGGTGCAGACTGGAACCAAGTCCCGGTGCAGACTGGGGCCAAGTCCCGGTGCAGACTGGAACCATGTCCCAGTGCAGACTGGAACCAAGTCCCGGTGCAGACTGGAGCCAAGTCCTGGTGCAGACTGGCGCCATGTCCCGGTGTAGACTGGGGCCAAGTTCCGGTGCAGACTGGAACCAAGTCCCGATGCAAACTGGGGCCAAGTCCTGGTGCGGAGTGGAACCAAGTCCCAGTGCAGACTGGAACCAAGTCCCAGTGCAGTCTGGAGCCAAGTCCCGGTGCAGACTGGAGCCAAGTCCCGGTGTAGACTGGACCAAGTCCCAGAGCAAACTGGAGCCAAGTCCTGGTGCAGACTGGAGCCAAGTCCCGGTTCAGACTGGAACCAAGTTCCGGTGTAGACGCGAGCCAAGTCCCAGTACAGACTAGAGCCAAGTCTGGGGCAGACTGGAACCATGTCTCTGTGCAGGTACCGGAACCAAGTCTGGGTGCAAATTGGAGTTAAGTCCCAGTGCAGTCTCAAGCCAAGTCCCGGTGCAGACTGGAACCAAGTTCCGGTGTAGACGCGAGCCAAGTCCCAGTGCAGACTAGAGCCAAGTCCTGGTGCAGACTGGAGCCAAGTCCCGGTGCAGACTGGAGCGTAGTCCCGGTGCAGACTGGAGTCAAGTCCCCGTACAGACTGGAGCTAACTCCCGGTGCGGATTGGGGCCAAGTCCCGGTGAGGACTGGAGACAAGTCCCGGTGTTGACTGGACCAGGTCCCAGTGCAAACTGGAGCCAAGTCCTGGTGCAGACTGGAGCCAAGTCCCGGTGTAGACTGGTGCCAAGTTCCGGTGCAGACTGGAACCAAGTTCCGGTGTAGACGCGAGCCAAGTCCCAGTGCAGACTAGAGCCAAGTCCTGGTGCAGACTGGAACCAAGTCCCGGTGCGGACTGGAACCAAGTCCCGGTGCAGACTGGAGTCAAGTCCCTGTACAGACTGGAGCTAACTCCCGGTGCGGATTGGGGCCAAGTCCCGGTGAGGACTGGAGACAAGTCCCGGTGTTGACTGGACCAAGTCCCGGTGCAAACTGGAGCCAAGTCCTGGTGCAGACTGGAGCCAAGTCCCGGTGTAGACTGGTGCCAAGTTCCGGTGCAGACTGGAACCAAGTCCCGGTGCAGACTGGGGCCAAGTCCCGGTGCAGACTGGAACCATGTCCCAGTGCAGACTGGAACCAAGTCCCGGTGCAGACTGGAGCCAAGTCCTGGTGCAGACTGGCGCCATGTCCCGGTGTAGACTGGGGCCAAGTTCCGGTGCAGACTGGAACCAAGTCCCGATGCAGACTGGGGCCAAGTCCTGGTGCGGAGTGGAACCAAGTCCCAGTGCAGACTGGAACCAAGTCCCAGTGCAGTCTGGAGCCAAGTCCCGGTGCAGACTGGAAACAAGTCCCGGTGTAGACTGGACCAAGTCCCAGAGCAAACTGGAGCCAAGTCCTGGTGCAGACTGGAGCCAAGTCCCGGTGCAGACTGGAACCAAGTTCCGGTGTAGACGCGAGCCAAGTCCCAGTACAGACTAGAGCCAAGTCCTGGGGCAGACTGGAACCATGTCTCTGTGCAGGTACCGGAACCAAGTCTGGGTGCAAATTGGAGTTAAGTCCCAGTGCAGTCTCAAGCCAAGTCCCGGTGCAGACTGGAACCAAGTTCCGGTGTAGACGCGAGCCAAGTCCCAGTGCAGACTAGAGCCAAGTCCTGGTGCAGACTGGAGCCAAGTCCCGGTGCAGACTGGAGCGTAGTCCCGGTGCAGATTGGAGCTAAGTCCCAGTGCAGACTGGAGCCAAGTCCCGGTGCAGACTGGAGCGTAGTCCCGGTGCAGATTGGAGCTAAGTCCCAGTGCAGACTGGAGCCAAGTCCCGGTGCAGTCTGGAACCAAGTCTCAGTGCAGACTGGAGCCATGTCCCGGTGTAGACTGGAGCCAAGTCCTGGTGCAGACTGGAGCCATGTCCCGGCGTAGACTGGTGCCAAGTTCCGGTGCAGACTGGAACCAAGTCCCGGTGCAGACTGGGGACAAGTCCCGGTGCAGACTGGAGCCAAGTCCTGGTGCAGACTGTTGCCAAGGCCTGGTGCAGACTAGAGTCAAGTCCCGGTGCTGACTGGAGCCTAGTCCTGGTGCAGACTGGTGCCAAGCCCTGATGCAGAGTGCAACCAAGTCCCGGTGCTGACTGGAGCTAAGTCCCGGTGCAGACTGTTGCCAAGTTCCGGTGTAGACTGGAACCATGTTTCGGTGCGGACTGGAACCAAGTCCTGGTGAAGGCTGGATCAAATCCCGGTGCAGACTGGAGCCTCGTCCCAGTGCAGACTGGAACCAAGTACCGTTGTAGACGTGAGCCAAGTCCCAGTGCAGACTAGAGCCAAGTACTGGTGCAGACTGGAGCCAGGTCCCAGTGCAGACTAGAGCCAGGTCCTGGTGCAGACTGGTGCCAAGGTCCGGTGCAAATTGGAGCCAAGTCCCGGTGCAGACTGGAGCCTAGTCCCAGTGCAGACTGGAGCCAATTCCCGGTGCAGACTGGAACCAAGTCCTGGTGCAGACTGGAAACAAGTCCCAGTGCAGACTGGAGCCAAGTCCTGGTGCAGACTGGAACCATGTCCTGGTGCAGACTGGGGCCAGGACCCGGTGCGGAGTGGAACCAAGTCCTGGTGCTGACTGGAACCAAGTCCCGATGCCGATTGCAGCCAACACCTGGTGCAGACTGGAGCGTAGTCCCGGTGCAGATTGGAGCTAAGTCCCGGTGCAGACTGGAGCCAAGTCCCGGTGCAGACTGGAACCAAGTTTCGGTGCGGACTGGAACCAAGTCCCGGTGTTGACTGGACCAAGTCCCGGTGCAAACTGGAGCCAAGTCCTGGTGCAGACCCAAGCCAAGTCCCGGTGTAGACTGGTGCCAAGTTCCGGTGCAGACTGGAACCAAGTCCCGGTGCAGACTGGGGCCAAGTCCCGGTGCAGACTGGAACCATGTCCCAGTGCAGACTGGAACCAAGTCCCGGTGCAGACTGGAGCCAAGTCCTGGTGCAGACTGGCGCCATGTCCCGGTGTAGACTGGGGCCAAGTCCCGATGCAGACTGGGGCCAAGTCCTGGTGCGGAGTGGAACCAAGTCCCAGTGCAGACTGGAACCAAGTCCCAGTGCAGTCTGGAGCCAAGTCCCGGTGCAGACTGGAAACAAGTCCCGGTGTAGACTGGACCAAGTCCCAGAGCAAACTGGAGCCAAGTCCTGGTGCAGACTGGAGCCAAGTCCCGGTGCAGACTGGAACCAAGTTCCGGTGTAGACGCGAGCCAAGTCCCAGTACAGACTAGAGCCAAGTCCTGGGGCAGACTGGAACCATGTCTCTGTGCAGGTACCGGAACCAAGTCTGGGTGCAAATTGGAGTTAAGTCCCAGTGCAGTCTCAAGCCAAGTCCCGGTGCAGACTGGAACCAAGTTCCGGTGTAGACGCGAGCCAAGTCCCAGTGCAGACTAGAGCCAAGTCCTGGTGCAGACTGGAGCCAAGTCCCGGTGCAGACTGGAGCGTAGTCCCGGTGCAGATTGGAGCTAAGTCCCAGTGCAGACTGGAGCCAAGTCCCGGTGCAGACTGGAGCGTAGTCCCGGTGCAGATTGGAGCTAAGTCCCAGTGCAGACTGGAGCCAAGTCCCGGTGCAGACTGGAACCAAGTCTCAGTGCAGACTGGAGCCATGTCCCGGTGTAGACTGGAGCCAAGTCCTGGTGCAGACTGGAGCCATGTCCCGGCGTAGACTGGGGCCAAGGCCTGGTGCAGACTAGAGTCAAGTCCCGGTGCTGACTGGAGCCTAGTCCTGGTGCAGACTGGTGCCAAGCCCTGATGCAGAGTGCAACCAAGTCCCGGTGCTGACTGGAGCTAAGTCCCGGTGCAGACTGTTGCCAAGTTCCGGTGTAGACTGGAACCATGTTTCGGTGCGGACTGGAACCAAGTCCTGGTGAAGGCTGGATCAAATCCCGGTGCAGACTGGAGCCTAGTCCCAGTGCAGACTGGAACCAAGTACCGGTGTAGACTTGAGCCAAGTCCCAGTGCAGACTAGAGCCAAGTACTGGTGCAGACTAGAGCCAGGTCCTGGTGCAGACTGGTGCCAAGGTCCGGTGCAAATTGGAGCCAAGTCCCGGTGCAGACTGGAGCCTAGTCCCAGTGCAGACTGGAGCCAATTCCCGGTGCAGACTGGAACCAAGTCCTGGTGCAGACTGGAAACAAGTCCCAGTGCAGACTGGAGCCAAGTCCTGGTGCAGACTGTTGCCAAGGCCTGGTGCAGACTAGAGTCAAGTCCCGGTGCTGACTGGAGCCTAGTCCTGGTGCAGACTGGTGCCAAGCCCTGATGCAGAGTGCAACCAAGTCCCGGTGCTGACTGGAGCTAAGTCCCGGTGCAGACTGTTGCCAAGTTCCGGTGTAGACTGGAACCATGTTTCGGTGCGGACTGGAACCAAGTCCTGGTGAAGGCTGGATCAAATCCCGGTGCAGACTGGAGCCTAGTCCCAGTGCAGACTGGAACCAAGTACCGGTGTAGACTTGAGCCAAGTCCCAGTGCAGACTAGAGCCAAGTCCTGGTGCAGACTGGAGCCAGGTACCAGTGCAGACTAGAGCCAGGTCCTGGTGCAGACTGGTGCCAAGGTCCGGTGCAAATTGGAGCCAAGTCCCGGTGCAGACTGGAGCCTAGTCCCAGTGCAGACTGGAGCCAATTCCCGGTGCAGACTGGAACCAAGTCCTGGTGCAGACTGGAAACAAGTCCCAGTGCAGACTGGAGCCAAGTCCTGGTGCAGACTGGAACCATGTCCTGGTGCAGACTGGGGCCAGGACCCGGTGCGGAGTGGAACCAAGTCCTGGTGCTGACTGGAACCAAGTCCCGATGCCGATTGCAGCCAACACCTGGTGCAGACTGGAGCGTAGTCCCGGTGCAGATTGGAGCTAAGTCCCGGTGCAGACTGGAGCCAAGTCCCGGTGCAGACTGGAACCAAGTCTCGGTGCGGACTGGAACCAAGTCCCGGTGTTGACTGGACCAAGTCCCGGTGCAAACTGGAGCCAATTCCTGGTGCAGACTCAAGCCAAGTCCCGGTGTAGACTGGTGCCAAGTTCCGGTGCAGACTGGAACCAAGACCCGGTGCAGACTGGGGCCAAGTCACGGTGCAGACTGGAACCATGTCCCAGTGCAGACTGGAACCAAGTCCCGGTGCAGACTGGAGCCAAGTCCTGGTGCAGACTGGCGCCATGTCCCGGTGTAGACTGGGGCCAAGTTCCGGTGCAGACTGGAACCAAGTCCCGATGCAGACTGGGGCCAAGTCCCGGTGCGGAGTGGAACCAGGTCCCACTGCAGACAGGAACCAAGTCCCAGTGCAGTCTGGAACCAAGTCCCGGTGCAGACTGGAACCAAGTCCCAGTGCAGACTGGAGCAGCCAAGACCCGGTGCAGACTGGAACCATGTCTCCGTGCGGACTGGAACCAAGTCCCACAGCAGTCTGCTGCCAAGGTCTGGTGCGGTTTGGAGCTAAGTCCCGCTGCAGACTGTAACCAAGTCCTGGTGCAGGCTGGAACTAAGTCCTGGTGCTGGCTGGATCAAGTCCCGTTGCAGACTGGAGCCAAGTCCCGGTGCAGACTGAGGCCAGGTCCTGGTGCAGACTGGAACCAATTCCCGGAGCAGACTGGGGCCAGGTCCTGGTGCAGACTGGGGCCAAGTCCCGGTGTAGATTGGAACCAAATCCAGGTGCATACTGGGGCCAAGTCCCGGTGTAGATTGGAACCAAGTCCCGGTGCAGGCTGGAGCCAAGACCCAACGCAGACTGGAGCCATGTCCCAGTGCGGAATGGAGCCAGGCCCCGGTGCAGACCAGAACCAAGTCCCGTGCAGACTGGGGCCAGGTCCTGGTGCAGACTGGAACCAAATCCTGGTGCAGACTGGAGCCAAGTCTTGGTGCAAACTGGAGCCAATTCCCGGTGCAGACTGGAGCCAAGTCCCGGTGCGGACTGGAGCCAAGTCCTGGTGCAGACTGGAACCAAGTTCCGGTGTAGACGTGAGCCAAGTCCCAGTGCAGACTGGAGCCAAGTCCTGGTGCAGACTGGAACCAAGTTCCGGTGTAGACGTGAGCCAAGTCCCAGTGCAGACTGGTGCCAAGGTCCGTTGCAGACTGGAGCGTAGTCCCGGTGCAGATTGGAGCTAAGTCCCAGTGCAGACTGGAGCCAAGTCCCGGTGCAGACTGGAACCAAGTCCCGGTGCAGACTGGAGCCAACTCCCGGTGCAGACTGGAGCTAACTCCCGATGCGGATTGGGGCCAGGACCTGGTGCGGAGTGGAACCAAGTCCTGGTGCTGACTGGAACCAAGTCCCGATGCCGATTGCAGCCAAGTCGTGGTGCAGACTGGAGCGTAGTCCCGGTGCAGATTGGAGCCAAGTCCCGGTGCGGACTGGAACCAAGTCCCGGTGCGGACTGGAACCAAGTCCCGGTGCAGACTGGAGTCAAGTCCCCGTACAGACTGGAGCTAACTCCCGGTGCGGATTGGGGCCAAGTCCCGGTGAGGACTGGAGACAAGTCCCGGTGTTGACTGGACCAAGTCCCGGTGCAAACTGGAGCCAAGTCCTGGTGCAGACTGGAAACAAGTCCCGGTGTAGACTGGACCAAGTCCCAGAGCAAACTGGAGCCAAGTCCTGGTGCAGACTGGAGCCAAGTCCTGGTGCACACTGGAGCCTTGTCCCGATGTAGACTGGTGCCACGTTCCGGTGCAGTCTGGAACCAAGTCCCAGTGCAGACTGGAGCCATGTCCCGGTGTAGACTGGAGCCAAGTCCTGGTGCAGACTGGAGCCATGTCCCGGCGTAGACTGGTGCCAAGTTCCGGTGCAGACTGGAACCAAGTCCCGGTGCAGACTGGGGCCAAGTCCCGGTGCGGAGTGGAACCAAGTCCCGGTGCAGACTGGAGCCTAGTCCCAGTGCAGACTGGAGCCAAGTCCCGGTGCAGACTGGAGCCAAGTCCTGGTGCAGACTGTTGCCAAGGCCTGGTGCAGACTGGAGTCAAGTCCCGGTGCTGACTGGAGCCTAGTCCTGGTGCAGACAGTTGCCAAGCCCTGGTGCTGAGTGGAACCAAGTCCTGGTGCAGACTGGAGCTAAGTCCCGGTGCAGACTGTTGCCAAGTTCCGGTGTAGCCTGGAACCATGTCTCGGTGCGGACTGGAACCAAGTCCTGGTGAAGGCTGGATCAAATCCCGGTGCAGACTGGAGCCTAGTCCCAGTGCAGACTGGAACCAGGTTCCGGTGTAGACTTGAGCCAAGTCCCAGTGCAGACTAGAGCCAGGTCCTGGTGCAGATTGGTGCCAAGGTCCGGTGCAAATTGGAGCCAAGTCCCCGTGCAGACTGGAGCCAAGTCCCGGTGCAGACTGGAAACAAGTCCCGGTGTAGACTGGACCAAGTCCTGGTGCAAACTGGAGCCATGTCCTGGTGCAGACTGGAGACAAGTCCTGGTGCAGACTGGAGCCTTGTCCCGGTGTAGACTGGTGCCAAGATCCGGTGCAGTCTGGAACCAAGTCCCAGTGCAGACTGGAGCCATGTCCCGGTGTAGACTGGAGACAAGTCCTGGTGCAGACTGGAGCCATGTCCCGGCGTAGACTGGTGCCAATTTCCGGTTCAGACTGGAACCAAATCCCGGTGCAGACTGGGGCCAAGTCCCGGTGCGGAGTGGAACCAAGTCCCGGTGCAGACTGGAGCCTAGTCCCAGTGCAGACTGGAACCAAGTCCCGGTGCAGACTGGAGCCAAGTCCTGGTGCAGACTGGAACCATATCCTGGTGCAGACTGGGGCCAGGCACCGGTGCGGAGTGGAACCAAGTCTTGGTGCTGACTGGAACCAAGTCCCGATGCCGATTGCAGCCAAGTCGTGGTGCAGACTGGAGCGTAGTCCCGGTGCAGATTGGAGCCAAGTCCCGGTGCGGACTGGAACCAAGTCCCGGTGCGGACTGGAACCAAGTCCCGGTGCAGACTGGAGTCAAGTCCCCGTACAGACTGGAGCTAACTCCCGGTGCGGATTGGGGCCAAGTCCCGGTGAGGACTGGAGACAAGTCCCTGTGTTGACTGGACCAAGTCCCGGTGCAAACTGGAGCCAAGTCCTGGTGCAGACTGGAGCCAAGTCCCGGTGTAGACTGGTGCCAAGTTCCGGTGCAGACTGGAACCAAGTCCCGGTGCAGACTGGAGCCAAGTCCTGGTGCAGACTGGCGCCATGTCCCGGTGTAGACTGGGGCCAAGTCCCGGTGCGGAGTGGAACCAAGTCCCAGTGCAGACTGGAACCAAGTCCCAGTGCAGTCTGGAGCCAAGTCCCGGTGCAGACTGGAAACAAGTCCCGGTGTAGACTGGACCAAGTCCCAGTGCAAACTGGAGCCATGTCCTGGTGCAGACTGGAGCCAAGTCCTGGTGCACACTGGAGCCTTGTCCCAATGTAGACTGGTGCCACGTTCCGGTGCAGTCTGGAACCAAGTCCCAGTGCAGACTGGAGCCATGTCCCGGTGTAGACTGGAGCCAAGTCCTGGTGCAGACTGGAGCCATGTCCCGGCATAGACTGGTGCCAAGTTCCGGTGCAGACTGGAACCAAGTCCCGGTGCAGACTGGGGCCAAGTCCCGGTGCGGAGTGGAACCAAGTCCCGGTGCAGACTGGAGCCTAGTCCCAGTGCAGACTGGAGCCAAGTCCCGGTGCAGACTGGAGCCAAGTCCTGGTGCAGACTGTTGCCAAGGCCTGGTGCAGACTGGAGTCAAGTCCCGGTGCTGACTGGAGCCTAGTCCTGGTGCAGACAGTTGCCAAGCCCTGGTGCTGAGTGGAACCAAGTCCTGGTGCAGACTGTAGCTAAGTCCCGGTGCAGACTGTTGCCAAGTTCCGGTGTAGACTGGAACCATGTCTCGGTGCGGACTGGAACCAAGTCCTGGTGAAGGCTGGATCAAATCCCGGTGCAGACTGGAGCCTAGTCCCAGTGCAGACTGGAACCAAGTTCCGGTGTAGACTTGAGCCAAGTCCCAGTGCAGACTAGAGCCAAGTCCTGGTGCAGACTGGAGCCAAGTCCCAGTGCAGACTAGAGCCAGGTCCTGGTGCAGATTGTTGCCAAGGTCCGGTGCAAATTGGAGCCAAGTCCCCGTGCAGACTGGAGCCAAGTCCCGGTGCAGACTGGAGCCACGTTCCGGTGCAGACTGGAACCAAGTCCCGATGCAGACTGGGGCCAAGTCCCGGTGCGGAGTGGAACCAAGTCCCAGTGCAGACTGGAGCCTAGTCCCAGTGCAGAGTGGAGCCAAAAACAAGTGCAGACAGGAACCAAGTCCCGGTGCCGACTGGGGCCAAGTCCCGGTGTAGATTGGAACCAAGTCCCGGTGCAGACTGGATCAAGTCCGGGTGCAGACTGGGGCCAAGTCCCAGTGCAGACTGGAACCATGTCTCTGTGCAGATTGGAGTCAAGTTGCGGTGCGGAGCGTAACCAAGTCTCGGTGCGGAGTGGAACCAAGTCTCGGTGCGGAGTGGAACCAAGTCCCGGTGCAGACTGGAGCCATGTCCCGGTGTAGACTGGGGCCAAGTTCCGGTGCAGACTGGAACCAAGTCCTGGTGCAGACTGGTGCCAAGTCCTGGTGCTGGCTGGATCAAGTCCCGGTGCAGACTGGAGCCAAATCCTGGTGCAGACTGGGGCCAGGTCCTGGTGCAGACTGGAACCAAGTCCTGGTGCAGACTGGAACCAAGTCCTGGTGCAGACTGGAACCAAGTCCTGGTGCAGACTGGTGCCAAGTCCTGGTGCTGGCTGGATCAAGTCCCGGTGCAGACTGGAGCCAAGTCCTGGTGCAGACTGGGGCCAGGTCCTGGTGCAGACTGGAACCAATTCTCGGTGCAGACTGGGGCCAAGTCCCGGTGCAGACTGTAACCATGTCTCCGTGCGGACTGGAACCAAGTCCCACAGCAGTCTGGTGCCAAGGTCTGGTGCGGTTTGGAGCTAAGTCCCGCTGCAGACTGGAACCAAGTCCTGGTGCAGGCTGGAACCAAGTCCTGGTGCAAACTGGAGCCAAGTCCTGGTGCAGACAGGAGCCAAGTCCTGGTGCACACTGGAGCCTTGTCCCGGTGTAGACTGGTGCCAAGTTCCGGTGCAGTCTGGAACCAAGTCCCAGTGCAGACTGGAGCCATGTCCTGGTGTAGACTGGAGCCAAGTCCTGGTGCAGACTGGAGCCATGTCCCGGTGTAGACTGGTGCCAAGTTCCGGTGCAGACTGGAACCAAGTCCCGGTGCAGACTGGGGCCAAGTCCCGGTGCGGAGTGGAACCAAGTCCCGGTGCAGACTGGAGCCTAGTCCCAGTGCAGACTGGAACCAAGTCCCGGTGCAGACTGGAGCCAAGTCCCAGTGCAGACTGTTGCCAAGGCCTGGTGCAGACTGGAGCCAAGTCCCGGTGCTGACTGGAGCCTAGTCCTGGTGCAGACTGGTGCCAAGTTCTGGTGCAGAGTGGAACCAAGTCCCGGTGCAGACTGGAGCTACGTCCCGGTGCAGACTGTTGCCAAGTTCCGGTGTAGACTGGAACCATGTCTCGGTGCGGACTGGAACCAAGTCCTGGTGAAGGCTGCATCAAATCCCGGTGCAGACTGGAGCCTAGTCCCAGTGCAGACTGGAACCAAGTTCCGGTGTAGACTTGAGCCAAGTCCCAGAGCAGTCTAGAGCCAAGTCCTGGTGCAGACTGGAGCCAAGTCCCAGTGCAGACTAGAGCCAGGTCCTGGTGCAGACTGGTGCCAAGGTCCGGTGCAATTTGGAGCCAAGTCCCGGTGCAGACTGGAGCCAAGTCCCAGTGCAGACTGGAGCTAATTCCCGGTGCAGACTGGAACCAAGTCCCGGTGCAGACTGGAAACAAGTCCCAGTGCAGACTGGAGCCAAGTCCTGGTGCAGACTGGAACCATGTCCTGGTGCAGACTGGGGCCAGGCCCCGGTGCAGACTGGAACCAGGTCCTGGTGCTGACTGGAACCAAGTCCCGGTGCTGATTGAAGCCAAGTCCTGGTGCAGACTGGAGCGTAGTCCCGGTGCAGATTGGAGCTAAGTCCCGGTGCAGACTGGAGCCAAGTCCCGGTGCGGACTGGAACCAAGTCCCGGTGCAGACTGGAGCCAAGTCCCCGTACAGACTGGAGCTAACTCCCTGTGCGGATTGGGGCCAAGTCCCGGTGCGGACTGGAGACAAGTCCCGGTGTTGACTGGACCAAGTCCCGGTGCAAACTGGAGCCAAGTCCTGGTGCAGACTGGAGCCAAGTCCCGGTGTAGACTGGGGCCAAGTCCCGGTGCAGACTGGAACCATGTCCCAGTGCAGACTGGAACCAAGTCCTGGTGCAGACTGGGGCCAAGTCCCGGTGCAGACTGGAACCATGTCCCAGTGCAGACTGGAACCAAGTCCTGGTGCAGACTGGTGCCAAGTTCCGGTGCAGACTGGAACCAAGTCCCGGTGCAGACTGGGGCCAAGTCCCGGTGCAGACTGGAACCATGTCCCAGTGCAGACTGGAAACAAGTCCTGGTGCAGACTGGAGCCAAATCCTGGTGCAGACTGGCGCCATGTCCCGGTGTAGACTGGGGCCAAGTTCCGGTGCAGATTGGAACCAATTCTCGTTGCAGTCTGGGGCCAAGTCCCGGTGCAGACTGGGGCCAGGTCCTGGTGCAGACTGGAACCAATTCTCGGTGCAGTCTGGGGCCAAGTCCCGGTGCAGACTGGAGCCAAGTTCCGGTGTAGACTGGAACCATGTCTCGGTGCGGACTGGAACCAAGTCCTGGTGAAGGCTGGATCAAATCCCGGTGCAGACTGGAGCCTAGTCCCAGTGCAGACTGCAGCCAAGTCCCGGTGCAGACTGGAACCAAGTCCCGGTGCAGACTGGAGCCAACTCCCGGTGCAAACTCGAGCTAACTCCCGATGCGGATTGGGGCCAAGTCCCGGTGCGGACTGGAGCCAAGTCCCGGTGCAGACTGGAAACAAGTCCCGGTGTAGACTGGACCAAGTCCCGGTGCAAACTGGAGCCAAGTCCTGGTGCAGACAGGAGCCAAGTCCTGATGCAGACTGGAGCCTTGTCCCGGTGTAGACTGGTGCCAAGTTCCGGTGCAGACTGGAGCCAAGTCCCGGTGCGGACTGGAACCAAGTCCCGATGCAGACTGGAGCCAAGTCCCCGTACAGACTGGAGCTAACTCCCTGTGCGGATTGGGGCCAAGTCCCGGTGCGGACTGGAGACAAGTCCCGGTGTTGACTGGACCAAGTCCCGGAGCAAACTGGAGCCAAGTCCTGGTGCAGACTGGAGCCAAGTCCCGGTGTAGACTGGGGCCAAGTCCCGGTGCAGACTGGAACCATGTCCCAGTGCAGACTGGAACCAAGTCCTGGTGCAGACTGGGGCCAAGTCCCGGTGCAGACTGGAACCATGTCCCAGTGCAGACTGGAACCAAGTCCTGGTGCAGACTGGTGCCAAGTTCCGGTGCAGACTGGAACCAAGTCCCGGTGCAGACTGGGGCCAAGTCCCGGTGCAGACTGGAACCATGTCCCAGTGCAGACTGGAACCAAGTCCCGGTGCAGACTGGAGCCAAATCCTGGTGCAGACTGGCGCCATGTCCCGGTGCAGACTGGGGCCAGGCCCTGGTGCAGACTGGAACCAATTCTCGTTGCAGTCTGGGGCCAAGTCCCGGTGCAGACTGGAGCCAAGTTCCGGTGTAGACTGGAACCATGTCTCGGTGCGGACTGGAACCAAGTCCTGGTGAAGGCTGGATCAAATCCCGGTGCAGACTGGAACCAAGTTCCGGTGTAGACTTGAGCCAAGTCCCAGTGCAGACTAGAGCCAAGTCCTGGTGCAGACTGGAGCCAAGTCCCAGTGCTGACTAGAGCCAGGTCCTGGTGCAGATTGGTGCCAAGGTCCGGTGCAAATTGGAGCCAAGTCCCCGTGCAGACTGGAGCCAAGTCCCGGTGCAGACTGGAGCCAAGTCCTGGTGCAGACTGGCGCCATGTCCCGGTGTAGACTGGGGCCAAGTTCCGGTGCAGACTGGAACCAAGTCCCGATGCAGACTGGGGCCAAGTCCCGGTGCGGAGTGGAACCAAGTCCCAGTGCAGACTGGAGCCTAGTCCCAGTGCAGAGTGGAACCAAGTCCCGGTGCAGACTGGAGCCAAGTCCTGGTGCAGACTGGAGCCAAGTCCTGGTGCAGACTGGAGCCCAGTCTCGGTGCTGACTGGAGCCTAGTCCTGGTGCAGACTGGAACCAAGTCCTGGTGCAGACTGGAGCTAAGTCCCGGTGCAGACTGTTGCCAAGTTCTAGTGCAGACTGCAACCAAGCCCCAGTGCAGACTGGAGCCAAATCCAGTTGGAGACTGGAGCCAAGTCCCAGTGCAGACTAGAGCCAGGTCCTGGTGCAGACTGGTGCCAAGTTCTCGTGCAGATTGGAGCCAAGTCCCGATGCAGACTGGAACCAAGTCCTGGTGCAGACTGGGGCCAGGTCCTGGTGCAGACTGGAACCAATTCCCAGTGCAGACTGGGGCCAAGTCCCGGTGCAGACTGCAGCCAAGTCCTGGTGCAGACTGGTGCCAAGGTCCGGTGCAGATTGGAGACAAGTCCCGGTGCAGACTGGAACTATGTCTCTGTGCAGACCGGAACCAAGTCTCGGTGCAGATTGGAGTTTTAAGTCCCAGTGCAGTCTCAAACCATGTCCCAGTCCGGACTGGAATCTAGTCCCAGTGCAGACTGGAGCCTGGCCTTGGTGCAAACTGGAACCAAGTCCTAGTGCAGACTGGATCAAGTCCCGGTGCAGACTGGAGCCAAGACCCAGTGCAGACTGGAGCCAGGTCCTGGTGCAGACTGGGGCCAAGTCCCGGTGTAGATTGGAACCAAGTCCTGGTGCATACTGGGGCCAAGTCCCGGTGTAGATTGGAACCAAGTCCTGGTGTAGACTGGGGCCAAGTCCCGGTGTAGATTGGAACCAAGTCCTGGTGCATACTGGGGCCAAGTCCCGGTGTAGATTGGAACCAAGTCCCGGTGCAGGCTGGAGCCAAGACCCAGCGCAGACTGGAGCCATGTCCCGGTGCGGAATGGAGCCAAGCCCCGGTGCAGACAAGAACCAAGTCCCGTGCAGGCTGGGGCCAGGTCCCGGTGTAGACTGGAACCAAATCCTGGTGCAGACTGGAGTCAAGTCCCGGTGCAGACTGGAGCCAAGTCCCGGTGCGGACTGGAGCCATGTCCCGGTGTAGACTTGAGCCAAGTCCCAGTGCAGACTAGAGCCAAGTCCTGGTGCAGACTGGAGCCAAGTCCCAGTGCAGGCTAGAGCCAGGTCCTGGTGCAGACTGGTGCCAACGTCCAGTGCAAATTGGAGCCAAGTCCCAGTGCAGACTGGAGCCAGGTCCTGGTGCAGACTGGAAACAAGTCCCAGTGCAGACTGGAGCCAAGTCCTGATGCAGACTGGTGCCAAGTCCCAGTGCAGACTGGAGCCAAGTCCCGGTGCAGACTGGAGCCAAGTCCCGGTGCAGGCTGGAACCAAGTCCCGGTGTAGACTGGAGCCAGGTCCCAGTGCAGACTGGAGACAAGTCCTGGTGCAGTCTGGAACCAAGTCCCAGTGCAGACTGGAGCCAAGTCCTGATGCAGACTGGGGCCAAGTCCCAGTGCAGGCTGGAGCCAAGTCCTGGTGCAGACTGGTGCCAAGTCCCAGTGCAGACTGGAGCCAAGTCCAGGTGCAGACTGGAACCAAGTCCCGGTGCAGACTGGTGCCAAGTTCCGGTGCAGACCGAAGCCAAGTCCTGGTGCAGACTGGTGCCAGGTTCCGGTGCAGACTGGAACCAAGTCCTGGTGCAGACTGGGGCCAAGTTTCCGGTGCGGAGTGGAACCAAGTCCCGGTGCAGACTGGAGCCTAGTCCCAGTGCTGACTGGATCCAAGTCCCGGTGCAGACTGGAGCCAAGTCCTGGTGCAGACTGGAGCCAAGTCCTGGTGCAGACTGGAGCCAAGTCCCAGTGCAGTCTGGTGCTAAGTCCCGGTGCGGATTGGAGCCAAGTCCCGGTGCGGATTGGAAACAAGTCCCGGTGTATACAGGACCAAGTCCTGGTGCAAACTGGAGCCAAGTCCTGGTGCAGACTGGAGTCATGTCTTGGTGCAGACTGGAGCCTTGTCCCGGTGTAGACTGGTTCCAAGTTCCTGTGCAGACTGGAACCAAGTCCCGGTGCAGACTGGAGCCATGTCCCAGTGTAGACTGGTGCCAAGTTCCGGTGCAGACCGAAGCCAAGTCCTGGTGCAGACTGGAGCCAAGTCCTGGTGCAGACAGGAGCCATGTCCAGGTGTAGACTGGTGCCAAGTTCCATTGCAGACTGGAACCGAGTCCCGGTGCAGACTGGGGCCAAGTCCCGGTGCGGAGTGGAACCAAGTCCCGGTGCAGACTGGAGCCTAGTCCCAGTGCAGACTGGAACCAAGTCCCGGTGTAGACTGGAGCCAGGTCCCAGTGCAGACTGGAGACAAGTCCTGGTGCAGTCTGGAACCAAGTCCCAGTGCAGACTGGAGACAAGTCCTGATGCAGACTGGGGCCAAGTCCTGGTGCAGAGTGGAACCAAGTCCTGGTGCAGACTGGAGCTAAGTCCCGGTGCAGACTTGAGCCAAGTCCCAGTGCAGACTGGAACCAAGTCCCGGTGTAGACTGGAGCCAGGTCCCAGTGCAGACTGGAGACAAGTCCTGGTGCAGTCTGGAACCAAGTCCCAGTGCAGACTGGAGACAAGTCCTGATGCAGACTGGGGCCAAGTCCCAGTGCAGGCTGGAGCCAAGTCCTGGTGCAGACTGGTGCCAAGTCCCAGTGCAGACTGGAGCTAAGTCCCGGTGCGGACTGGAGCCAAGTCCCAGTGCAGACCGGAAACAAGTCCCGGTGTAGATTGGACCAAATCCCAGTGCAAACTGGAGCCATGCCATGGTGCAGACTGGAGCCTTGTCCCGGTGTAGACTGGTTCCAAGTTCCGGTGCAGACTGGAACCATGTCCTGGTGCAGACTGGGGCCAAGCCCCGGTGCGGAGTGGAACCAAGTCCCGGTGCTGACTGGAACCAAGTCCCGGTGCAGATTGCAGCCAAGTCCCGGTGCAGACTGGAGCGTGGTCCCGGTGCAGATTGGAGCTACGTTCCGGTTCAGACCGGAGCCAAGTCCCGGTGCAGTCTGGAGCCAAGTCCTGGTGCAGACTGGGGCCAGGTCCTGGTGCAGACTGGAACCAATTCCCAGTGCAGACTGGGGCCAAGTCCCGGTGCAGACTGCAGCCAAGTCCTGGTGCAGACTGGTGCCAAGGTCCGGTGCAGATTGGAGACAAGTCCCGGTGCAGACTGGAACTATGTCTCTGTGCAGACCGGAACCAAGTCTCGGTGCAGATTGGAGTTTTAAGTCCCAGTGCAGTCTCAAACCATGTCCCAGTCCGGACTGGAATCTAGTCCCAGTGCAGACTGGAGCCTGGCCTTGGTGCAAACTGGAACCAAGTCCTAGTGCAGACTGGATCAAGTCCCGGTGCAGACTGGAGCCAAGACCCAGTGCAGACTGGAGCCAGGTCCTGGTGCAGACTGGGGCCAAGTCCCGGTGTAGATTGGAACCAAGTCCTGGTGCATACTGGGGCCAAGTCCCGGTGTAGATTGGAACCAAGTCCTGGTGCAGACTGGGGCCAAGTCCCGGTGTAGATTGGAACCAAGTCCTGGTGCATACTGGGGCCAAGTCCCGGTGTAGATTGGAACCAAGTCCCGGTGCAGGCTGGAGCCAAGACCCAGCGCAGACTGGAGCCATGTCCCGGTGCGGAATGGAGCCAAGCCCCGGTGCAGACAAGAACCAAGTCCCGTGCAGGCTGGGGCCAGGTCCCGGTGTAGACTGGAACCAAATCCTGGTGCAGACTGGAGTCAAGTCCCGGTGCAGACTGGAGCCAAGTCCCGGTGCGGACTGGAGCCATGTCCCGGTGTAGACTTGAGCCAAGTCCCAGTGCAGACTAGAGCCAAGTCCTGGTGCAGACTGGAGCCAAGTCCCAGTGCAGGCTAGAGCCAGGTCCTGGTGCAGACTGGTGCCAAGGTCCGGTGCAAATTGGAGCCAAGTCCCAGTGCAGACTGGAGCCAGGTCCTGGTGCAGACTGGAAACAAGTCCCAGTGCAGACTGGAGCCAAGTCCCGGTGCAGACTGGTGCCAAGTCCCAGTGCAGACTGGAGCTAAGTCCCGGTGCGGACTGGAGCCAAGTCCCAGTGCAGACCGGAAACAAGTCCCGGTGTAGATTGGACCAAGTCCCAGTGCAAACTGGAGCCATGCCATGGTGCAGACTGGAGCCTTGTCCCGGTGTAGACTGGTTCCAAGTTCCGGTGCAGACTGGAACCATGTCCTGGTGCAGGCTGGGGCCAAGCCCCGGTGCGGAGTGGAACCAAGTCCCGGTGCTGACTGGAACCAAGTCCCGGTGCAGATTGCAGCCAAGTCCCGGTGCAGACTGGAGCGTGGTCCCGGTGCAGATTGGAGCTACGTTCCGGTTCAGACCGGAGCCAAGTCCCGGGGCAGTCTGGAGCCAAGTCCTGGTGCAGACTGGGGCCAGGTCCTGGTGCAGACTGGAACCAATTCCCAGTGCAGACTGAGGCCAAGTCCCGGTGCAGACTGCAGCCAAGTCCTGGTGCAGACTGGTGCCAAGGTCCGGTGCAGATTGGAGACAAGTCCCGGTGCAGACTGGAACTATGTCTCTGTGCAGACCGGAACCAAGTCTCGGTGCAGATTGGAGTTTTAAGTCCCAGTGCAGTCTCAAACCATGTCCCAGTCCGGACTGGAATCTAGTCCCAGTGCAGACTGGAGCCTGGCCTTGGTGCAAACTGGAACCAAGTCCTAGTGCAGACTGGATCAAGTCCCGGTGCAGACTGGAGCCAAGACCCAGTGCAGACTGGAGCCAGGTCCTGGTGCAGACTGGGGCCAAGTCCCAGTGTAGATTGGAACCAAGTCCTGGTGCATACTGGGGCCAAGTCCCGGTGTAGATTGGAACCAAGTCCTGGTGCAGACTGGGGCCAAGTCCCGGTGTAGATTGGAACCAAGTCCCGGTGCAGGCTGGAGCCAAGACCCAGCGCAGACTGGAGCCATGTCCCGGTGCGGAATGGAGCCAAGCCCCGGTGCAGACAAGAACCAAGTCCCGTGCAGGCTGGGGCCAGGTCCCGGTGTAGACTGGAACCAAATCCTGGTGCAGACTGGAGTCAAGTCCCGGTGCAGACTGGAGCCAAGTCCCGGTGCGGACTGGAGCCATGTCCCGGTGTAGACTTGAGCCAAGTCCCAGTGCAGACTAGAGCCAAGTCCTGGTGCAGACTGGAGCCAAGTCCCAGTGCAGGCTAGAGCCAGGTCCTGGTGCAGACTGGTGCCAAGGTCCGGTGCAAATTGGAGCCAAGTCCCAGTGCAGACTGGAGCCAGGTCCTGGTGCAGACTGGAAACAAGTCCCAGTGCAGACTGGAGCCAAGTCCTGATGCAGACTGGTGCCAAGTCCCAGTGCAGACTGGAGCCAAGTCCCGGTGCAGACTGGAGCCAAGTCCCGGTGCAGACTGGAACCAAGTCCCGGTGTAGACTGGAGCCAGGTCCCAGTGCAGACTGGAGACAAGTCCTGGTGCAGTCTGGAACCAAGTCCCAGTGCAGACTGGAGCCAAGTCCTGATGCAGACTGGGGCCAAGTCCCAGTGCAGGCTGGAGCCAAGTCCTGGTGCAGACTGGTGCCAAGTCCCAGTGCAGACTGGAGCTAAGTCCCGGTGCGGACTGGAGCCAAGTCCCGGTGCAGACCGGAAACAAGTCCCGGTGTAGACTGGACCAAGTCCCGGTGCAAACTGGAGCAATGCCATGGTGCAGACTGGAGCCAAGTCTTGGTGCAGACTGGAGCCTTGTCCCGGTGTAGACTGGTTCCAAGTTCCGGTGCAGACTGGAACCATGTCCCGGTGTAGACTGGTGCCAAGTTCCAGTGCAGACCGAAGCCAAGTCCTGGTGCAGACTGGAGCCAAGTCCTGGTGCAGACTGGAGCCATGCCCCGCTGTAGACTGGTACCAAGTTCCGGTGCAGACTGGAACCAGGTCCCGGTGCAGACAGGAAACAAGTCCCGGTGTAGACTAAACCAAGTCCCGGTGCAAACTGGAGCCAAGCCCTGGTGCAGACTGGAGCCAAGACTTGGTGCAGACTGGAGCCTTGTCCCAGTGTAGACTGGTTCCAAGTTCCGGTGCAGACTGGAACCAAGTCCCGGTGCAGACTGGAGCCATGTCCCGGTGTAGACTGGTGCCAAGTTCCGGAGCAGACTGAAGCCAAGTCCTGGTGCAGACTGGAGCCAAGTCCAGGTGCATACTGGAACCAAGTCCCGGTGCAGACTGGGACCAAGTTTCCGGTGCGGAGTGGAACCAAGTCCCGGTGCAGACTGGAGCCTAGTCCCAGTGCTGACTGGATCCAAGTCCCGGTGCAGACTGGAGCCAAGTCCTGGTGCAGACTGGAGCCAAGTCCTGGTGCAGACTGGGGCCATGCCCCGGTGCGGAGTGGAACCAAGTCCTGGTGCTGACTGGAACCAAGTCCCGGTGTAGATTGCAGCCAAGTCCCGGTGCAGACTGGAGCGTAGTCCCGGTGCAGATTGGAGCTACGTCCCGGTTCAGACCGGAGCCAAGTCCCGGGGCAGACTGGAGCCAAGTCCTGGTGCAGACTGGGGCCAGGTCCTGGTGCAGACTGGAGCCAGGTCCTGGTGCAGACTGGGGCCAAGTCCCGGTGTAGATTGGAACCAAGTCCTGGTGCATACTGGGGCCAAGTCCCGGTGTAGTTTGGAACCAAGTCTCGGTGCAGTCTGGAGCCAAGACCCAGCGCAGACTGGAGCCATGTCCCGGTGCGGAATGGAGCCAAGCCCCGGTGCAGACAAGAACCAAGTCCCGTGCAGGCTGGGGCCAGATCCCGGTGTAGACTGGAACCAAATCCTGGTGCAGACTGGAGCCAAGTCCTTGTGCAAACTGGAGCCAAGTCCCGGTGCAGACTGGAGCCAAGTCCTGGTGCAGACTAGAGCCAAGTCCTGGTGCAGACTGGAGCCAAGTCCCAGTGCAGGCTAGAGCCAGGTCCTGGTGCAGACTGGTGCCAAGGTCCGGTGCAAATTGGAGCCAAGTCCCAGTGCAGACTGGAGCCAGGTCCTGGTGCAGACTGGGGCCAAGTCCCAGTGCAGACTGGAGCCAAGTCCCGGTGCAGACTGGAGCCAAGTCCCGGTGCAGACTGGAACCAAGTCCCGGTGTAGACTGGAGCCAGGTCCCAGTGCAGACTGGAGCCAAGTCCTGGTGCAGTCTGGAACCAAGTCCCAGTGCAGACTGGAGCCAAGTCCTGATGCAGACTGGGGCCAAGTCCCAGTGCAGGCTGGAGCCAAGTCCTGGTGCAGACTGGTGCCAAGTCCCAGTGCAGACTGGAGCTAAGTCCCGGTGCGGATTGGAGCCAAGTCCCGGTGCAGACCGGAAACAAGTCCCGGTGTAGACTGGACCAAGTCCCAGTGCAAACTGGAGCCATGCCATGGTGCAGACTGGAGCCAAGTCTTGGTGCAGACTGGAGCCTTGTCCCGGTGTAGACTGGTTCCAAGTTCCGGTGCAGACTGGAACCATGTCCTGGTGCAGACTGGGGCCAAGCCCCGGTGCGGAGTGGAACCAAGTCCTGGTGCTGACTGGAACCAAATCCCGGTGCAGATTGAAGCCAAGTCCCGGTGCAGACTGGAGCGTAGTGCCGGTGCAGATTGGAGCTACGTCCCGGTTCAGACCGGAGCCAAGTCCCGGGGCAGACTGGAGCCAAGTCCTGGTGCAGACTGGGGCCAAGTCCTGGTGCAGACTGGAGCCAGGTCCTGGTGCAGACTGGGGCCAAGTCCCGGTGTAGATTGGAACCAAGTCCTGGTGCATACTGGGGCCAAGTCCCGGTGTAGATTGGAACCAAGTCCCGGTGCAGGCTAGAGCCAAGACCCAGCGCAGACTGGAGCCATGTCCCGGTGCGGAATGGAGCCAAGCCCCGGTGCAGACAAGAACCAAGTCCCGTGCAGGCTGGGGCCAGGTCCCGGTGCAGACTGGAGCGTGGTCCCGGTGCAGATTGGAACTACGTTCCGGTTCAGACCGGAGCCAAGTCCCGTGGCAGTCTGGAGCCAAGTCCTGGTGCAGACTGGGGCCAGGTCCTGGTGCAGACTGGAACCAATTCCCAGTGCAGACTGGGGCCAAGTCCCGGTGCAGACTGCAGCCAAGTCCTGGTGCAGACTGGTGCCAAGGTCCGGTGCAGATTGGAGACAAGTCCCGGTGCAGACTGGAACTATGTCTCTGTGCAGACCGGAACCAAGTCTCGGTGCAGATTGGAGTTTTAAGTCCCAGTGCAGTCTCAAACCATGTCCCAGTCCGGACTGGAATCTAGTCCCAGTGCAGACTGGAGCCTGGCCTTGGTGCAAACTGGAACCAAGTCCTAGTGCAGACTGGATCAAGTCCCGGTGCAGACTGGAGCCAAGACCCAGTGCAGACTGGAGCCAGGTCCTGGTGCAGACTGGGGCCAAGTCCCGGTGTAGATTGGAACCAAGTCCTGGTGCATACTGGGGCCAAGTCCCGGTGTAGATTGGAACCAAGTCCTGGTGCAGACTGGGGCCAAGTCCCGGTGTAGATTGGAACCAAGTCCTGGTGCATACTGGGGCCAAGTCCCGGTGTAGATTGGAACCAAGTCCCGGTGCAGGCTGGAGCCAAGACCCAGCGCAGACTGGAGCCATGTCCCGGTGCGGAATGGAGCCAAGCCCCGGTGCAGACAAGAACCAAGTCCCGTGCAGGCTGGGGCCAGGTCCCGGTGTAGACTGGAACCAAATCCTGGTGCAGACTGGAGTCAAGTCCCGGTGCAGACTTGAGCCAAGTCCCGGTGCGGACTGGAGCCATGTCCCGGTGTAGACTTGAGCCAAGTCCCAGTGCAGACTAGAGCCAAGTCCTGGTGCAGACTGGAGCCAAGTCCCAGTGCAGGCTAGAGCCAGGTCCTGGTGCAGACTGGTGCCAAGGTCCGGTGCAAATTGGAGCCAAGTCCCAGTGCAGACTGGAGCCAGGTCCTGGTGCAGACTGGAAACATGTCCCAGTGCAGACTGGAGCCAAGTCCTGATGCAGACTGGTGCCAAGTCCCAGTGCAGACTGGAGCCAAGTCCCGGTGCAGACTGGAGCCAAGTCCCGGTGCAGACTGGAACCAAGTCCCGGTGTAGACTGGAGCCAGGTCCCAGTGCAGACTGGAGACAAGTCCTGGTGCAGTCTGGAACCAAGTCCCAGTGCAGACTGGAGCCAAGTCCTGATGCAGACTGGGGCCAAGTCCCAGTGCAGGCTGGAGCCAAGTCCTGGTGCAGACTGGTGCCAAGTCCCAGTGCAGACTGGAGCTAAGTCCCGGTGCGGACTGGAGCCAAGTCCTGGTGCAGACCGGAACCAAGTCCCGGTGCAAACTGGAGCCATGCCATGGTGCAGACTGGAGCCAAGTCTTGGTGCAGACTGGAGCCTTGTCCCGGTGTAGACTGGTTCCAAGTTCCCGTGCAGACTGGAACCATGTCCCGGTGTAGACTGGTGCCAAGTTCCAGTGCAGACCGAAGCCAAGTCCTGGTGCAGACTGGAGCCAAGTCCTGGTGCAGACTGGAGCCATGCCCCGCTGTAGACTGGTGCCAAGTTCCGGTGCAGACTGGAACCAGGTCCCGGTGCAGACAGGAAACAAGTCCCGGTGTAGACTAAACCAAGTCCCGGTGCAAACTGGAGCCAAGCCCTGGTGCAGACTGGAGCCAAGACTTGGTGCAGACTGGAGCCTTGTCCCAGTGTAGACTGGTTCCAAGTTCCGGTGCAGACTGGAACCAAGTCCCGGTGCAGACTGGAGCCATGTCCCAGTGTAGACTGGTGCCAAGTTCCGGTGCAGACCGAAGCCAAGTCCTGGTGCAGACTGGAGCCAAGTCCAGGTGCAGACTGGAACCAAGTCCCGGTGCAGACTGGTGCCAAGTTCCGGTGCAGACCGAAGCCAAGTCCTGGTGCAGACTGGTGCCAAGTTCCGGTGCAGACTGGAACCAAGTCCTGGTGCAGACTGGGGCCAAGTTTCCGGTGCGGAGTGGAACCAAGTCCCGGTGCAGTTGGAGCCTAGTCCCAGTGCTGACTGGATCCAAGTCCCGGTGCAGACTGGAGCCAAGTCCTGGTGCAGACTGGAGCCAAGTCCTGGTGCAGACTGGAGCCAAGTCCCAGTGCAGACTGGAGCTAAGTCCCGGTGCGGACTGGAGCCAAGTCCCAGTGCAGACCGGAAACAAGTCCCGGTGTAGATTGGACCAAGTCCCAGTGCAAACTGGAGCCATGCCATGGTGCAGACTGGAGCCTTGTCCCGGTGTAGACTGGTTCCAAGTTCCGGTGCAGACTGGAACCATGTCCTGGTGCAGACTGGGGCCAAGCCCCGGTGCGGAGTGGAACCAAGTCCCGGTGCTGACTGGAACCAAGTCCCGGTGCAGATTGGAGCGTGGTCCCGGTGCAGATTGGAACTACGTTCCGGTTCAGACCGGAGCCAAGTCCCGGTGCAGTCTGGAGCCAAGTCCTGGTGCAGACTGGGGCCAGGTCCTGGTGCAGACTGGAACCAATTCCCAGTGCAGACTGGGGCCAAGTCCCGGTGCAGACTGCAGCCAAGTCCTGGTGCAGACTGGTGCCAAGGTCCGGTGCAGATTGGAGACAAGTCCCGGTGCAGACTGGAACTATGTCTCTGTGCAGACCGGAACCAAGTCTCGGTGCAGATTGGAGTTTTAAGTCCCAGTGCAGTCTCAAACCATGTCCCAGTCCGGACTGGAATCTAGTCCCAGTGCAGACTGGAGCCTGGCCTTGGTGCAAACTGGAACCAAGTCCTAGTGCAGACTGGATCAAGTCCCGGTGCAGACTGGAGCCAAGACCCAGTGCAGACTGGAGCCAGGTCCTGGTGCAGACTGGGGCCAAGTCCCGGTGCAGACTGGAGCTAAGTCCCGGTGCAGACTGGAGCCAAGACCCAGTGCAGACTGGAGCCAGGTCCTGGTGCAGACTTGGGCCAAGTCCCGGTGTAGATTGGAACCAAGTCCTGGTGCATACTGGGGCCAAGTCCCGGTGTAGATTGGAACCAAGTCCTGGTGCAGACTGGGGCCAAGTCCCGGTGTAGATTGGAACCAGGTCCTGGTGCATACTGGGGCCAAGTCCCGGTGTAGATTGGAACCAAGTCCCGGTGCAGGCTGGAGCCAAGACCCAGCGCAGACTGGAGCCATGTCCCGGTGCGGAATGGAGCCAAGCCCCGGTGCAGACAAGAACCAAGTCCCGTGCAGGCTGGGGCCAGGTCCCGGTGTAGACTGGAACCAAATCCTGGTGCAGACTGGAGTCAAGACCCGGTGCAGACTGGAGCCAAGTCCCGGTGCGGACTGGAGCCATGTCCCGGTGTAGACTTGAGCCAAGTCCCAGTGCAGACTAGAGCCAAGTCCTGGTGCAGACTGGAGCCAGGTCCCAGTGCAGGCTAGAGCCAGGTCCTGGTGCAGACTGGTGCCAAGGTCCGGTGCAAATTGGAGCCAAGTCCCAGTGCAGACTGGAGCCAGGTCCTGGTGCAGACTGGAAACAAGTCCCAGTGCAGACTGGAGCCAAGTCCCGGTGCAGACTGGTGCCAAGTCCCAGTGCAGACTGGAGCTAAGTCCCGGTGCGGACTGGAGCCAAGTCCCGGTGCAGACCGGAAACAAGTCCCGGTGTAGATTGGACCAAGTCCCAGTGCAAACTGGAGCCATGCCATGGTGCAGACTGGAGCCTTGTCCCGGTGTAGACTGGTTCCAAGTTCCGGTGCAGACTGGAACCAGGTCCTGGTGCAGACTGGGGCCAAGCCCCGGTGCGGAGTGGAACCAAGTCCCGGTGCTGACTGGAACCAAGTCCCGGTGCAGATTGCAGCCAAGTCCCGGTGCAGACTGGAGCGTGGTCCCGGTGCAGATTGGAGCTACGTTCCGGTTCAGACCGGAGCCAAGTCCCGGGGCAGTCTGGAGCCAAGTCCTGGTGCAGACTGGGGCCAGGTCCTGGTGCAGACTGGAACCAATTCCCAGTGCAGACTGAGGCCAAGTCCCGGTGCAGACTGCAGCCAAGTCCTGGTGCAGACTGGTGCCAAGGTCCGGTGCAGATTGGAGACAAGTCCCGGTGCAGACTGGAACTATGTCTCTGTGCAGACCGGAACCAAGTCTCGGTGCAGATTGGAGTTTTAAGTCCCAGTGCAGTCTCAAACCATGTCCCAGTCCGGACTGGAATCTAGTCCCAGTGCAGACTGGAGCCTGGCCTTGGTGCAAACTGGAACCAAGTCCTAGTGCAGACTGGATCAAGTCCCGGTGCAGACTGGAGCCAAGACCCAGTGCAGACTGGAGCCAGGTCCTGGTGCAGACTGGGGCCAAGTCCCGGTGTAGATTGGAACCAAGTCCTGGTGCATACTGGGGCCAAGTCCCGGTGTAGATTGGAACCAAGTCCTGGTGCAGACTGGGGCCAAGTCCCGGTGTAGATTGGAACCAAGTCCCGGTGCAGGCTGGAGCCAAGACCCAGCGCAGACTGGAGCCATGTCCCGGTGCGGAATGGAGCCAAGCCCCGGTGCAGACAAGAACCAAGTCCCGTGCAGGCTGGGGCCAGGTCCCGGTGTAGACTGGAACCAAATCCTGGTGCAGACTGGAGTCAAGTCCCGGTGCAGACTGGAGCCAAGTCCCGGTGCGGACTGGAGCCATGTCCCGGTGTAGACTTGAGCCAAGTCCCAATGCAGACTAGAGCCAAGTCCTGGTGCAGACTGGAGCCAAGTCCCAGTGCAGGCTAGAGCCAGGTCCTGGTGCAGACTGGTGCCAAGGTCCGGTGCAAATTGGAGCCAAGTCCCAGTGCAGACTGGAGCCAGGTCCTGGTGCAGACTGGAAACAAGTCCCAGTGCAGACTGGAGCCAAGTCCTGATGCAGACTGGTGCCAAGTCCCAGTGCAGACTGGAGCCAAGTCCCGGTGCAGACTGGAGCCAAGTCCCGGTGCAGACTGGAACCAAGTCCCGGTGTAGACTGGAGCCAGGTCCCAGTGCAGACTGGAGACAAGTCCTGGTGCAGTCTGGAACCAAGTCCCAGTGCAGACTGGAGCCAAGTCCTGATGCAGACTGGGGCCAAGTCCCAGTGCAGGCTGGAGCCAAGTCCTGGTGCAGACTGGTGCCAAGTCCCAGTGCAGACTGGAGCTAAGTCCCGGTGCGGACTGGAGCCAAGTCCCGGTGCAGACCGGAAACAAGTCCCGGTGTAGACTGGACCAAGTCCCGGTGCAGACTGGAGCCAAGTCTTGGTGCAGACTGGAGCCTTGTCCCGGTGTAGACTGGTTCCAAGTTCCGGTGCAGACTGGAACCATGTCCCGGTGTAGACTGGTGCCAAGTTCCAGTGCAGACCGAAGCCAAGTCCTGGTGCAGACTGGAGCCAAGTCCTGGTGCAGACTGGAGCCATGCCCCGCTGTAGACTGGTACCAAGTTCCGGTGCAGACTGGAACCAGGTCCCGGTGCAGACAGGAAACAAGTCCCGGTGTAGACTAAACCAAGTCCCGGTGCAAACTGGAGCCAAGCCCTGGTGCAGACTGGAGCCAAGACTTGGTGCAGACTGGAGCCTTGTCCCAGTGTAGACTGGTTCCAAGTTCCGGTGCAGACTGGAACCAAGTCCCGGTGCAGACTGGAGCCATGTCCCGGTGTAGACTGGTGCCAAGTTCCGGTGCAGACCGAAGCCAAGTCCTGGTGCAGACTGGAGCCAAGTCCAGGTGCAGACTGGAACCAAGTCCCGGTGCAGACTGGGGCCAAGTTTCCGGTGCGGAGTGGAACCAAGTCCCGGTGCAGACTGGAGCCTAGTCCCAGTGCTGACTGGATCCAAGTCCCGGTGCAGACTGGAGCCAAGTCCTGGTGCAGACTGGAGCCAAGTCCTGGTGCAGACTGGAGCCAAGTCCCAGTGCAGTCTGGTGCTAAGTCCCGGTGCGGATTGGGGCCAAGTCCCGGTGCGGACTGGGAACAAGTCCCGGTGTATACAGGACCAAGTCCTGGTGCAAACTGGAGCCAAGTCCTGGTGTAGACTGGAGTCATGTCTTGGTGCAGACTGGAGCCTTGTCCCGGTGTAGACTGGTTCCAAGTTCCTGTGCAGACTGGAACCAAGTCCCGGTGCAGACTGGAGCCATGTCCCAGTGTAGACTGGTGCCAAGTTCCGGTGCAGACCGAAGCCAAGTCCTGGTGCAGACTGGAGCCAAGTCCCGGTGCAGACAGGAGCCATGTCCAGGTGTAGACTGGAACCAAGTCCTGGTGCAGACTGGAACCAAGTCCCGGTGCAGACTGGAGCCAAGTCCTGGTGCAGACTGGAGCCAAGTCCTGGTGCAGACTGGAGCCAGGTCCCGGTGCTGACTGGAGCCTAGTCCTGGTGCAGACTGGTGCCAAGTCCTGGTGCAGAGTGGAACCAAGTCCTGGTGCAGACTGGAGCTAAGTCCCGGTGCAGACTTGAGCCAAGTCCCAGTGCAGACTAGAGCCAAGTCCTGGTGCAGACTGGAGCCAAGTCCCAGTGCAGACTAGAGCCAGGTCCTGGTGCAGACTGGAACCAAGTCCTGGTGCAGACTGGAACCATGTCTCTGTGCAGACCGGAACCAAGTCTCGGTGCAGATTGGAGTTAAGTCCCAGTGCAGTCTCAAGCCAAGTCTCAGTGTGGACTGGAATCTAGTCCCAGTGCAGACTGGAGCCTGGCCTTGGTGCAGACTGGAACCAAGTCCTAGTGCAGACTGGAGCCAAGACCCAGTGCAGACAGGAGCCAAGACCCGGTGCAGACTGGAGCCAAAAACAGGTGCAGACAGGAACCGAGTCCTGGTGCAGACTGGGGCCAAGTCCCGGTGTAGATTGGAACCAAGTCCTGGTGCAGACTGGATCAAGTCCCGGTGCAGGCTGGAGCTAAGACCCAGTGCAAACTGGAGCCATGTCCCGGATCGGATTGGAGCCAAGCCCCGGTGCAGACAGGAACCAATTCCCAGTTCAGACTGGGGCCAGGTCCCGGTGTAGACTGGAACCAAATCCTGGTGCAGACTGGAGCCAAGTCCTGGTGCAGACTGGAGCTAAGTCTCGGTGCAGATTGGAGCAAAGACCTGGGGCAGACTGTAGCCAAATCCCGGTGCAGACTGGTACCAAGTCCCGGTGCAGACCGGAAACAAGTCCCGGTGCAGAATGGAGCCAAGACCCGGTGCAGACTGGAGCCATGTCCGGTGTGGACTGGAGCCATGTACCAGTGTAGACTGGGGCCAGGTCCTGGTGCAGACTGTAGCCAAGTCTTGGCGCAGACTGGAACCAAGTCCCGGTGCAGACTGGAACCGTGTATTGGTGCGGAGTGGAACCAAGTCTTGGCGCGGAGTGGAACCAAGTCTTGGTGCGGAGTGGAACCAAGTCTCGGTGCGGAGTGGAACCAAGTTCCGGTGCAGACTGGGTCCTGGTCCTGGTGCAGACTGGAGCCAAATCCTGGTGCAGACTGGAGCCAAGTCCCGGTGCAGACTGGAGCCAAGTCCCAGTGCAGACTGGAGCCAAGTCCCGGTGCAGACTGGAACCAAGTCCCGGTGCAGATTGGTGCCAAGGTCCGGTCCGGATTGGAGCCAAGTCACAGTGCAGACTGGAGCCAAGTCCCGGTGCAGATTGCAGCCAAGTCCTGGTGCAGACTGGAACCAAGTCCCGGTGCAGACTAGTGCCAAGGTCCGGTGCGGAGTGGAACCAAGTCTCGGTGCGGAGTGGAACCAAGTCTCGGTGCGGAGTGGAAACAAGTCTCAGTGCAGACTGGAACCAAGTCCTGTTGCAGACTGGAACCAAGTCCCGGTGCAGACTGGGTCCTGGTCCTGTTGCAGACTGGAGCCAAGTCCCGGTGCAGACTGGAGCCAAGTCCCGGTGCAGACTGTGCCAAGTCCCGGTGCAGACTGGAGCCAAGTCCCGGTGCGGACTGGAACCAAGTCCCGGTGCAGACTAGTGCCAATGTCTGGTGCAGATTGGAGCCAAGTCACAATGCAGACTGGAGCCAAGTCCCGGTGCAGACTGGGGCCAAATCCCGGTGCAGATTGCAGCCAAGTCCCGGTGCAGGCTGGAACCAAATCCTGGTGCAGATTGCAGCCAAGTCCCAGTGCAGACTGGAGCCAAGTCCAGTGCAGACTGGAGCCAAGTCCTGGTGCAGACTGGAGCCAAGTCCCAGTGCAGACTGGAGCCAAGTCCCGGTGCATATTGGTGCCAAGTCCCGGTGTGGACTGGAGCCAAGTCCCGGTGCAGACTGGAACCAAGTCCCGGTGTAGACTGGACCAAGTCCTGGTGCAGATTGGAGTGAAGTCCAGGTGCAAACTGGAGCCAAGTCCCGGTGCAGACTGGAGCCAAATCCCGGTGCCAACTGGAACCATGTCTCCGTGCGGACTGGAACCAAGTCCCACTGCAGACTGGAACCAAGTCCTGATGCAGACTGGAGCCAAGTCCCGGTGCAGACTGGAGCCAAGTCCCGGTGCAGACTGGTGCCAGGTCCTGGTGCAGACTGGAACAAATTCCCGGTGCAGACTGGGGCCAAGTCCCGGTGCAGACTGGAGGCAAGTCCTGGTGCAGACTGGAACCATGTCTCTGTGCAGATTGGAGTTAAGTCCCAGTGCTGTCTCAAGCCAAGTCCCAGTGCGGTCTGGAATTTAGTCCCAGTGCAGACTGGAGCCTGGCCTTGGTGCAGACTGGAACCAAGTCTTAGTGCAGACTGGATCAAGTCCCGGTGCAGACTGGAACCAAGTCCTAGTGCAGACTGGATCAAGTCCCGGTGCAGACTGGAACCAAGTCCTAGTGCAGACTGGATCAAGTCCCGGTGCAGACTGGAGCCAAGACCCGGTGCAGACTGGAGCCAAGTCCCGGTGCAGACTGGAGCCAAAAACAAGTGCAGACAGGAACCAAGTCCCGGTGCCGACTGGGGCCAAGTCCCGGTGTAGATTGGAACCAAGTCCTGGTGCAGACTGGATCAAGTCCCAGTGCAGACTGGAATCAAGTCCCGGTGCAGACTGGAACCATGTCTCTGTGCAGATTGGAGTTAAGTCCCAGTGCTGTATCAAGCCAAGTCCCAGTGCGGTCTAGAATTTAGTCCCAGTGCAGACTGGAGCCTGGCCTTGGTGCAGACTGGAACCAAGTCTTAGTGCAGACTGGATCAAGTCCCGGTGCAGACTGGAACCAAGTCCTAGTGCAGACAGGAAACAAGTCCCGGTGTAGACTAAACCAAGTCCCGGTGCAAACTGGAACCAGGTCCCGGTGCAGACAGGAAACAAGTCCCGGTGTAGACTAAACCAAGTCCCGGTGCAAACTGGAGCCAAGCCCTGGTGCAGACTGGAGCCAAGACTTGGTGCAGACTGGAGCCTTGTCCCAGTGTAGACTGGTTCCAAGTTCCGGTGCAGACTGGAACCAAGTCCCGGTGCAGACTGGAGCCATGTCCCGGTGTAGACTGGTGCCAAGTTCCGGTGCAGACCGAAGCCAAGTCCTGGTGCAGACTGGAGCCAAGTCCAGGTGCAGACTGGAACCAAGTCCCGGTGCAGACTGGGGCCAAGTTTCCGGTGCGGAGTGGAACCAAGTCCCGGTGCAGACTGGAGCCTAGTCCCAGTGCTGACTGGATCCAAGTCCCGGTGCAGACTGGAGCCAAGTCCTGGTGCAGACTGGAGCCAAGTCCTGGTGCAGACTGGAGCCAAGTCCCAGTGCAGTCTGGTGCTAAGTCCCGGTGCGGATTGGGGCCAAGTCCCGGTGCGGACTGGGAACAAGTCCCGGTGTATACAGGACCAAGTCCTGGTGCAAACTGGAGCCAAGTCCTGGTGTAGACTGGAGTCATGTCTTGGTGCAGACTGGAGCCTTGTCCCGGTGTAGACTGGTTCCAAGTTCCTGTGCAGACTGGAACCAAGTCCCGGTGCAGACTGGAGCCATGTCCCAGTGTAGACTGGTGCCAAGTTCCGGTGCAGACCGAAGCCAAGTCCTGGTGCAGACTGGAGCCAAGTCCCGGTGCAGACAGGAGCCATGTCCAGGTGTAGACTGGAACCAAGTCCTGGTGCAGACTGGAACCAAGTCCCGGTGCAGACTGGAGCCAAGTCCTGGTGCAGACTGGAGCCAAGTCCTGGTGCAGACTGGAGCCAGGTCCTGGTGCTGACTGGAGCCTAGTCCTGGTGCAGACTGGTGCCAAGTCCTGGTGCAGAGTGGAACCAAGTCCTGGTGCAGACTGGAGCTAAGTCCCGGTGCAGACTTGAGCCAAGTCCCAGTGCAGACTAGAGCCAAGTCCTGGTGCAGACTGGAGCCAAGTCCCAGTGCAGACTAGAGCCAGGTCCTGGTGCAGACTGGAACCAAGTCCTGGTGCAGACTGGAACCATGTCTCTGTGCAGACCGGAACCAAGTCTCGGTGCAGATTGGAGTTAAGTCCCAGTGCAGTCTCAAGCCAAGTCTCAGTGTGGACTGGAATCTAGTCCCAGTGCAGACTGGAGCCTGGCCTTGGTGCAGACTGGAACCAAGTCCTAGTGCAGACTGGAGCCAAGACCCAGTGCAGACAGGAGCCAAGACCCGGTGCAGACTGGAGCCAAAAACAGGTGCAGACAGGAACCGAGTCCTGGTGCAGACTGGGGCCAAGTCCCGGTGTAGATTGGAACCAAGTCCTGGTGCAGACTGGATCAAGTCCCGGTGCAGGCTGGAGCTAAGACCCAGTGCAAACTGGAGCCATGTCCCGGATCGGATTGGAGCCAAGCCCCGGTGCAGACAGGAACCAATTCCCAGTTCAGACTGGGGCCAGGTCCCGGTGTAGACTGGAACCAAATCCTGGTGCAGACTGGAGCCAAGTCCTGGTGCAGACTGGAGCTAAGTCTCGGTGCAGATTGGAGCAAAGACCTGGGGCAGACTGTAGCCAAATCCCGGTGCAGACTGGTACCAAGTCCCGGTGCAGACCGGAAACAAGTCCCGGTGCAGAATGGAGCCAAGACCCGGTGCAGACTGGAGCCATGTCCGGTGTGGACTGGAGCCATGTACCAGTGTAGACTGGGGCCAGGTCCTGGTGCAGACTGTAGCCAAGTCTTGGCGCAGACTGGAACCAAGTCCCGGTGCAGACTGGAACCGTGTATTGGTGCGGAGTGGAACCAAGTCTTGGTGCGGAGTGGAACCAAGTCTTGGTGCGGAGTGGAACCAAGTCTCGGTGCGGAGTGGAACCAAGTTCCGGTGCAGACTGGGTCCTGGTCCTGGTGCAGACTGGAGCCAAATCCTGGTGCAGACTGGAGCCAAGTCCCGGTGCAGACTGGAGCCAAGTCCCAGTGCAGACTGGAGCCAAGTCCCGGTGCAGACTGGAACCAAGTCCCGGTGCAGATTGGTGCCAAGGTCCGGTCCGGATTGGAGCCAAGTCACAGTGCAGACTGGAGCCAAGTCCCGGTGCAGATTGCAGCCAAGTCCTGGTGCAGACTGGAACCAAGTCCCGGTGCAGACTAGTGCCAAGGTCCGGTGCGGAGTGGAACCAAGTCTCGGTGCGGAGTGGAACCAAGTCTCGGTGCGGAGTGGAAACAAGTCTCAGTGCAGACTGGAACCAAGTCCTGTTGCAGACTGGAACCAAGTCCCGGTGCAGACTGGGTCCTGGTCCTGTTGCAGACTGGAGCCAAGTCCCGGTGCAGACTGGAGCCAAGTCCCGGTGCAGACTGTGCCAAGTCCCGGTGCAGACTGGAGCCAAGTCCCGGTGCGGACTGGAACCAAGTCCCGGTGCAGACTAGTGCCAATGTCTGGTGCAGATTGGAGCCAAGTCACAATGCAGACTGGAGCCAAGTCCCGGTGCAGACTGGAACCAAGTCCTGGTGCAGACTGGGGCCAAATCCCGGTGCAGATTGCAGCCAAGTCCCGGTGCAGGCTGGAACCAAATCTCGGTGCAGATTGCAGCCAAGTCCCAGTGCAGACTGGAGCCAAGTCCAGTGCAGACTGGAGCCAAGTCCTGGTGCAGACTGGAGCCAAGTCCCAGTGCAGACTGGAGCCAAGTCCTGGTGCAGACTGGAGCCAAGTCCCAGTGCAGACTGGAGCCAAGTCCCAGTGCGGAGTGGAACCAAGTCCTGGTGCAGACTGGAGCTAATTCCCAGTGCAGACTGGAACCAAGTCCCGGTGCATATTGGTGCCAAGTCCCGGTGTGGACTGGAGCCAAGTCCCGGTGCAGACTGGAGCCAAGTCCCGGTGCAGACTGGTGCCAGGTCCTGGTGCAGACTGGAACAAATTCCCGGTGCAGACTGGGGCCAAGTCCCGGTGCAGACTGGAGGCAAGTCCTGGTGCAGACTGGAACCATGTCTCTGTGCAGACCGGAACCAAGTCTCGGTGCAGATTGGAGTTAAGTCCCAGTGCTGTCTCAAGCCAAGTCCCAGTGCGGTCTGGAATTTAGTCCCAGTGCAGACTGGAGCCTGGCCTTGGTGCAGACTGGAACCAAGTCTTAGTGCAGACTGGATCAAGTCCCGGTGCAGACTGGAACCAAGTCCTAGTGCAGACTTGATCAAGTCCCGGTGCAGACTGGAACCAAGTCCTAGTGCAGACTGGATCAAGTCCCGGTGCAGACTGGAGCCAAGACCCGGTGCAGACTGGAGCCAAGTCCCGGTGCAGACTGGAGCCAAAAACAAGTGCAGACAGGAACCAAGTCCCGGTGCCGACTGGGGCCAAGTCCCGGTGTAGATTGGAACCAAGTCCTGGTGCAGACTGGATCAAGTCCCAGTGCAGACTGGAACCAAGTCCTGGTGCAGACTGGATCAAGTCCCAGTGCAGACTGGAATCAAGTCCCGGTGCAGACTGGAACCATGTCTCTGTGCAGATTGGAGTCAAGTTGCGGTGCGGAGCGTAACCAAGTCTCGGTGCGGAGTGGAACCAAGTCTCGGTGCGGAGTGGAACCAAGTCCCGTTGCAGACTGGAACCAAGTCCCGTTGCAGACTGGAACCAAGTCCTGTTGCAGACTGGAGCCAAGTCCCGGTGCAGACTGAGCCAAGTCCCGGTGCAGACTGGAACCAAGTCCCAGGGGCCTGGTCCTGGTGCAGACTGGAGCCAAGTCCTGGTGCAGACTGGAACCAAGTCCCAGGGGCCTGGTCCTGGTGCAGACTGGAGCCAAGCCCCGGTGCAGACTGGAGCCAAGTCCTGGTGCAGACTGGAGCCAAGTCCCAGTGCAGACTGGAGCCAAGTCCCAGTGCAGACTGGAGCCAAGTCCCGGTGCGGAGTGGAACCAAGTCCCGGTGCAGACTGGAACCAAGGCACGGTGCGTATTGGGGCCAAGTCCCGGTGCAGACTGGAAACAAGTCCCGGTGCAGATTGGAGCGAAGTCCAGGTGCAAACTGGAGCCAAGTCCTGGTGCAGACTGGAGCCACGTCCTGGTGCAGACTGGAGCCAAGTCCCGGTGCAGACTGGTGCCAAGTTCTCGTGCAGACTGGAACCAAGTCCCGGTGCGGACTGGAACCAAGTCCCGGTGCAGATTGGTGCCAAGGTCCGGTCCAGATTGGAGCCAAGTCACAGTGCAGACTGGAGCCAAGTCCCGGTGCAGATTGCAGCCAAGTCCTGGTGCAGACTAGTGCCAAGGTCCGGTGCGGAGTGGAACCAAGTCTCGGTGCGGAGTGGAACCAAGTCTCGGTGCGGAGTGGAACCAAGTCTCGGTGCAGACTGGAACCAAGTCCTGTTGCAGACTGGAACCAAGTCCCGGTGCAGACTGGGTCCTGGTCCTGTTGCAGACTGGAGCCAAGTCCCGGTGCAGACTGGAGCCAAGTCCCGGTGCAGACTGTGCCAAGTCCCGGTGCAGACTGGAGCCAAGTCCCGGTGCGGACTGGAACCAAGTCCCGGTGCAGACTAGTGCCAATGTCTGGTGCAGATTGGAGCCAAGTCACAATGCAGACTGGAGCCAAGTCCAGGTGCAGACTGGAACCAAGTCCTGGTGAAGACTGGGGCCAAATCCCGGTGCAGATTGCAGCCAAGTCCCAGTGCAGACTGGAGCCAAGTCCCAGTGCAGACTGGAGCCAAGTCCCAGTGCGGACTGGAACCATGTCTCTGTGCAGACCGGAACCAAGTCTCGGTGCAGATTGGAGTTAAGTCCCAGTGCTGTCTCAAGCCAAGTCCCAGTGCGGTCTGGAATTTAGTCCCAGTGCAGACTGGAGCCTGGCCTTGGTGCAGACTGGAACCAAGTCTTAGTGCAGACTGGATCAAGTCCCGGTGCAGACTGGAACCAAGTCTTAGTGCAGACTGGATCAAGTCCCGGTGCAGACTGGAACCAAGTCTTAGTGCAGACTGGATCAAGTCCCGGTGCAGACTGGAACCAAGTCCTAGTGCAGACTGGATCAAGTCCCGGTGCAGACTGGAGCCAAGACCCGGTGCAGACTGGAGCCAAGTCCCGGTGCAGACTGGAGCCAAAAACAAGTGCAGACAGGAACCAAGTCCCGGTGCCGACTGGGGCCAAGTCCCGGTGTAGATTGGAACCAAGTCCTGGTGCAGACTGGATCAAGTCCCAGTGCAGACTGGAATCAAGTCCCGGTGCAGACTGGAACCATGTCTCTGTGCAGATTGGAGTCAAGTTGCGGTGCGGAGCGTAACCAAGTCTCGGTGCGGAGTGGAACCAAGTCTCGGTGCGGAGTGGAACCAAGTCCCGTTGCAGACTGGAACCAAGTCCCGTTGCAGACTGGAACCAAGTCCCGGTGCAGACTGGGTCCTGGTCCTGGTGCAGACTGGAACCAAGTCCTGTTGCAGACTGGAGCCAAGTCCCGGTGCAGACTGAGCCAAGTCCCGGTGCGGGCTGGAACCAAGTCCCGGTGCAGACTGGAACCAAGTCCCGGTGCAGACTGGAGACAAGTCCCAGTGCAGACTGGAGCCAAGTCCCAGTGCAGACTGGAGCCAAGTCCTGGTGCAGACTGGAGCCAAGTCCCAGTGCAGACTGGAGCCAAGTCCCAGTGCGGAGTGGAACCAAGTCCTGGTGCAGACTGGAGCTAATTCCCAGTGCAGACTGGAACCAAGTCCCGGTGCGTATTGGTGCCAAGTCCCGGTGTGGACTGGAGCCAAGTCCCGGTGCAGACTGGAACCAAGTCCCGGTGTAGACTGGACCAAGTCCTGGTGCAGATTGGAGTGAAGTCCAGGTGCAGACTGGAGCCAAGCCCCGGTGCAGACTGGAGCCAAATCCCGGTGCCAACTGGAACCATGTCTCCGTGCGGACTGGAACCAAGTCCCACTGCAGACTGGAACCAAGTCCTGATGCAGATTGGATCAAGTCCCGGTGCAGACTGGAGCCAAGTCCCGGTGCAGAGTGGTGCCAGGTCCTGGTGCAGACTGGAACAAATTCCCGGTGCAGACTGGGGCCAAGTCCCGGTGCAGACTGGAGGCAAGTCCTGGTGCAGACCGGAACCAAGTCTCGGTGCAGATTGGAGTTAAGTCCCAGTGCTGTCTCAAGCCAAGTCCCAGTGCGGTCTAGAATTTAGTCCCAGTGCAGACTGGAGCCTGGCCTTGGTGCAGACTGGAACCAAGTCTTAGTGCAGACTGGATCAAGTCCCGGTGCAGACTGGAACCAAGACCTAGTGCAGACTGGATCAAGTCCCGGTGCAGACTGGAACCAAGTCCTAGTGCAGACTGGATCAAGTCCCGGTGCAGACTGGAGCCAAGACCCGGTGCAGACTGGAGCCAAGTCCTGGTGCAGACTGCAGCCAAAAACAAGTGCAGACAGGAACCAAGTCCCGGTGCCGACTGGGGCCAAGTCCCGGTGCAGACTGGAGCCAAATCCCGGTGCCAACTGGAACCATGTCTCCGTGTGGACTGGAACCAAGTCCCACTGCAGACTGGAACCAAGTCCTGATGCAGACTGGATCAAGTCCCGGTGCAGACTGGAGCCAAGTCCCGGTGCAGACTGGTGCCAGGTCCTGGTGCAGACTGGAACAAATTCCCGGTGCAGACTGGGGCCAAGTCCCGGTGCAGACTGGAGCCAAGTCCCAGTGCAGACTGGAGCCAAGTCCCAGTGCGGAGTGGAACCAAGTCCTGGTGCAGACTGGAGCTAATTCCCAGTGCAGACTGGAACCAAGTCCCGGTGCGTATTGGTGCCAAGTCCCGGTGTGGACTGGAGCCAAGTCCCGGTGCAGACTGGAACCAAGTCCCGGTGTAGACTGGACCAAGTCCTGGTGCAGATTGGAGTGAAGTCCAGGTGCAAACTGGAGCCAAGCCCCGGTGCAGACTGGAGCCATGTCCCGGTGCAGACTGGAGCCAAATCCCGGTGCCAACTGGAACCATGTCTCCGTGCGGACTGGAACCAAGTCCCACTGCAGACTGGAACCAAGTCCTGATGCAGACTGGATCAAGTCCCGGTGCAGACTGGAGCCAAGTCCCGGTGCAGACTGGTGCCAGGTCCTGGTGCAGACTGGAACAAATTCCCGGTGCAGACTGGGGCCAAGTCCCGGTGCAGACTGGAGGCAAGTCCTGGTGCAGACTGGAACCATGTCTCTGTGCAGACCGGAACCAAGTCTCGGTGCAGATTGGAGTTAAGTCCCAGTGCTGTCTCAAGCCAAGTCCCAGTGCGGTCTGGAATTTAGTCCCAGTGCAGACTGGAGCCTGGCCTTGGTGCAGACTGGAACCAAGTCCTAGTGCAGACTGGATCAAGTCCCGGTGCAGACTGGAACCAAGTCCTAGTGCAGACTGGATCAAGTCCCGGTGCAGACTGGAACCAAGTCCTAGTGCAGACTGGATCAAGTCCCGGTGCAGACTGGAGCCAAGACCCGGTGCAGACTGGAGCCAAGTCCCGGTGCAGACTGGAGCCAAAAACAAGTGCAGACAGGAACCAAGTCCCGGTGCCGACTGGGGCCAAGTCCCGGTGTAGATTGGAACCAAGTCCTGGTGCAGACTGGATCAAGTCCCAGTGCAGACTGGAATCAAGTCCCGGTGCAGACTGGAACCATGTCTCTGTGCAGATTGGAGTCAAGTTGCGGTGCGGAGCGTAACCAAGTCTCGGTGCGGAGTGGAACCAAGTCTCGGTGCGGAGTGGAACCAAGTCCCGTTGCAGACTGGAACCAAGTCCCGTTGCAGACTGGAACCAAGTCCTGGTGCAGACTGGGTCCTGGTCCTGGTGCAGACTGGAACCAAGTCCTGTTGCAGACTGGAGCCAAGTCCCGGTGCAGACTGAGCCAAGTCCCGGTGCAGACTGGAGCCAAGTCCCGGTGCGGACTGGAACCAAGTCCCGGTGCAGACTGGAATCAAGTCCCAGGGGCCTGGTCCTGGTGCAGACGGGAGCCAAGTCCTGGTGCAGACTGGAGCCAAGTCCTGGTGCAGACTGGTGCCAAGGTCCGGTGCAGAGTGGAGCCAAGTCACAGTGCAGACTGGAGCCAAGCCCCGGTGCAGACTGGAACCAAATCCCGGTGCAGATTGCAGCCAAGTCCCGGTGCAGACTGGAGCGAAGTCCCGGTGTAGACTGGAGCCAATTCCCGGTGCAGACTGGAAACAAGTCCCGGTGTAGACTGGAGCCAAGTCCTGGTGTTGACTGGAGCCAAGTCCCGGTGCGGACTGGAGCCAATTCCCGGTGCAGACTGGAAACAAGTCCCGGTGTAGACTGGACCAAATCCCGGTGCAGATTGGAGCCAAGTCCAGGTGCAAACTGGAGCCAAGACCCGGTGCAGACTGGTGCCAAGTTCTCGTGCAGACTGGAACCAAGTCCCGGTGCAGACTGGAACTAAGTCCTGGTGCAGGCTGGATTAAGTCCTGGTGCAGACTGGAGCCAAGTCCCGGTGCAGACTGGGGCCAGGTGCTGGTGCAGACTGGAACCAAGTCCTGGTGCAGGCTGGATCAAGTCCTGGTGCAGACTGGGGCCAAGTCCTGGTGCAGACTGGAACCATGTCTCTCTGCAGAGTGGAGTTAAGTCCCAGTGCAGTCTCAAGCCAAGTCCCAGTGCGGTCTGGAATTTAGTCCCAGTGCAGACTGGAGCCAGTCCTTGGTGCAGACTGGAACCAAGTCCTAGTGCAGACTGGATCAAGTCCCGGTGCAGACTGGAGCCAAGACCCGGTGCAGGCTGGAGCCAAGATCCGGTGCGGACTGGAGCCAAGTCCCGGTGCGGACTGGAGCCAAGTCCCGGTGCAGACTGGAGCCAAGTCCTGGTGCAGACTGGAGCCACGTCCTGGTGCAGACTGGAGCCAAGTCCCGGTGCAGACTGGTGCCAAGTTCTCGTGCAGACTGGAACCAAGCCCCAGTGCAGACTGGAGCCAAATCCCGGTGCAAACTGGAACCATGTCTCCGTGCAGACTGGAACCAAGTCCCACTGCAGACTGGTGCCAACGTCTGGTGCGGTTTGGAGCGAAGTCCCGCTGCAGACTGGAACCAAGTCCCGGTGCAGACTGGAACCAAGTCCTGGTGCAGGCTGGATCAAGTCCTGGTACAGACTGGAGCCAAGTCCCGGTGCAGACTGGGGCCAGGTGTTGGTGCAGACTGGAACCAAGTCCTGGTGCAGGCTGGATCAAGTCCTGGTGCAGACTGGAGCCAAGTCCTAGTGCAGACTGGGGCCAAGTCCCGGTGCACACTGGAGCCAACTCCTGGTGCAGACTGGAACCATGTCTCTCTGCAGAGTGGCGTTACGTCCCAGTGCAGTTTCAAGCCAAGTCCCAGTGCGGTCTGGAATTTAGTCCCAGTGCAGACTGGAGCCTGGCCTTGGTGCAGACAGGAACCAAATCCTAGTGCAGACTGGATCAAGTCCCGGTGCAGACTGGAGCCAAGTCCTGGTGCAGACTGGAGCCAAGACCCGGTGCGGACTGGAGCCAAGTCCCGGTGCAGACAGGAACCAAGACCCAGTGCAGACTGGAACCAAGTCCCAGTGCAGACTGGGTCCTGGTCCTGGTGCAGACTGGAACCAAGTCCTGTTGCAGACTGGAACCAAGTCCCGGTGCAGACTGAGCCAAGTCCCGGTGCAGACTGGAGCCAAGTCCCGGTGTGGACTGGAACCAAGTCCCGGTGCAGAGTGGTGCCAAGGTCCAGTGCAGAGTGGAGCCAAGTCCTGGTGCAGACTAGTGCCAAGGTCCGGTGCAGATTGGGGCCAAGTCACAGTGCAGATTGGAGCCAAGTCCCGGTGCAGACTGGGCCCAAATCCCGGTGCAGATTGCAGCCAAGTCCCGGTGCAGACTGAAGCGAAGTCCCGGTGCAGAGTGGAACCCAGTCCCGGTGCAGATTGCAGCCAAGTCCCGGTGCAGTCTGGAGCATGGTCCTGGTGCAGGCTGGAGCCAAGTCCCAGTGCAGACTGGAGCCTAGTCCTGGTGCAGACTGGAACCCAGTCCCGGTGCAGATTGCAGCCAAGTCCCGGTGCAGTCTGGAGCGAAGTCCCGGTGCAGATTGGAGCCAAGTCCTGGTGCAGACTGGAGCCAAGTCCCGGTGCAGACTGGAACCAAGTCCCGGTGTTGACTGGAGCCAAGTCCTGATGCAGACTGGAGCCAAGTCCCGGTGCAGACTAGTGCCAAGGTCCGGTGCGGAGTGGAACCAAGTCCTGGTGCAGACTGGAGCCAAGTCCCAGTGCAGACTGGAGCCAATTCCTGGTGCAGACTGGATCCTAGTCCTGGTGCAGACTGGAGACAAGTCCCGGTGCAGACTGTTGCCAAGTCCCAGTGCAGACTGGAGACAAGTCCCAGTGCAGACTGGAACCAAGTCCCGGTGTAGACTGGAGCCAAGTCCCAGTGCAGACTGGAGACAAGTCCCGGTGCAGACTGGAACCAAGTCCCAGTGCAGACTTGAGCCAAGTCCCGGTGCAGACTGGAGCCAAGTCCTGGTGCAGACTGGGGCCCAGTCCCGGTGTGGAGTGGAACCAAGTCTGTGTGCAGACTGGAGCTAATTCCCGGTGCAGACTGGAACCAAGTCCCGGTGCGTATTGGGGCCAAGTCCCGGTGCGGACTGGAGTCAAGTCCCGGTGCAGACTGGAAACAAGCCCGAGTGCAGACTGGATCAAGTCCCGGTGCAGACTGGAGCCAAGTCCCGGTGCAGACTGGAGCCAAAAACAAGTGCAGACAGGAACCAAGTCCTGGTGCCGACTGGGGCCAAGTCCTGGTGTAGATTGGAACCAAGTCCTGGTGCAGACTGGGTCAAGTCCTGGTGCAGACTGGAACCATGTCTCTGTGCAGATTGGAGTCAAGTTGCGGTGCGGAGCGTAACCAAGTCTCGGTGCGGAGTGGAACCAAGTCTCGGTGCGGAGTGGAACCAAGTCCCGGTGCAGACTGGAACCAAGTCCCGGCGCAGACTGGAACAAAGTCCCGGTGCAGACTGGAACCAAGTCCTGTTGCAGACTGGAGCCAAGTCCCGGTGCAGACTGAGCCAAGTCCCGGTGCAGACTGAGCCAAGTCCCGGTGCAGACAGGAACCAAATCCCGGTGCTGACTGGAGCCTAGTCCTGGTGCAGACTGGGGCCAAGTCTCGGTGTAGATTGGAACCAAGTCCTGGTGCAGACTGGATCAAGTCCCGGTGCAGACAGGAGCCAAGTCCCGGTGCAGACTGGATCAAGTCCCGGTGCAGGCTGGAGCCAAGACCCAGTGCAGACTGGAGCCATGTCCCGGATCGGAATGGAGCCAAGCCCCGGTGCAGACAGGAACCAAGTCCCAGTTCAGACTGGGGCCAGGTCCCGGTGTAGACTGGAACCAAATCCTGGTGCAGACTGGAGCCAAGTCTCGCTGCAGATTGGAGCAAAGACCTGGTGCAGACTGTAGCCAAATCCCGGTGCAGATTGGTACCAAGTCCCAGTGCAGACCGGAAACAAGTCCCGGTGCAGAATGGAGCCAAGGCCCGGTGCAGACTGGAGCCATGTCCGGTGTGGACTGGAGCCATGTACCAGTGTAGACTGGGGCCAGGTCCTGGTGCAGACTGTAGCCAAGTCCTGGCGCAGACTGGAACCAAGTCCCGGTGCAGACTGGAACCACGTCTCTGTGCAGATTGGAGTCAAGTTGCGGTGCGGAGCCTGACCAAGTCTCGGTGCGGAGTGGAACCAAGTCTTGGTGCGGAGTGGAACCAAGTCTCGGTGCGGAGTGGAACCAAGTCCCGGTGAAGACTGGGTCCTGGTCCTGGTGCAGACTGGAGCCAAATCCCGGTGCAGACTGGAGCCAAGTCCCGGTGCAGACTGGAGCCAAGTCCCAGTGCAGACTGGAACCAAGTCCTGCTGCAGACTGGGGCCAAGCCCCGGTGCGGAGTGGAACCAATTCCTGGTGCAGACTGGAGCCAAATCCCGGTGCAGACTGGAGCCAAGTCCCGGTGCAGACTGGAGCCAAGTCCCAGTGCAGACTGGAGCCAAGTCCCGGTGCGGACTGGAACCAAGTCCCGGTGCAGACTGGTGCCAAGGTCCGGTGCAGATTGGAGCCAAGACCCGGTGCGGACTGGAACCAAGTCCCGGTGCAGACTGGAACCAAGTCCCAGGGGCCTGGTCCTGGTGCAGACTGGAGCCAAGTCCTGGTGCAGACTGGAACCAAGCCCCGGTGCAGACTGGAACCAAGTCCTGGTGCAGACTGGGGCCAAGCCCCGGTGCGGAGTGGAACCAAGTCCCGGTGCAGACTGGAACCAAATCGCGGTGCAGATTGCAGCCAAGTCCCGGTGCAGACTGGAGCGAAGTCCCGGTGCAGACTGGGGCCAAGTCCTGGTGCAGACTGGAGCCAAGTCCCGGTGTAGACTGGAACCAAGTCCTGGTGTTGACTGGAGCCAAGTGCCAGTGCAGACTGGAGCCAAGTCCCAGTACAGACTGGAACCAAGTGCCAGTGCAGACTGGAGCCAAGTCCTGGTGCAGACTGGAGCCAAGTCCCGGTGCGTATTGGAGCCAAGTCCCAGTGCAGACTGGAGCCAAGTCCCAGTGCGGAGTGGAACCAAGTCTGTGTGCAGACTGGAGCTAATTCCCGGTGCAGACTGGAACCAAGTCCCGGTGCGTATTGGGGCCAAGTCCCGGTGCGGACTGGAGTCAAGTCCCGGTGCAGACTGGAAACAAGCCCGAGTGCAGACTGGATCAAGTCCCGGTGCAGACTGGAGCCAAGTCCCGGTGCAGACTGGAGCCAAAAACAAGTGCAGACAGGAACCAAGTCCTGGTGCCGACTGGGGCCAAGTCCTGGTGTAGATTGGAACCAAGTCCTGGTGCAGACTGGGTCAAGTCCTGGTGCAGACTGGAACCATGTCTCTGTGCAGATTGGAGTCAAGTTGCGGTGCGGAGCGTAACCAAGTCTCGGTGAGGAGTGGAACCAAGTCTCGGTGCGGAGTGGAACCAAGTCCCGGTGCAGACTGGAACCAAGTCCCGGCGCAGACTGGAACAAAGTCCCGGTGCAGACTGGAAACAAGTCCTGTTGCAGACTGGAGCCAAGTCCCGGTGCAGACTGAGCCAAGTCCCGGTGCAGACTGGATCAAGTCCCGGTGCAGACTGGAGCCAAGTCCCGGTGCGGACTGGAACCAAGTCCCGGTGCAGACTGGTGCCAAGGTCCGGTGCAGATTGGAGCCAAGACCCGGTGCGGACTGGAACCAAGTCCCGGTGCAGACTGGAACCAAGTCCCAGGGGCCTGGTCCTGGTGCAGACTGGAGCCAAGTCCTGGTGCAGACCGGAACCAAGCCCCGGTGCAGACTGGAACCAAGTCCTGGTGCAGACTGGGGCCAAGCCCCGGTGCGGAGTGGAACCAAGTCCCGGTGCAGACTGGAACCAAATCCCGGTGCAGATTGCAGCCAAGTCCCGGTGTTGACTGGAGCCAAGTGCCAGTGCAGACTGGAGCCAAGTCCTGGTGCAGACTGGAGCCAAGTCCCAGTGCAGACTGGAGCCAAGTCCCGGTGCGGAGTGGAACCAAGTCCTGGTGCAGACTGGAACCAAGTCCCGGTGCGTATTGGGGCCAAGTCCCGGTGCGGACTGGAGCCAATTCCCGGTGTAGACTGGAAACAAGTCCCGGTGCAGATTGGAGCCACGTCCTGGTGCAGACTGGAGCCACGTCCTGGTGCAGACTGGAGCCAAGTCCTGGTGCAGACTGGTGCCAAGTTCTCGTGCAGACTGGAACCAAGCCCCGTGCAGACTGGAGCCAAATCCCGGTGCAGACTGGAACCATGTCTCCGTGCGGACTGGAACCAAGTCCCACTGCAGACTGGTGCCAACGTCTGGTGCGGTTTGGAACGAAGTCCCGCTGCAGACTGGAACCAAGTACCGGTGCAGACTGGAACTAAGTCCTGGTGCAGGCTGGATCAAGTCCTGGTGCAGACTGGAGCCAAGTCCTGGTGCAGACTGGAACCAAGTCCCGGTGCAGACTGGAACTAAGTCCTGGTGCAGGCTGGATTAAGTCCTGGTGCAGACTGGAGCCAAGTCCCGGTGCAGACTGGGGCCAGGTGCTGGTGCAGACTGGAACCAAGTCCCAGTGCAGACTGGAATCAAGTCCCGGTGCAGACTGAGTCCTGGTCCTGGTGCAGACTGGAATCAAGTCCTGTTGCAGACTGCAGCCAAGTCATGGTGCGGAGTGGAGCCAAGTCCTGGTGCAGACTGGTGCCAAGTCCCGGTGCAGACTGGTGCCAAGTTCTCGTGCAGACTGGAACCAAGCCCCAGTGCAGACTGGAGCCAAATCCCGGTGCAGACTGGAACCATGTCTCCGTGCGGACTGGAACCAAGTCCCACTGCAGACTGGTGCCAACGTCTGGTGCGGTTTGGAGCGAAGTCCCGCTGCAGACTGGAACCAAGTCCCGGTGCAGACTGGAACCAAGTTCTGGTGCAGGCTGGATCAAGTCCTGGTGCAGACTGGAGCCAAGTCCCAGTGCAGACTGGGGCCAGGTGCTGGTGCAGACTGGAACCAAGTCCTGGTGCAGGCTGGATCAAGTCCGGGTCCAGACTGGGGCCAAGTCCCGGTGCACACTGGAGCCAAGTCCTGGTGCAGACTGGAACCATGTCTCTCTGCAGAGTGGCGTTAAGTCCCAGTGCAGTTTCAAGCCAAGTCCCAGTGCGGTCTGGAATTTAGTCCCAGTGCAGACTGGAACCAAGTCTCGGTGCAGAGTGGAACCAAGTCCCGGTGCAGAATGGGTCCTGGTCCTGGTGCAGACTGGAGCCAAATCCCGGTGCAGACTGGAGCCAAGACCCGGTGGGGACTGGAGCCAAGTCCCGGTGCAGACAGGAACCAAGACCCAGTGCAGACTGGAACCAAGTCCCGGTGCAGACTGGGTCCGGGTCCTGGTGCAGACTGGAACCAAGTCCTGTTGCAGACTGGAGCCAAGTCCCGGTGCAGACTGGAGCCAAGTCCCCTTGCAGACTGAGCCAAGTCCCGGTGCAGACTGGAGCCAAGTCCCGGTGCAGACTGGAACCAAGTCCCAGTGCAGACTGGAGCCAAGTCCCAGTGCAGACTGGAGCATGGTCCTGGTGCAGGCTGGAGCCAAGTCCCGGTGCAGATTGCAGCCAAGTCCCGGTGCAGTCTGGAGCGAAGTCCCGGTGCAGATTGGAGCCAAGTCCTGGTGCAGACTGGAGCCAAGTCCCGGTGCAGACTGGAACCAAGTCGCGGTGTTGACTGGAGCCAAGTCCTGATGCAGACTGGAGCCAAGTCCCAGTGCAGACTGGAACCAAGTCCTGGTGCAGACTGGAGCCAATTCCTGGTGCAGACTGGATCCTAGTCCTGGTGCAGACTGGAGCTAAGTCCCGGTGCAGACTGTTGCCAAGTCCCAGTGCAGACTGGAGACAAGTCCCGGTGCAGACTGGAACCAAGTCCCGGTGTAGACTAGAGCCAAGTCCCAGTGCAGACTGGAGACAAGTCCCGGTGCAGACTGGAACCAAGTCCCAGTGCAGACTGGAGCCAAGTCCTGGTGCAGACTGGGGCCCAGTCCCGGTGTGGAGTGGAACCAAGTCTGGGTGCAGACTGGAGCTAATTCCCGGTGCAGACTGGAACCAAGTCCCGGTGCGTATTGGGGCCAAGTCCCGGTGCGGACTGGAGTCAAGTCCCGGTGCAGACTGGAAACAAGCCCTAGTGCAAACTGGATCAAGTCCCGGTGCAGACTGGAGCCAAGTCCCGGTGCAGACTGGAGCCAAAAACAAGTGCAGACAGGAACCAAGTCCCGGTGCCGACTGGGGCCAAGTCCTGGTGTAGATTGGAATCAAGTCCTGGTGCAGACTGGATCAAGTCCTGGTGCAGACTGGAATCAAGTCCCGGTGCAGACTGGAACCATGTCTCTGTGCAGATTGGAGTCAAGTTGCGGTGCGGAGCGTAACCAAGTCTCGGCGCGGAGTGGAACCAAGTCTCGGTGCGGAGTGGAACCAAGTCCCGTTGCAGACTGGAACCAAGTCCCGGCGCAGACTGGAACCAAGTCCCGGTGCAGACTGGGTCCTGGTCCTGGTGCAGACTGGAACCAAGTCCTGTTGCAGACTGGAACCAAGTCCTGTTGCAGACTGGAGCCAAGTCCCGGTGCAGACTGAGCCAAGTCCCGGTGCAGACTGAGCCAAGTCCAGGTGCAGACAGGAACCAAATCCCGGTGCTGACTGGAGCCTAGTCCTGGTGCAGACTGGGGCCAAGTCCTGGTGTAGATTGGAATCAAGTCCTGGTGCAGACTGGATCAAGTCCTGGTGCAGACTGGAATCAAGTCCCGGTGCAGACTGGAACCATGTCTCTGTGCAGATTGGAGTCAAGTTGCGGTGCGGAGCGTAACCAAGTCTCGGCGCGGAGTGGAACCAAGTCTCGGTGCGGAGTGGAACCAAGTCCCGTTGCAGACTGGAACCAAGTCCCGGCGCAGACTGGAACCAAGTCCCGGTGCAGACTGGGTCCTGGTCCTGGTGCAGACTGGAACCAAGTCCTGTTGCAGACTGGAACCAAGTCCTGTTGCAGACTGGAGCCAAGTCCCGGTGCAGACTGAGCCAAGTCCCGGTGCAGACTGAGCCAAGTCCAGGTGCAGACAGGAACCAAATCCCGGTGCTGACTGGAGCCTAGTCCTGGTGCAGACTTGGGCCAAGTCCCGGTGTAGATTGGAACCAAGTCCTGGTGCAGACTGGATCAAGTCCCGGTGCAGACAGGAGCCAAGTCCCGGTGCAGACTGGATCAAGTCCCGGTGCAGGCTGGAACCATGTCTCCGTGTGGACTGGAACCAAGTCCCACTGCAGACTGGTGCCAACGTCTGGTGCGGTTTGGAGCGAAGTCCCGCTGCAGACTGGAACCAAGTCCCGGTGCAGACTGGAACCAAGTTCTGGTGCAGGCTGGATCAAGTCCTGGTGCAGACTGGAGCCAAGTCCCAGTGCAGACTGGGGCCAGGTGCTGGTGCAGACTGGAACCAAGTCCTGGTGCAGGCTGGATCAAGTCCGGGTCCAGACTGGGGCCAAGTCCCGGTGCACACTGGAGCCAAGTCCTGGTGCAGACTGGAACCATGTCTCTCTGCAGAGTGGCGTTAAGTCCCAGTGCAGTTTCAAGCCAAGTCCCAGTGCGGTCTGGAATTTAGTCCCAGTGCAGACTGGAACCAAGTCTCGGTGCGGAGTGGAACCAAGTCCCGGTGCAGAATGGGTCCTGGTCCTGGTGCAGACTGGAGCCAAATCCCAGTGCAGACTGGAGCCAAGACCCGGTGGGGACTGGAGCCAAGTCCCGGTGCAGACAGGAACCAAGACCCAGTGCAGACTGGAACCAAGTCCCGGTGCAGACTGGGTCCTGGTCCTGGTGCAGACTGGAACCAAGTCCTGTTGCAGACTGGAGCCAAGTCCCGGTGCAGACTGGAGCCAAGTCCCCTTGCAGACTGAGCCAAGTCCCGGTGCAGACTGGAGCCAAGTCCCGGTGCAGACTGGATCAAGTCCCGGTGCAGGCTGGAACCATGTCTCCGTGTGGACTGGAACCAAGTCCCACTGCAGACTGGTGCCAACGTCTGGTGCGGTTTGGAGCGAAGTCCCGCTGCAGACTGGAACCAAGTCCCGGTGCAGACTGGAACCAAGTTCTGGTGCAGGCTGGATCAAGTCCTGGTGCAGACTGGAGCCAAGTCCCAGTGCAGACTGGGGCCAGGTGCTGGTGCAGACTGGAACCAAGTCCTGGTGCAGGCTGGATCAAGTCCGGGTCCAGACTGGGGCCAAGTCCCGGTGCACACTGGAGCCAAGTCCTGGTGCAGACTGGAACCATGTCTCTCTGCAGAGTGGCGTTAAGTCCCAGTGCAGTTTCAAGCCAAGTCCCAGTGCGGTCTGGAATTTAGTCCCAGTGCAGACTGGAACCAAGTCTCGGTGCGGAGTGGAACCAAGTCCCGGTGCAGAATGGGTCCTGGTCCTGGTGCAGACTGGAGCCAAATCCCGGTGCAGACTGGAGCCAAGTCCTGTTGCAGACTGGAGCCAAGTCCCAGTGCAGACTGGAACCAAGTCCCAGTGCAGACTGGAGCCAAGTCCCAGTGCAGACTGGAGCATGGTCCTGGTGCAGGCTGGAGCCAAGTCCCGGTGCAGATTGCAGCCAAGTCCCGGTGCAGTCTGGAGTGAAGTCCCGGTGCAGACTGGAGACAAGTCCCGGTGCAGACTGGAACCAAGTCCCGGTGTAGACTGGAGCCAAGTCCCAGTGCAGACTGGAGACAAGTCCCGGTGCAGACTGGAACCAAGTCCCAGTGCAGACTGGAGCCAAGTCCTGGTGCAGACTGGGGCCCAGTCCCGGTGTGGAGTGGAACCAAGTCTGGGTGCAGACTGGAGCTAATTCCCGGTGCAGACTGGAACCAAGTCCCGGTGCGTATTGGGGCCAAGTCCCGGTGCGGACTGGAGTCAAGTCCCGGTGCAGACTGGAAACAAGCCCTAGTGCAGACTGGATCAAGTCCCGGTGCAGACTGGAGCCAAGTCCCGGTGCAGACTGGAGCCAAAAACAAGTGCAGACAGGAACCAAGTCCCGGTGCCGACTGGGGCCAAGTCCTGGTGTAGATTGGAATCAAGTCCTGGTGCAGACTGGATCAAGTCCTGGTGCAGACTGGAATCAAGTCCCGGTGCAGACTGGAACCATGTCTCTGTGCAGATTGGAGTCAAGTTGCGGTGCGGAGCGTAACCAAGTCTCGGCGCGGAGTGGAACCAAGTCTCGGTGCGGAGTGGAACCAAGTCCCGTTGCAGACTGGAACCAAGTCCCGGCGCAGACTGGAACCAAGTCCCGGTGCAGACTGGGTCCTGGTCCTGGTGCAGACTGGAACCAAGTCCTGTTGCAGACTGGAACCAAGTCCTGTTGCAGACTGGAGCCAAGTCCCGGTGCAGACTGAGCCAAGTCCCGGTGCAGACTGAGCCAAGTCCAGGTGCAGACAGGAACCAAATCCCGGTGCTGACTGGAGCCTAGTCCTGGTGCAGACTGGGGCCAAGTCCCGGTGTAGATTGGAACCAAGTCCTGGTGCAGACTGGATCAAGTCCCGGTGCAGACAGGAGCCAAGTCCCGGTGCAGACTGGATCAAGTCCCGGTGCAGGCTGGAGCCAAGACCCAGTGCAGACTGGAGCCATGTCCCGGATCGGAATGGAGCCAAGCCCCGGTGCAGACAGGAACCAAGTCCCAGTTCAGACTGGGGCCAGGTCCCGGTGTAGACTGGAACCAAATCCTGGTGCAGACTGGAGCCAAGTCTCGCTGCAGATTGGAGCAAAGACCTGGTGCAGACTGTAGCCAAATCCCGGTGCAGACTGGTACCAAGTCCCGGTGCAGACCGGAAACAAGTCCCGGTGCAGAATGGAGCCAAGACCCGGTGCAGACTGGAGCCATGTCCGGTGTGGACTGGAGCCATGTACCAGTGTAGACTGGGGCCAGGTCCTGGTGCAGACTGTAGCCAAGTCCTGGCGCAGACTGGAACCAAGTCCCGGTGCAGACTGGAACCACGTCTCTGTGCAGATTGGAGTCAAGTTGCGGTGCGGAGCCTGACCAAGTCTCGGTGCGGAGTGGAACCAAGTCTTGGTGCGGAGTGGAACCAAGTCTCGGTGCGGAGTGGAACCAAGTCCCGGTGCAGAATGGGTCCTGGTCCTGGTGCAGACTGGAGCCAAATCCCGGTGCAGACTGGAGCCAAGTCCCGGTGCGGACTGGAGCCAAGTCCCAGTGCAGACTGGAGCCAAGTCCCGGTGCGGACTGGAACCAAGTCCCAGTGCAGACTGGTGCCAAGGTCCGGTGCAGATTGGAGCCAAGACCCGGTGCGGACTGGAACCAAGTCCCGGTGCAGACTGGAACCAAGTCCCAGGGGCCTGGTCCTGGTGCAGACTGGAGCCAAGTCCTGGTGCAGACTGGAGCCAAGTCCTGATGCAGACTGGAGCCAAGTCCCAGTGCAGACTGGAACCAAGTCCTGGTGCAGACTGGAGCCAATTCCTGGTGCAGACTGGATCCTAGTCCTGGTGCAGACTGGAGCTAAGTCCCGGTGCAGACTGTTGCCAAGTCCCAGTGCAGACTGGAGACAAGTCCCGGTGCAGACTGGAACCAAGTCCCGGTGTAGACTGGAGCCAAGTCCCAGTGCAGACTGGAGCCAAGTCCTGGTGCAGATTGGGGCCCAGTCCCGGTGTGGAGTGGAACCAAGTCTGGGTGCAGACTGGAGCTAATTCCCGGTGCAGACTGGAACCAAGTCCCGGTGCGTATTGGGGCCAAGTCCCGGTGCGGACTGGAGTCAAGTCCCGGTGCAGACTGGAAACAAGCCCTAGTGCAGACTGGATCAAGTCCCGGTGCAGACTGGAGCCAAAAACAAGTGCAGACAGGAACCAAGTCCCGGTGCCGACTGGGGCCAAGTCCTGGTGTAGATTGGAATCAAGTCCTGGTGCAGACTGGATCAAGTCCTGGTGCAGACTGGAATCAAGTCCCGGTGCAGACTGGAACCATGTCTCTGTGCAGATTGGAGTCAAGTTGCGGTGCGGAGCGTAACCAAGTCTCGGCGCGGAGTGGAACCAAGTCTCGGTGCGGAGTGGAACCAAGTCCCGTTGCAGACTGGAACCAAGTCCCGGCGCAGACTGGAACCAAGTCCCGGTGCAGACTGGGTCCTGGTCCTGGTGCAGACTGGAACCAAGTCCTGTTGCAGACTGGAACCAAGTCCTGTTGCAGACTGGAGCCAAGTCCCGGTGCAGACTGAGCCAAGTCCCGGTGCAGACTGAGCCAAGTCCAGGTGCAGACAGGAACCAAATCCCGGTGCTGACTGGAGCCTAGTCCTGGTGCAGACTGGGGCCAAGTCCCGGTGTAGATTGGAACCAAGTCCTGGTGCAGACTGGATCAAGTCCCGGTGCAGACAGGAGCCAAGTCCCGGTGCAGACTGGATCAAGTCCCGGTGCAGGCTGGAGCCAAGACCCAGTGCAGACTGGAGCCATGTCCCGGATCGGAATGGAGCCAAGCCCCGGTGCAGACAGGAACCAAGTCCCAGTTCAGACTGGGGCCAGGTCCCGGTGTAGACTGGAACCAAATCCTGGTGCAGACTGGAGCCAAGTCTCGCTGCAGATTGGAGCAAAGACCTGGTGCAGACTGTAGCCAAATCCCGGTGCAGACCGGAAACAAGTCCCGGTGCAGAATGGAGCCAAGACCCGGTGCAGATTGGAGCCATGTCCGGTGTGGACTGGAGCCATGTACCAGTGTAGACTGGGGCCAGGTCCTGGTGCAGACTGTAGCCAAGTCCTGGCGCAGACTGGAACCAAGTCCCAGTGCAGACTGGAACCACGTCTCTGTGCAGATTGGAGTCAAGTTGCGGTGCGGAGCCTGACCAAGTCTCGATGCGGAGTGGAACCAAGTCTTGGTGCGGAGTGGAACCAAGTCTCGGTGCGGAGTGGAACCAAGTCCCGGTGCAGAATGGGTCCTGGTCCTGGTGCAGACTGGAGCCAAATCCCGGTGCAGACTGGAGCCAAGTCCCGGTGCGGACTGGAGCCAAGTCCCGGTGCAGACCGGAAACAAGTCCCGGTGCAGAATGGAACCAAGTCCCGGTGCAGACTGGAACCAAATCGCGGTGCAGATTGCAGCCAAGTCCCGGTGCAGACTGGAGCCAAGTCCCAGTGCAGACTGGAACCAAGTCCCGGTGCGTATTGGGGCCAAGTCCCGGTGCGGACTAGAGCCAATTCCCGGTGCAGACTGGAAACAAGTCCCGGTGTAGACTGGACCAAATCCCGGTGCAGATTGGAGCGAAGTCCAGGTGCAAACTGGAGCCAAGTCCCGGTGCAGACTGGTGCCAAGTTCTCGTGCAGACTGGAACCAAGCCCCAGTGCAGACTGGAGCCAAATCCCGGTGCAGACTGGAACCATGTCTCCGTGCGGACTGGAAACAAGTCCCACTGCAGACTGGTGCCAACGTCTGGTGCGGTTTGGAACGAAGTCCCGCTGCAGACTGGAACCAAGTCCCGGTGCAGACTGGAACTAAGTCCTGGTGCAGGCTGGATTAAGTCCTGGTGCAGACTGGAGCCAAGTCCCGGTGCAGACTGGGGCCAGGTGCTGGTGCAGACTGCAACCAAGTCCTGGTGCAGGCTGGATCAAGTCCTGGTGCAGACTGGAGCCAAGTCCTGGTGCAGACTGGAACCAAGTCCCAGTGCAGACTGGAATCAAGTCCCGGTGCAGACTGAGTCCTGGTCCTGGTGCAGACTGGAATCAAGTCCTGTTGCAGACTGCAGCCAAGTCATGGTGCGGAGTGGAGCCAAGTCCTGGTGCAGACTGGAGCCAAGTCCCGGTGCAGACTGGTGCCAAGTTCTCGTGCAGACTGGAACCAAGCCCCAGTGCAGACTGGAGCCAAATCCCGGTGCAGACTGGAACCATGTCTCCGTGCGGACTGGAACCAAGTCCCACTGCAGACTGGTGCCAACGTCTGGTGCGGTTTGGAGCGAAGTCCCGCTGCAGACTGGAACCAAGTCCCGGTGCAGACTGGAACCAAGTTCTGGTGCAGGCTGGATCAAGTCCTGGTGCAGACTGGAGCCAGGTCCCAGTGCAGACTGGGGCCAGGTGCTGGTGCAGACTGGAACCAAGTCCTGGTGCAGGCTGGATCAAGTCCGGGTCCAGACTGGGGCCAAGTCCCGGTGCACACTGGAGCCAAGTCCTGGTGCAGACTGGAACCATGTCTCTCTGCAGAGTGGCGTTAAGTCCCAGTGCAGTTTCAAGCCAAGTCCCAGTGCGGTCTGGAATTTAGTCCCAGTGCAGACTGGAACCAAGTCCCAGTGCAGACTGGAACCAAGTCCTGGTGCAGACTGGAGCCAATTCCTGGTGCAGACTGGATCCTAGTCCTGGTGCAGACTGGAGCTAAGTCCCGGTGCAGACTGTTGCCAAGTCCCAGTGCAGACTGGAGACAAGTCCCGGTGCAGACTGGAACCAAGTCCCGGTGTAGACTGGAGCCAAGTCCCAGTGCAGACTGGAGACAAGTCCCGGTGCAGACTGGAACCAAGTCCCAGTGCAGACTGGAGCCAAGTCCTGGTGCAGACTGGGTCCCAGTCCCGGTGTGGAGTGGAACCAAGTCTGGGTGCAGACTGGAGCTAATTCCCGGTGCAGACTGGAACCAAGTCCCGGTGCGTATTGGGGCCAAGTCCCGGTGCGGACTGGCGTCAAGTCCCGGTGCAGACTGGAAACAAGCCCTAGTGCAGACTGGATCAAGTCCCGGTGCAGACTGGAGCCAAGTCCCGGTGCAGACTGGAGCCAAAAACAAGTGCAGACAGGAACCAAGTCCCGGTGCCGACTGGGGCCAAGTCCTGGTGTAGATTGGAATCAAGTCCTGGTGCAGACTGGATCAAGTCCTGGTGCAGACTGGAATCAAGTCCCGGTGCAGACTGGAACCATGTCTCTGTGCAGATTGGAGTCAAGTTGCGGTGCGGAGCGTAACCAAGTCTCGGCGCGGAGTGGAACCAAGTCTCGGTGCGGAGTGGAACCAAGTCCCGTTGCAGACTGGAACCAAGTCCCGTTGCAGACTGGAACCAAGTCCCGGTGCAGACTGGGTCCTGGTCCTGGTGCAGACTGGAACCAAGTCCTGTTGCAGACTGGAACCAAGTCCTGTTGCAGACTGGAGCCAAGTCCCGGTGCAGACTGAGCCAAGTCCCGGTGCAGACTGAGCCAAGTCCAGGTGCAGACAGGAACCAAATCCCGGTGCTGACTGGAGCCTAGTCCTGGTGCAGACTGGGGCCACGTCCCGGTGTAGATTGGAACCAAGTCCTGGTGCAGACTGGATCAAGTCCCGGTACAGACAGGAGCCAAGTCCCGGTGCAGACTGGATCAAGTCCCGGTGCAGGCTGGAGCCAAGACCCAGTGCAGACTGGAGCCATGTCCCGGATCGGAATGGAGCCAAGCCCCGGTGCCGACAGGAACCAAGTCCCAGTTCAGACTGGGGCCAGGTCCCGGTGTAGACTGGAACCAAATCCTGGTGCAGACTGGAGCCAAGTCTCGCTGCAGATTGGAGCAAAGACCTGGTGCAGACTGTAGCCAAATCCCGGTGCAGACTGGTACCAAGTCCCGGTGCAGAATGGAGCCAAGACCCGGTGCAGACTGGAGCCATGTCCGGTGTGGACTGGAGCCATGTACCAGTGTAGACTGGGGCCAGGTCCTGGTGCAGACTGTAGCCAAGTCCTGTCGCAGACTGGAACCAAGTCCCGGTGCAGACTGGAACCACGTCTCTGTGCAGATTGGAGTCAAGTTGCAGTGCGGAGCCTGACCAAGTCTCGGTGCGGAGTGGAACCAAGTCTTGGTGCGGAGTGGAACCAAGTCTCGGTGCGGAGTGGAACCAAGTCCCGGTGCAGAATGGGTCCTGGTCCTGGTGCAGACTGGAGCCAAATCCCGGTGCAGACTGGAGCCAAGTCCCGGTGCGGACTGGAGCCAAGTCCCAGTGCAGACTGGAGCCAAGTCCCAGTGCGGACTGGAACCAAGTCCCAGTGCAGACTGGTGCCAAGGTCCGGTGCAGATTGGAGCCAAGACCCGGTGCGGACTGGAACCAAGTCCCGGTGCAGACTGGAACCAAGTCCCAGGGGCCTGGTCCTGGTGCAGACTGGAGCCAAGTCCTGGTGCAGACTGGAGCCAAGTCCTGGTGCAGACTGGTGCCAAGGTCCAGTGCAGATTGGAGCAAAGTCACAGTGCAGACTTGAGCCAAGTCCCGGTGCAGACTGGAACCAAGTCCCAGTACAGACTACTGCCAAGGTCCGGTGCAGATTGGAGCCAAGTCACAGTGCAGACTGGAGCCATGTCCCGGTGCAGACTGGAACCAAGTCCCGGTGCAGACTAGTGCCAAGGTCCGGTGCGGAGTGGAACCAAGTCTCGGTGCGGAGTGGAACCAAGTCTCGGTGAGGAGTGGAACCAAGTCCCGGTGCGGACTGCAACCAAGTCCCTGTGCAGACTGGGCCCTGGTCCTGGTGCAGACTGGAACCAAGTCCTGTTGCAGACTGGAACCAAGTCCCGGTGCAGACTGGGTCCTGGTCCTGGTGCAGACTGGAATCAAGTCCTGTTGCAGACTGGAACCAAGTCCCGGTGCAGACTGGAGCCAAGTCCCGGTGCAGACTGAGCCAAGTCCCGGTGCAGACTGGAGCCAAGTCCCGGTGCGGACTGGAACCAAGTCCCGGTGTAGACTGGAGCCAAGTCCCAGTGCAGACTGGAGACAAGTCCCGGTGCAGACTGGAACCAAGTCCCAGTGCAGACTTGAGCCAAGTCCCAGTGCAGACTGGAGCCAAGTCCTGGTGCAGACTGGGGCCCAGTCCTGGTGTGGAGTGGAACCAAGTCTGTGTGCAGACTGGAGCTAATTCCCGGTGCAGACTGGAACCAAGTCCCGGTGCGTATTGGGGCCAAGTCCCGGTGCGGACTGGAGTCAAGTCCCGGTGCAGACTGGAAACAAGCCCGAGTGCAGACTGGATCAAGTCCCGGTGCAGACTGGAGCCAAGTCCCGGTGCAGACTGGAGCCAAAAACAAGTGCAGACAGGAACCAAGTCCTGGTGCCGACTGGGGCCAAGTCCTGGTGTAGATTGGAACCAAGTCCTGGTGCAGACTGGGTCAAGTCCTGGTGCAGACTGGAACCAAGTCCTGGTGCAGACTGGAGCCACGTCCTGGTGCAGACTGGAGCCAAGTCCCGGTGCAGACTGGAGCCAAGTCCTGGTGCAGACTGGAGCCACGTCCTGGTGCAGACTGGAGCCAAGTCCCGGTGCAGACTGGAGCCAAGTCCTGGTGCAGACTGGAACCAAGTCCTGGTGCAGACTGGAGCCACGTCCTGGTGCAGACTGGAGCCAAGTCCCGGTGCAGACTGGAGCCAAGTCCTGGTGCAGACTGGAGCCACGTCCTGGTGCAGACTGGAGCCACGTCCTGGTGCAGACTGGAGCCAAGTCCCAGTGCAGACTGGAGCCAAGTCCCGGTGCGTATTGGGGCCAAGTCCCGGTGCGGACTGGAGCCAATTCCCGGTGTAGACTGGAAACAAGTCCGGGTGTAGACTGGACCAAATCCCGGTGCAGATTGGAGCGAAGTCCAGGTGCAAACTGGAGCCAAGTCCTGGTGCAGACTGGAGCCACGTCCTGGTGCAGACTGGAGCCAAGTCCCGGTGCAGACTGGTGCCAAGTTCTCGTGCAGACTGGAACCAAGCCCCAGTGCAGACTGGAGCCAAATCCCGGTGCAGACTGGAACCATGTCTCCGTGCGGACTGGAACCAAGTCCCACTGCAGACTGGTGCCAACGTCTGGTGCGGTTTGGAGCGAAGTCCCGCTGCAGACTGGAACCAAGTCCCGGTGCAGACTGGAACCAAGTTCTGGTGCAGGCTGGATCAAGTCCTGGTGCAGACTGGAGCCAAGTCCCAGTGCAGACTGGGGCCAGGTGCTGGTGCAGACTGGAACCAAGTCCTGGTGCAGGCTGGATCAAGTCCGGGTCCAGACTGGGGCCAAGTCCCGGTGCACACTGGAGCCAAGTCCTGGTGCAGACTGGAACCATGTCTCTCTGCAGAGTGGCGTTAAGTCCCAGTGCAGTTTCAAGCCAAGTCCCAGTGCGGTCTGGAATTTAGTCCCAGTGCAGACTGGAACCAAGTCTCGGTGCGGAGTGGAACCAAGTCCCAGTGCAGGATGGGTCCTGGTCCTGGTGCAGACTGGAGCCAAATCCCGGTGCAGACTGGAGCCAAGACCCGGTGGGGACTGGAGCCAAGTCCCGGTGCAGACAGGAACCAAGACCCAGTGCAGACTGGAACCAAGTCCCGGTGCAGACTGGGTCCTGGTCCTGGTGCAGACTGGAACCAAGTCCTGTTGCAGACTGGAGCCAAGTCCCGGTGCAGACTGGAGCCAAGTCCCCTTGCAGACTGGAGCCAAGTCCCAGTGCAGGCTGGAGCCAAGTCCCGGTGCAGACTGGAGCCAAGTCCCGGTGCGGAGTGGAACCAAGTCCTGGTGCAGACTGGAACCAAGTCCCGGTGCGTATTGGGGCCAAGTCCCGGTGCGGACTGGAGCCAATTCCTGGTGTAGACTGGAAACAAGTCCCGGTGCAGATTGGAGCCAAGTCCTGGTGCAGACTGGAGCCAAGTCCCGGTGCAGACTGGAGCCAAGTCCCGGTGCAGACTGGTGCCAAGTTCTCGTGCAGACTGGAACCAAGCCCCAGTGCAGACTGGAGCCAAATCCCGGTGCAGACTGGAACCATGTCTCCGTGCGGACTGGAAACAAGTCCCACTGCAGACTGGTGCCAACGTCTGGTGCGGTTTGGAACGAAGTCCCGCTGCAGACTGGAACCAAGTCCCGGTGCAGACTGGAACTAAGTCCTGGTGCAAGCTGGATTAAGTCCTGGTGCAGACTGGAGCCAAGTCCCGGTGCAGACTGGGGCCAGGTGCTGGTGCAGACTGGAACCAAGTCCTGGTGCAGGCTGGATCAAGTCCTGGTGCAGACTGGAGCCAAGTCCTGGTGCAGACTGGAGCCAAGTCACAGTGCAGACTGGAGCCAGGTCCCGGTGCAGACTGGAACCAAGTCCTGGTGCAGACTGGGGCCAAATCCCGGTGCACATTGCAGCCAAGTCCCGGTGCAGTCTGGAGCGAAGTCCCGGTGCGGAGTGGAACCAAGTCCCGGTGCAGACTGGAACCAAATCCCGGTGCAGACTGGAGCGAAGTCCCGGTGCAGATTGGAGCCAGGTCCTGGTGCAGACTGGAGCCAAGTCCCGGTGCAGAGTGGAGCCAAGTCCCGGTGCAGAGTGGTGCCAGGTCCTGGTGCAGACTGGAACGAATTCCCGGTGCAGACTGGGGCCAAGTCCCGGTGCAGACTGGCGGCATGTCCTGGTGCAGACTGGAACCATGTCTCTGTGCAGACCGGAACCAAGTCTCGGTGCAGATTGGAGTTAAGTCCCAGTGCTGTCTCAAGCCAAGTCCCAGTGCGGTCTGGAATTTAGTCCCAGTGCAGACTGGAGCCTGGCCTTGGTGCAGACTGGAACCAAGTCTTAGTGCAGACTGGATCAAGTCCCGGTGCAGACTGGAACCAAGACCTAGTGCAGACTGGATCAAGTCCCGGTGCAGACTGGAACCAAGTCCTAGTGCAGACTGGATCAAGTCCCGGTGCAGACTGGAACCAAGTCCTAGTGCAGACTGGATCAAGTCCCGGTGCAGACTGGAGCCAAGACCTGGTGCAGACTGGAGCCAAGCCCCGGTGCAGACTGGAACCAAGTCCCGGTGCAGACTGGAATCAAGTCCCGGGGCAGACTGGAACCTTGTCTCTGTGCAGATTGGAGTCAAGTTGCGGTGCGGAGCGTAAACAAGTCTCGGTGCGGAGTGGAACCAAGTCTTGGTACGGAGTGGAACCAAGTCCCGTTGCAGACTGGAACCAAGTCCCGGTGCAGACTGGGTCCTGGTCCTGGTGCAGAATGTAACCAAGTCCTGTTGCAGACTGGAGCCAAGTCCCGGTGCAGACTGAGCCAAGTCCCGGTGCAGACTGGAGCCAAGTCCCGGTGCGGACTGGAACCAAGTCCCGGTGCAGACTGGAACCAAGTCCCAGGGGCCTGGTCCTGGTGCAGACTGGAGCCAAGTCCTGGTGCAGACTGGAGCCAAGTCCTGGTGCAGACTGGAGCCAAGTCCTGGTGCAGACTGGTGCCAAGGTCCGGTGCAGAGTGGAGACAAGTCACAGTGCAGACTGGAGCCAAGTCCCGGTGCAGACTGGAGCCATGTCTCCGTGCGGTCTGGAACCAAGTCCCACTGCAGACTGGAACCAAGTCCTGATGCAGACTGGAACCAAGTCCTGATGCAGACTGGAACCAAGTCCTGGTGCAGGCTGGATCAAGTCCCATTGCAGACTGGATCAAGTCCCGGTGCAGACTGGAGCCAAGTCCCGGTGCAGACTGGAGCCAAGTCCCGGTGCAGACTGGAGCCAAGTCCCTGTGTAGACTGGAACCAAGTCCTGGTGTTGACTGGAGCCAAGTTCCAGTGCAGACTGGAGCCAAGTCCCAGTGCAGACTGGAGTCAAGTCCCAGTGCAGACTGGAGCCAGGTCCTGGCGCAGACTGGAACCAAGTCCCGCTGCAGACTGGAACCATGTCTCTGTGCAGATTGGAGTCAGGTTGCGGTGCGAAGCCTGACCAAGTCTCGGTGCGGAGTGGAACCAAGTCTTGGTGCGGAGTGGAACCAAGTCTCGGTGCGGAGTTGAACCAAGTCCCGGTGCAGACTGGGTCCTGGTCCTGGTGCAGACTGGAGTCAAATCCCAGTGCAGACTGGAGCCAAGTCCCAGTGCAGACTGGAGCCAAGTCCCGGTGCGGACTGGAACCAAGTCCCGGTGCAGACTGGTGCCAAGGTCCGGTGCAGATTGGAGCCAAGTCACAGTGCAGACTGGAGCCAAGTCCCGGTGCAGATTGCAGCCAAGTCCCAGTGCAGACTGGAACCAAGTCCCGGTGCAGACTAGTGCCAAGGTCCGGTGCGGAGTGGAACCAAGTCCCGGTGCGGACTGCAACCAAGTCCCGGTGCAGACTGGGTCCTGGTCCTGGTGCAGACTGGAACCAAGTCCTGTTGCAGACTGGAGCCAAGTCCCGGTGCAGACTGGAGCCAAGTCCCGGTGCAGACTGAGCCAAGTCCCGGTGCAGACTGGTGCCAAGGTCTGGTGCAGATTGGAGCCAAGTCACAGTGCAGACTGGAGCCAAGTCCCGGTGCAGACTGGAGCCATGTCTCCGTGCGGACTGGAACCAAGTCCCACTGCAGACTGGAACCAAGTCCTGATGCAGACTGGAACCAAGTCCTGATGCAGACTGGAACCAAGTCCTGGTGCAGGCTGGATCAAGTCCCATTGCAGACTGGATCAAGTCCCGGTGCAGACTGGAGCCAAGTCCCGGTGCAGAGTGGTGCCAGGTCCTGGTGCAGACTGGAACAAATTCCCGGTGCAGACTGGGGCCAAGTCCCGGTGCAGACTGGAGGCAGGTCCTGGTGCAGACTGGAACCATGTCTCTGTGCAGATTGGAGTTAAGTCCCAGTGCTGTCTCAAGCCAAGTCCCAGTGCGGTCTGGAATTTAGTCCCAGTGCAGACTGGAGCCTGGCCTTGGTGCAGACTGGAACCAAGTCTTAGTGCAGACTGGATCAAGTCCCGGTGCAGACTGGAACCAAGTCCTAGTGCAGACTTGATCAAGTCCCGGTGCAGACTGGAACCAAGTCCTAGTGCAGACTTGATCAAGTCCCGGTGCAGACTGGAACCAAGTCCTAGTGCAGACTGGATCAAGTCCAGGTGCAGACTGGAGCCAAGACCTGGTGCAGACTGGAGCCAAGCCCCGGTGCAGACTGGAACCAAGTCCCGGTGCAGACTGGAATCAAGTCCCGGGGCAGACTGGAACCTTGTCTCTGTGCAGATTGGAGTCAAGTTGCGGTGCGGAGCGTAACCAAGTCTCGGTGCGGAGTGGAACCAAGTCTTGGTACGGAGTGGAACCAAGTCCCGTTGCAGACTGGAACCAAGTCCCGGTGCAGACTGGGTCCTGGTCCTGGTGCAGACTGGAACCAAGTCCTGTTGCAGACTGGAGCCAAGTCCCGGTGCAGACTGGAGCCAAGTCCCGGTGCAGACTGAGCCAAGTCCCGGTGCAGACTGGAGCCAAGTCCCGGTGCGGACTGGAACCAAGTCCCGGTGCAGACTGGAACCAAGTCCCGGTGCAGACTAGTGCCAAGGTCCGGTGCGGAGTGGAACCAAGTCCCGGTGCGGACTGCAACCAAGTCCCGGTGCAGACTGGGTCCTGGTCCTGGTGCAGACTGGAACCAAGTCCTGTTGCAGACTAGAGCCAAGTCCCGGTGCAGACTGGAGCCAAGTCCCGGTGCAGACTGAGCCAAGTCCCGGTGCAGACTGGAGCCAAGTCCCGGTACAGACTGGAACCAAGTCCTGGTGCAGACTGGGGCCAAACCCGGTGCAGGTTGCAGCCAAGTCCCGGTGCAGGCTGGAGCGAAGTCCCGGTGCGGAGTGGAACCAAATCCCGGTGCAGACTGGAACCAAATCCCGGTGCAGATTGCAGCCAAGTCCCGGTGCAGACTGGAGCCAAGTCCCGGTGCAGACTGGAGCCAAGTCCCGGTGCAGACTAGTGCCAAGGTCCGGTGCAGATTGGAGCCAAGTCACAGTGCAGACTAGAGCCAAGTCCCGGTGCAGACTGGAACCAAGTCCAGGTGCAGACTGGGGCCAAACCCGGTGCAGATTGGAGCCAAGTCCCGGTGCAAGCTGGAGCGAAGTCCCGGTGCGGAGTGGAACCAAGTCCCGGTGCAGACTGGAACCAAATCCCGGTGCAGATTGCAGCCAAGTCCCGGTGCAGACTGGAGCGAAGTCCCGGTGCAGACTGGAGCCAAGTCCCGGTGCGGACTGGAACCAAGTCCCGGTGCAGACTGGTGCCAAGGTCCGGTGCAGATTGGAGCCAAGTCACAGTGCAGACTGGAGCCAAGTCCCGGTGCAGATTGCAGCCAAGTCCCAGTGCAGACTGGAACCAAGTCCCGGTGCAGACTAGTGCCAAGGTCCGGTGCGGAGTGGAACCAAGTCCCGGTGCGGACTGCAACCAAGTCCCGGTGCAGACTGGGTCCTGGTCCTGGTGCAGACTGGAACCAAGTCCTGTTGCAGACTGGAGCCAAGTCCCGGTGCAGACTGGAGCCAAGTCCCGGTGCAGACTGAGCCAAGTCCCGGTGCAGACTGGAGCCAAGTCCCGGTGCGGACTGGAACCAAGTCCCGGTGCAGACTGGAACCAAGTCCTGGTGTTGACTGGAGCCAAGTTCCAGTGCAGACTGGAGCCAAGTCCCAGTGCAGACTGGAGTCAAGTCCCAGTGCAGACTGGAGCCAGGTCCTGGCGCAGACTGGAGCCAAGTCCCGGTGTAGACTGGGTCCTGGTCCTGGTGTTGACTGGAGCCAAGTTCCAGTGCAGACTGGAGCCAAGTCCCAGTGCAGACTGGAGTCAAGTCCCAGTGCAGACTGGAGCCAGGTCCTGGCGCAGACTGGAAACAAGTCCCGCTGCAGACTGGAACCATGTCTCTGTGCAGATTGGAGTCAGGTTGCGGTGCGAAGCCTGACCAAGTCTCGGTGCGGAGTGGAACCAAGTCTTGGTGCGGAGTGGAACCAAGTCCCGGTGCAGACTGGAACCAAATCCCGGTGCAGATTGCAGCCAAGTCCCAGTGCAGACTGGAACCAAGTCCCGGTGCAGACTAGTGCCAAGGTCCGGTGCGGAGTGGAACCAAGTCCCGGTGCGGACTGCAACCAAGTCCCGGTGCAGACTGGGTCCTGGTCCTGGTGCAGACTGGAACCAAGTCCTGTTGCAGACTAGAGCCAAGTCCCGGTGCAGACTGGAGCCAATTCCCGGTGCAGACTGAGCCAAGTCCCGGTGCAGACTGGAGCCAAGTCCCGGTGCGGACTGGAACCAAGTCCCGGTGCAGACTAGTGCCAAGGTCCGGTGCAGACTGGAGCGAAGTCCCGGTGCGGAGTGGAACCAAATCCCGGTGCAGACTGGAACCAAATCCCGGTGCAGATTGCAGCCAAGTCCCGGTGCAGGCTGGAGCGAAGTCCCGGTGCAGACTGGAGCCAAGTCCCAGTGCAGACTGGAGCCAAGTCCCGGTGCGGACTGGAACCAAGTCCCGGTGCAGACTGGTGCCAAGGTCCGGTCCAGATTGGAGCCAAGTCACAGTGCAGACTGGAGCCAAGTCCCGGTGCAGATTGCAGCCAAGTCCTGGTGCAGACTGGAACAAAGTCCCGGTGCAGACTAGTGCCAAGGTCCGGTGCGGAGTGGAACCAAGTCTTGGTGCGGAGTGGAACCAAGTCCCGGTGCGGACTGCAACCAAGTCCCGGATAGACTGGGTCCCGGTCCTGGTGCAGACTGGAACCAAGTCCTGTTGCAGACTGGAGCCAAGTCCCGGTGCAGACTGGAGCCAAGTCCCGGTGCAGACTGGAGCCAAGTCCCGGTGCAGACTGGAGCCAAGTCCCGGTGCAGACTAGTGCCAAGGTCCGGTGCAGATTGGAGCCAAGTCACAGTGCAGACTGGAGCCAAGTCCCGGTGCAGACTGGAACCAAGTCCTGGTGCAGACTGGGGCCAAACCCGGTGCAGATTGGAGCCAAGTCCCGGTGCAGACTGGAGCCAAGTCCCGGTGCAGACTGGAACCAAGTCCTAGTGCAGACTTGATCAAGTCCCGGTGCAGACTGGAACCAAGTCCTAGTGCAGACTTGATCAAGTCCCGGTGCAGACTGGAACCAAGTCCTAGTGCAGACTGGATCAAGTCCAGGTGCAGACTGGAGCCAAGACCTGGTGCAGACTGGAGCCAAGCCCCGGTGCAGACTGGAACCAAGTCCCGGTGCAGACTGGAATCAAGTCCCGGGGCAGACTGGAACCTTGTCTCTGTGCAGATTGGAGTCAAGTTGCGGTGCGGAGCGTAACCAAGTCTCGGTGCGGAGTGGAACCAAGTCCCGTTGCAGACTGGAACCAAGTCCCGGTGCAGACTGGGTCCTGGTCCTGGTGCAGACTGGAACCAAGTCCTGTTGCAGACTGGAGCCAAGTCCCGGTGCAGACTGGAGCCAAGTCCCGGTGCAGACTGAGCCAAGTCCCGGTGCAGACTGGAGCCAAGTCCCGGTGCGGACTGGAACCAAGTCCCGGTGCAGACTGGAACCAAGTCCCGGTGCAGACTAGTGCCAAGGTCCGGTGCGGAGTGGAACCAAGTCCCGGTGCGGACTGCAACCAAGTCCCGGTGCAGACTGGGTCCTGGTCCTGGTGCAGACTGGAACCAAGTCCTGTTGCAGACTAGAGCCAAGTCCCGGTGCAGACTGGAGCCAAGTCCCGGTGCAGACTGAGCCAAGTCCCGGTGCAGACTGGAGCCAAGTCCCGGTACAGACTGGAACCAAGTCCTGGTGCAGACTGGGGCCAAACCCGGTGCAGGTTGCAGCCAAGTCCCGGTGCAGGCTGGAGCGAAGTCCCGGTGCGGAGTGGAACCAAATCCCGGTGCAGACTGGAACCAAATCCCGGTGCAGATTGCAGCCAAGTCCCGGTGCAGACTGGAGCCAAGTCCCGGTGCAGACTGGAGCCAAGTCCCGGTGCAGACTAGTGCCAAAGTCCGGTGCAGATTGGAGCCAAGTCACAGTGCAGACTAGAGCCAAGTCCCGGTGCAGACTGGAACCAAGTCCTGGTGCAGACTGGGGCCAAACCCGGTGCAGATTGGAGCCAAGTCCCGGTGCAAGCTGGAGCGAAGTCCCGGTGCGGAGTGGAACCAAGTCCCGGTGCAGACTGGAACCAAATCCCGGTGCAGATTGCAGCCAAGTCCCGGTGCAGACTGGAGCGAAGTCCCGGTGCAGACTGGAGCCAAGTCCCAGTGCAGACTGGAGCCAAGTCCCGGTGCGGACTGGAACCAAGTCCCGGTGCAGACTGGTGCCAAGGTCCGGTGCAGATTGGAGCCAAGTCACAGTGCAGACTGGAGCCAAGTCCCGGTGCAGATTGCAGCCAAGTCCCAGTGCAGACTGGAACCAAGTCCCGGTGCAGACTAGTGCCAAGGTCCGGTGCGGAGTGGAACCAAGTCCCGGTGCGGACTGCAACCAAGTCCCGGTGCAGACTGGGTCCTGGTCCTGGTGCAGACTGGAACCAAGTCCTGTTGCAGACTGGAGCCAAGTCCCGGTGCAGACTGGAGCCAAGTCCCGGTGCAGACTGAGCCAAGTCCCGGTGCAGACTGGAGCCAAGTCCCGGTGCGGACTGGAACCAAGTCCCGGTGCAGACTGGAACCAAGTCCTGGTGTTGACTGGAGCCAAGTTCCAGTGCAGACTGGAGCCAAGTCCCAGTGCAGACTGGAGTCAAGTCCCAGTGCAGACTGGAGCCAGGTCCTGGCGCAGACTGGAGCCAAGTCCCGGTGTAGACTGGAACCAAGTCCTGGTGTTGACTGGAGCCAAGTTCCAGTGCAGACTGGAGCCAAGTCCCAGTGCAGACTGGAGTCAAGTCCCAGTGCAGACTGGAGCCAGGTCCTGGCGCAGACTGGAAACAAGTCCCGCTGCAGACTGGAACCATGTCTCTGTGCAGATTGGAGTCAGGTTGCGGTGCGAAGCCTGACCAAGTCTCGGTGCGGAGTGGAACCAAGTCTTGGTGCGGAGTGGAACCAAGTCCCGGTGCAGACTGGAGCGAAGTCCCGGTGCAGACTGGAACCAAGTCCCGGTGCAGACTGGTGCCAAGGTCCGGTGCAGATTGGAGCCAAGTCACAGTGCAGACTGGAGCCAAGTCCCGGTGCAGATTGCAGCCAAGTCCCAGTGCAGACTGGAACCAAGTCCCGGTGCAGACTAGTGCCAAGGTCCGGTGCGGAGTGGAACCAAGTCCCGGTGCGGACTGCAACCAAGTCCCGGTGCAGACTGGGTCCCGGTCCCGGTGCAGACTGGAACCAAGTCCTGTTGCAGACTAGAGCCAAGTCCCGGTGCAGACTGGAGCCAATTCCCGGTGCAGACTGAGCCAAGTCCCGGTGCAGACTGGAGCGAAGTCCCGGTGCGGACTGGAACCAAATCCCGGTGCAGACTGGAACCAAATCCCGGTGCAGATTGGAGCGAAGTCCCGGTGCAGACTGGAGCCAAGTCCCGGTGCGGACTGGAACCAAGTCCCGGTGCAGACTGGTGCCAAGGTCCGGTCCAGATTGGAGCCAAGTCACAGTGCAGACTGGAGCCAAGTCCCGGTGCAGACTGGAACCAAGTCCCGGTGCAGACTAGTGCCAAGGTCCGGTGCGGAGTGGAACCAAGTCTTGGTGCGGAGTGGAACCAAGTCCCGGTGCAGACTGCAACCAAGTCCCGGATAGACTGGGTCCCGGTCCTGGTGCAGACTGGAACCAAGTCCTGTTGCAGACTGGAGCCAAGTCCCGGTGCAGACTGGAGCCAAGTCCCGGTGCAGACTGGAGCCAAGTCCCGGTGCAGACTAGTGCCAAGGTCCGGTGCAGATTGGAGCCAAGACACAGTGCAGACTGGAGCCAAGTCCCGGTGCAGACTGGAACCAAGTCCTGGTGCAGACTGGGGCCAAACCCGGTGCAGATTGGAGCCAAGTCCCGGTGCAGGCTGGAGCGAAGTCCCGGTGAGGAGTGGAACCAAGTCCCGGTGCAGACTGGAACCAAATCCCGGTGCAGATTGCTGCCAAGTCCCGGTGCAGACTGGAGCCAAGTCCCAGTGCAGACTGGAGCCAAGTCCCGGTGCGGACTGGAACCAAGTCCCGGTGCAGACTGGTGCCAAGGTCCGGTGCAGATTGGAGCCAAGTCACAGTGCAGACTGGAGCCAAGTCCCGGTGCAGATTGCAGCCAAGTCCTGGTGCAGACTGGAACCAAGTCCCGGTGCAGACTAGTGCCAAGGTCCGGTGTGGAGTGGAACCAAGTCTCGGTGCGGAGTGGAACCAAGTCCCGGTGCGGACTGCAACCAAGTCCCGGTGCAGACTGGGTCCCGGTCCTGTTGCAGACTGGAGCCAAGTCCCGGTGCGGACTGGAACCAAGTCCCGGTGCGGACTGGAACCAAGTCCCGGTGCAGACTGGTGCCAAGGTCCGGTGCAGATTGGAGCCAAGTCACAGTGCAGACTGGAGCCAAGTCCCGATGCAGATTGCAGCCAAGTCCCAGTGCAGACTGGAACCAAGTCCCGGTGCAGACTAGTGCCAAGGTCCGGTGCGGAGTGGAACCAAGTCTCGGTGCGGAGTGGAACCAAGTCCCGGTACGGAGTGGAACCATGTCCCGGTGCAGACTGGGCCCTGGTCCTGGTGCAGACTGGAACCAAGTCCTGTTGCAGACTGGAACCAAGTCCCGGTGCAGACTGTGTCCTGCTCCTGGTGCAGACTGGAACCAAGTCCTGTTGCAGACTGGAGCCAATTCCCGGTGCAGACTGGAGCCAAGTCCCGGTGCAGACTGAGCCAAGTCCCGGTGCAGACTGGAGCCAAGTCCCGGTGCGGACTGGAACCAAGTCCCGGTGCAGACTGGAACCAAATCCCGGTGCAGATTGCAGCCAAGTCCCGGTGCAGACTGGAGCCAAGTCCCGGTGCAGACTGGAGCCAAGTCCCGGTGCAGACTAGTGCCAAGGTCCGGTGCAGATTGGAGCCAAGTCCCGGTGCAGACTGGAGCGAAGTCCCAGTGCAGACTGGAACCAAATCCCGGTGCAGATTGCAGCCAAGTCCCGGTGCAGACTGGAACCAAATCCCGGTGCAGATTGCAGCCAAGTCCCGGTGCAGACTGGAACCAAATCCCGGTGCAGATTGCAGCCAAGTCCCGGTGCAGACTGGAGCGAAGTCCCGGTGCAGACTGGAGCCAAGTCCCGGTGCGGACTGGAACCAAGTCCCGGTGCAGACTGGTGCCAACGTCCGGTGCAGATTGGAGCCAAGTCACAGTGCAGACTGGAGTCAAGTCCCGGTGCAGATTGCAGCCAAGTCCTGGTGCAGACTGGAACCAAGTCCCGGTGCAGAACAGTGCCAAGGTCCGGTGCGGAGTGGAACCAAGTCTCGGTGCGGAGTGGAACCAAGTCCCGGTGCGGACTGCAACCAAGTCCCGGTGCAGACTGGGTCCCGGTCCTGGTGCAGACTGGAACCAAGTCCTGTTGCAGACTGGAGCCAAGTCCCGGTGCAGACTGGAGCCAAGTCCCGGTGCAGACTGAGCCAAGTCCCGGTGCAGACTGGAGTCAAGTCCCGGTGCGGACTGGAACCAAGTCCCAGTGCAGACGAGTGCCAAGGTCCGGTGCAGATTGGAGCCAAGTCACAGTGCAGACTGGAGCCAAGTCCCGGTGCAGACTGGAACCAAGTCCTGGTGCAGACTGGAACCAAATCCCGGTGCAGATTGGAGCCAAGTCCCGGTGCAGACTGGAGCCAAGTCCCAGTGCAGACTGGAGCCAAGTCCCGGTGCGGACTGGAACCAAGTCCCGGTGCAGACTGGTGCCAAGGTCCGGTGCAGATTGGAACCATGTCTCTGTGCAGATTGGAGTTAAGTCCCAGTGCTGTCTCAAGCCAAGTCCCAGTGCGGTCTGGAATTTAGTCCCAGTGCAGACTGGAGCCTGGCCTTGGTGCAGACTGGAACCAAGTCTTAGTGCAGACTGGATCAAGTCCCGGTGCAGACTGGAACCAAGTCCTAGTGCAGACTTGATCAAGTCCCGGTGCAGACTGGAACCAAGTCCTAGTGCAGACTTGATCAAGTCCCGGTGCAGACTGGAACCAAGTCCTAGTGCAGACTGGATCAAGTCCAGGTGCAGACTGGAGCCAAGACCTGGTGCAGACTGGAGCCAAGCCCCGGTGCAGACTGGAACCAAGCCCCGGTGCAGACTGGAACCAAGTCCTGGTGCAGACTGGAATCAAGTCCCGGGGCAGACTGGAACCTTGTCTCTGTGCAGATTGGAGTCAAGTTGCGGTGCGGAGCGTAACCAAGTCTCGGTGCGGAGTGGAACCAAGTCTTGGTGCAGACTGGAACCAAGTCCTGTTGCAGACTGGAGCCAAGTCCCGGTTCAGACTGGAGCCAAGTCCCGGTGCAGACTGAGCCAAGTCCCGGTGCAGACTGGAGCCAAGTCCCGGTGCGGACTGGAACCAAGTCCCGGTGCAGACTGGAACCAAGTCCCGGTGCAGACTAGTGCCAAGGTCCGGTGCGGAGTGGAACCAAGTCCCGGTGCGGACTGCAACCAAGTCCCGGTGCAGACTGGGTCCTGGTCCTGGTGCAGACTGGAACCAAGTCCTGTTGCAGACTAGAGCCAAGTCCCGGTGCAGACTGGAGCCAAGTCCCGGTGCAGACTGAGCCAAGTCCCGGTGCAGACTGGAGCCAAGTCCCGGTACAGACTGGAACCAAGTCCTGGTGCAGACTGGGGCCAAACCCGGTGCAGGTTGCAGCCAAGTCCCGGTGCAGGCTGGAGCGAAGTCCCGGTGCGGAGTGGAACCAAATCCCGGTGCAGACTGGAACCAAATCCCGGTGCAGATTGCAGCCAAGTCCCGGTGCAGACTGGAGCCAAGTCCCGGTGCAGACTGGAGCCAAGTCCCGGTGCAGACTAGTGCCAAGGTCCGGTGCAGATTGGAGCCAAGTCACAGTGCAGACTAGAGCCAAGTCCCGGTGCAGACTGGAACCAAGTCCTGGTGCAGACTGGGGCCAAACCCGGTGCAGATTGGAGCCAAGTCCCGGTGCAAGCTGGAGCGAAGTCCCGGTGCGGAGTGGAACCAAGTCCCGGTGCAGACTGGAACCAAATCCCGGTGCAGATTGCAGCCAAGTCCCGGTGCAGACTGGAGCGAAGTCCCGGTGCAGACTGGAGCCAAGTCCCGGTGCGGACTGGAACCAAGTCCCGGTGCAGACTGGTGCCAAGGTCCGGTGCAGATTGGAGCCAAGTCACAGTGCAGACTGGAGCCAAGTCCCGGTGCAGATTGCAGCCAAGTCCCAGTGCAGACTGGAACCAAGTCCCGGTGCAGACTAGTGCCAAGGTCCGGTGCGGAGTGGAACCAAGTCCCGGTGCGGACTGCAACCAAGTCCCGGTGCAGACTGGGTCCTGGTCCTGGTGCAGACTGGAACCAAGTCCTGTTGCAGACTGGAGCCAAGTCCCGGTGCAGACTGGAGCCAAGTCCCGGTGCAGACTGAGCCAAGTCCCGGTGCAGACTGGAGCCAAGTCCTGGCGCAGACTGGAGCCAAGTCCCGGTGTAGACTGGAACCAAGTCCTGGTGTTGACTGGAGCCAAGTTCCAGTGCAGACTGGAGCCAAGTCCCAGTGCAGACTGGAGTCAAGTCCCAGTGCAGACTGGAGCCAGGTCCTGGCGCAGACTGGAACCAAGTCCCGCTGCAGACTGGAACCATGTCTCTGTGCAGATTGGAGTCAGGTTGCGGTGCGAAGCCTGACCAAGTCTCGGTGCGGAGTGGAACCAAGTCTTGGTGCGGAGTGGAACCAAGTCTCGGTGCGGAGTTGAACCAAGTCCCGGTGCAGACTGGGTCCTGGTCCTGGTGCAGACTGGAGTCAAATCCCAGTGCAGACTGGAGCCAAGTCCACGTGCAGACTGGAGTCAAGTCCCAGTGCAGACTGGAGCCAGGTCCTGGCGCAGACTGGAACCAAGTCCCGGTGCAGACTGGAACCATGTCTCTGTGCAGATTGGAGTCAGGTTGCGGTGCGAAGCCTGACCAAGTCTCGGTGCGGAGTGGAACCAAGTCTTGGTGCGGAGTGGAACCAAGTCCCGGTGCAGACTGGAACCAAATCCCGGTGCAGATTGCAGCCAAGTCCCGGTGCAGACTGGAGCGAAGTCCCGGTGCAGACTGGAGCCAAGTCCCGGTGCGGACTGGAACCAAGTCCCGGTGCAGACTGGTGCCAAGGTCCGGTGCAGATTGGAGCCAAGTCACAGTGCAGACTGGAGCCAAGTCCCGGTGCAGATTGCAGCCAAGTCCCAGTGCAGACTGGAACCAAGTCCCGGTGCAGACTAGTGCCAAGGTCCGGTGCGGAGTGGAACCAAGTCCCGGTGCAGACTGGGTCCTGGTCCTGGTGCAGACTGGAACCAAGTCCTGTTGCAGACTAGAGCCAAGTCCCGGTGCAGACTGGAGCCAATTCCCGGTGCAGACTGAGCCAAGTCCCGGTGCAGACTGGAGCCAAGTCCCGGTGCGGACTGGAACCAAGTCCCGGTGCAGACTAGTGCCAAGGTCCGGTGCGGAGTGGAACCAAGTCCCGGTGCGGAGTGGAACCAAGTCCCGGTGCAGACTGAGCCAATCCCCGGTGCAGACTGGAGCGAAGTCCCGGTGCGGAGTGGAACCAAATCCCGGTGCAGATTGCAGCCAAGTCCCGGTGCAGGCTGGAGCGAAGTCCCGGTGCAGACTGGAGCCAAGTCCCAGTGCAGACTGGAGCCAAGTCCCGGTGCGGACTGGAACCAAGTCCCGGTGCAGACTGGTGCCAAGGTCCGGTCCAGATTGGAGCCAAGTCACAGTGCAGACTGGAGCCAAGTCCCGGTGCAGATTGCAGCCAAGTCCTGGTGCAGACTGGAACCAAGTCCCGGTGCAGACTAGTGCCAAGGTCCGGTGTGGAGTGGAACCAAGTCTCGGTGCGGAGTGGAACCAAGTCCCGGTGCGGACTGCAACCAAGTCCCGGTGCAGACTGGGTCCCGGTCCTGTTGCAGACTGGAGCCAAGTCCCGGTGCGGACTGGAACCAAGTCCCGGTGCGGACTGGAACCAAGTCCCGGTGCAGACTAGTGCCAAGGTCCGGTGCGGAGTGGAACCAAGTCTTGGTGCGGAGTGGAACCAAGTCCCGGTGCGGACTGCAACCAAGTCCCGGATAGACTGGGTCCCGGTCCTGGTGCAGACTGGAACCAAGTCCTGTTGCAGACTGGAGCCAAGTCCCGGTGCAGACTGGAGCCAAGTCCCGGTGCAGACTGGAGCCAAGTCCCGGTGCAGACTGGAGCCAAGTCCCGGTGCAGACTAGTGCCAAGGTCCGGTGCAGATTGGAGCCAAGTCACAGTGCAGACTGGAGCCAAGTCCCGGTGCAGACTGGAACCAAGTCCTGGTGCAGACTGGGGCCAAACCCGGTGCAGATTGGAGCCAAGTCCCGGTGCAGGCTGGAGCGAAGTCCCGGTGAGGAGTGGAACCAAGTCCCGGTGCAGACTGGAACCAAATCCCGGTGCAGATTGGAGCCAAGTCCCGGTGCAGACTGGAGCGAAGTCCCGGTGCAGACTGGAGCCAAGTCCCAGTGCAGACTGGTGCCAAGGTCCGGTGCAGATTGGAGCCAAGTCACAGTGCAGACTGGAGCCAAGTCCCGGTGCAGATTGCAGCCAAGTCCTGGTGCAGACTGGAACCAAGTCCCGGTGCAGACTAGTGCCAAGGTCCGGTGTGGAGTGGAACCAAGTCTCGGTGCGGAGTGGAACCAAGTCCCGGTGCGGACTGCAACCAAGTCCCGGTGCAGACTGGGTCCCGGTCCTGTTGCAGACTGGAGCCAAGTCCCGGTGCGGACTGGAACCAAGTCCCGGTGCGGACTGGAACCAAGTCCCGGTGCAGACTGGTGCCAAGGTCCGGTGCAGATTGGAGCCAAGTCACAGTGCAGACTGGAGCCAAGTCCCGGTGCAGATTGCAGCCAAGTCCCAGTGCAGACTGGAACCAAGTCCCGGTGCAGACTAGTGCCAAGGTCCGGTGCGGAGTGGAACCAAGTCTCGGTGCGGAGTGGAACCAAGTCCCGGTGCGGAGTGGAACCATGTCCCGGTGCAGACTGGGCCCTGGTCCTGGTGCAGACTGGAACCAAGTCCTGTTGCAGACTGGAACCAAGTCCCGGTGCAGACTGTGTCCTGCTCCTGGTGCAGACTGGAACCAAGTCCTCTTGCAGACTGGAGCCAATTCCCGGTGCAGACTGGAGCCAAGTCCCGGTGCAGACTGAGCCAAGTCCCGGTGCAGACTGGAGCCAAGTCCCGGTGCGGACTGGAACCAAGTCCCGGTGCAGACTAGTGCCAAGGTCCGGTGCAGACTGGAGCCAAGTCACAGTGCAGACTGGAGCCAAGTCCCGGTGCGGACTGGAACCAAGTCCCGGTGCAGACTGGAGCCAAGTCCCGGTGCAGATTGCAGCCAAGTCCTGTTGCAGACTGGAGCCAAGTCCCGGTGTAGACTGGAACCAAGTCCTGGTGTTGACTGGAGCCAAGTTCCAGTGCAGACTGGAGCCAAGTCCCAGTGCAGACTGGAGTCAAGTCCCAGTGCAGACTGGAGCCAGGTCCTGGCGCAGACTGGAACCAAGTCCCGCTGCAGACTGGAACCATGTCTCTGTGCAGATTGGAGTCAGGTTGCGGTGCGAAGCCTGACCAAGTCTCGGTGCGGAGTGGAACCAAGTCTTGGTGCGGAGTGGAACCAAGTCTCGGTGCGGAGTTGAACCAAGTCCCGGTGCAGACTGGGTCCTGGTCCTGGTGCAGACTGGAGTCAAATCCCAGTGCAGACTGGAGCCAAGTCCACGTGCAGACTGGAGTCAAGTCCCAGTGCAGACTGGAGCCAGGTCCTGGCGCAGACTGGAACCAAGTCCCGGTGCAGACTGGAACCATGTCTCTGTGCAGATTGGAGTCAGGTTGCGGTGCGAAGCCTGACCAAGTCTCGGTGCGGAGTGGAACCAAGTCTTGGTGCGGAGTGGAACCAAGTCCCGGTGCAGACTGGAACCAAATCCCGGTGCAGATTGCAGCCAAGTCCCGGTGCAGACTGGAGCGAAGTCCCAGTGCAGACTGGAGCCAAGTCCCGGTGCGGACTGGAACCAAGTCCCGGTGCAGACTGGTGCCAAGGTCCGGTGCAGATTGGAGCCAAGTCACAGTGCAGACTGGAGCCAAGTCCCGGTGCAGATTGCAGCCAAGTCCCAGTGCAGACTGGAACCAAGTCCCGGTGCAGACTAGTGCCAAGGTCCGGTGCGGAGTGGAACCAAGTCCCGGTGCAGACTGGGTCCTGGTCCTGGTGCAGACTGGAACCAAGTCCTGTTGCAGACTAGAGCCAAGTCCCGGTGCAGACTGGAGCCAATTCCCGGTGCAGACTGAGCCAAGTCCCGGTGCAGACTGGAGCCAAGTCCCGGTGCGGACTGGAACCAAGTCCCGGTGCAGACTAGTGCCAAGGTCCGGTGCGGAGTGGAACCAAGTCCCGGTGCGGAGTGGAACCAAGTCCCGGTGCAGACTGAGCCAATCCCCGGTGCAGACTGGAGCGAAGTCCCGGTGCGGAGTGGAACCAAATCCCGGTGCAGATTGCAGCCAAGTCCCGGTGCAGGCTGGAGCGAAGTCCCGGTGCAGACTGGAGCCAAGTCCCAGTGCAGACTGGAGCCAAGTCCCGGTGCGGACTGGAACCAAGTCCCGGTGCAGACTGGTGCCAAGGTCCGGTCCAGATTGGAGCCAAGTCACAGTGCAGACTGGAGCCAAGTTCCGGTGCAGATTGCAGCCAAGTCCTGGTGCAGACTGGAACCAAGTCCCGGTGCAGACTAGTGCCAAGGTCCGGTGTGGAGTGGAACCAAGTCTCGGTGCGGAGTGGAACCAAGTCCCGGTGCGGACTGCAACCAAGTCCCGGTGCAGACTGGGTCCCGGTCCTGTTGCAGACTGGAGCCAAGTCCCGGTGCGGACTGGAACCAAGTCCCGGTGCGGACTGGAACCAAGTCCCGGTGCAGACTAGTGCCAAGGTCCGGTGCGGAGTGGAACCAAGTCTTGGTGCGGAGTGGAACCAAGTCCCGGTGCGGACTGCAACCAAGTCCCGGATAGACTGGGTCCCGGTCCTGGTGCAGACTGGAACCAAGTCCTGTTGCAGACTGGAGCCAAGTCCCGGTGCAGACTGGAGCCAAGTCCCGGTGCAGACTGGAGCCAAGTCCCGGTGCAGACTGGAGCCAAGTCCCGGTGCAGACTAGTGCCAAGGTCCGGTGCAGATTGGAGCCAAGTCACAGTGCAGACTGGAGCCAAGTCCCGGTGCAGACTGGAACCAAGTCCTGGTGCAGACTGGGGCCAAACCCGGTGCAGATTGGAGCCAAGTCCCGGTGCAGGCTGGAGCGAAGTCCCGGTGAGGAGTGGAACCAAGTCCCGGTGCAGACTGGAACCAAATCCCGGTGCAGATTGGAGCCAAGTCCCGGTGCAGACTGGAGCGAAGTCCCGGTGCAGACTGGAGCCAAGTCCCAGTGCAGACTGGTGCCAAGGTCCGGTGCAGATTGGAGCCAAGTCACAGTGCAGACTGGAGCCAAGTCCCGGTGCAGATTGCAGCCAAGTCCTGGTGCAGACTGGAACCAAGTCCCGGTGCAGACTAGTGCCAAGGTCCGGTGTGGAGTGGAACCAAGTCTCGGTGCGGAGTGGAACCAAGACCCGGTGCGGACTGCAACCAAGTCCCGGTGCAGACTGGGTCCCGGTCCTGTTGCAGACTGGAGCCAAGTCCCGGTGCGGACTGGAACCAAGTCCCGGTGCGGACTGGAACCAAGTCCCGGTGCAGACTGGTGCCAAGGTCCGGTGCAGATTGGAGCCAAGTCACAGTGCAGACTGGAGCCAAGTCCCGGTGCAGATTGCAGCCAAGTCCCAGTGCAGACTGGAACCAAGTCCCGGTGCAGACTAGTGCCAAGGTCCGGTGCGGAGTGGAACCAAGTCTCGGTGCGGAGTGGAACCAAGTCCCGGTGCGGAGTGGAACCATGTCCCGGTGCAGACTGGGCCCTGGTCCTGGTGCAGACTGGAACCAAGTCCTGTTGCAGACTGGAACCAAGTCCCGGTGCAGACTGTGTCCTGCTCCTGGTGCAGACTGGAACCAAGTCCTGTTGCAGACTGGAGCCAATTCCCGGTGCAGACTGGAGCCAAGTCCCGGTGCAGACTGAGCCAAGTCCCGGTGCAGACTGGAGCCAAGTCCCGGTGCGGACTGGAACCAAGTCCCGGTGCAGACTAGTGCCAAGGTCCGGTGCAGACTGGAGCCAAGTCACAGTGCAGACTGGAGCCAAGTCCCGGTGCGGACTGGAACCAAGTCCCGGTGCAGACTGGAGCCAAGTCCCGGTGCAGATTGCAGCCAAGTCCTGTTGCAGACTGGAGCCAAGTCCCGGTGCAGACTGGAGCCAAGTCCCGGTGCAGACTGGAGCCAAGTCCCGGTACAGACTGGAACCAAGTCCTGTTGCAGACTGGAGCCAAGTCCCGGTGCAGACTGGAGCCAAGTCCCAGTGCAGACTGGAACCAAGTCCCGGTGCAGACTGGTGCCAACGTCCGGTGCAGATTGGAGCCAAGTCACAGTGCAGACTGGAGCCAAGTCCCGGTGCAGATTGCAGCCAAGTCCTGGTGCAGACTGGAACCAAGTCCCGGTGCAGAACAGTGCCAAGGTCCGGTGCGGAGTGGAACCAAGTCTCGGTGCGGAGTGGAACCAAGTCCCGGTGCGGACTGCAACCAAGTCCCGGTGCAGACTGGGTCCCGGTCCTGGTGCAGACTGGAACCAAGTCCTGTTGCAGACTGGAGCCAAGTCCCGGTGCAGACTGGAGCCAAGTCCCGGTGCAGACTGAGCCAAGTCCCGGTGCAGACTGGAGTCAAGTCCCGGTGCGGACTGGAACCAAGTCCCAGTGCAGACGAGTGCCAAGGTCCGGTGCAGATTGGAGCCAAGTCACAGTGCAGACTGGAGCCAAGTCCCGGTGCAGACTGGAACCAAGTCCTGGTGCAGACTGGAACCAAATCCCGGTGCAGATTGGAGCCAAGTCCCGGTGCAGACTGGAGCCCAGTCCCAGTGCAGACTGGAGCCAAGTCCCGGTGCGGACTGGAACCAAGTCCCGGTGCAGACTGGTGCCAAGGTCCGGTGCAGATTGGAGCCAAGTCATAGTGCAGACTGGAGCCAAGTCCCGGTGCAGACTGGAGCCAAGTCCCAGTGCAGACTGGAACCAAGTCCTGGTGCAGACTGGGGCCAAACCCGGTGCAGATTGCAGCCAAGTCCCGGTGCAGGCTGGAGCGAAGTCCCGGTGCGGAGTGGAACCAAGTCCCGGTGCAGACTGGAACCAAATCCCGGTGCAGATTGCAGCCAAGTCCCGGTGCAGACTGGAGCGAAGTCCCGGTGCAGACTGGAGCCAGGTCCTGGTGCAGACTGGGGCCAAACCCGGTGCAGATTGCAGCCAAGTCCCGGTGCAGGCTGGAGCGAAGTCCCGGTGCGGAGTGGAACCAAGTCCCGGTGCAGACTGGAACCAAATCCCGGTGCAGATTGCAGCCAAGTCCCGGTGCAGACTGGAACCAAGTCCCGCTGCAGACTGGAACCATGTCTCTGTGCAGATTGGAGTCAGGTTGCGGTGCGAAGCCTGACCAAGTCTCGGTGCGGAGTGGAACCAAGTCTTGGTGCGGAGTGGAACCAAGTCTCGGTGCGGAGTTGAACCAAGTCCCGGTGCAGACTGGGTCCTGGTCCTGGTGCAGACTGGAGTCAAATCCCAGTGCAGACTGGAGCCAAGTCCCAGTGCAGACTGGAGCCAAGTCCCGGTGCGGACTGGAACCAAGTCCCGGTGCAGACTGGTGCCAAGGTCCGGTGCAGATTGGAGCCAAGTCACAGTGCAGACTGGAGCCAAGTCCCGGTGCAGATTGCAGCCAAGTCCCAGTGCAGACTGGGCCCTGGTCCTGGTGCAGACTGGAACCAAGTCCTGTTGCAGACTGGAACCAAGTCCCGGTGCAGACTGGGTCCTGGTCCTGGTGCAGACTGGAACCAAGTCCTGTTGCAGACTGGAGCCAAGTCCCGGTGCAGACTGGAGCCAAGTCCCGGTGCGGACTGGAACCAAGTCCCGGTGCAGACTAGTGCCAAGGTCCGGTGCAGATTGGAGCCAAGTCACAGTGCAGACTGGAGCCAAGTCCTGGTGCGGACTGGAACCAAGTCCCGGTGCAGACTGGTGCCAAGGTCCGGTCCAGATTGGAGCCAAGTCACAGTGCAGACTGGAGCCAAGTCCCGGTGCAGACTGGAGCCAAGTCCCGGTGCAGATTGCAGCCAAGTCCTGGTGCAGACTGGAACCAAGTCCCGGTGCAGACTAGTGCCAAGGTCCGGTGCGGAGTGGAACCAAGTCTCGGTGCGGAGTGGAACCAAGTCCCGGTGCGGACTGCAACCAAGTCCCGATGCAGACTGGGTCCCGGTCCTGGTGCAGACTGGAACCAAGTCCTGTTGCAGACTGGAGCCAAGTCCCGGTGCAGACTGGAGCCAAGTCCCGGTGCAGACTGGAGCCAAGTCCCGGTGCAGACTAGTGCCAAGGTCCGGCGCAGATTGGAGCCAAGTCCCGGTGCAGACTGGAACCAAATCCCAGTGCAGACTGGAGCCAAATCCCAGTGCAGACTGGAGCCAAGTCCCGGTGCGGACTGGAACCAAGTCCCGGTGCAGACTGGAACCAAGTCCCGGTGCAGACTGGAACCAAGTCCCGGTGCAGACTGGTGCCAAGGTCCGGTGCAGATTGGAGCCAAGTCACAGTGCAGACTGGAGCCAAGTCCCGGTGCAGATTGCAGCCAAGTCCTGGTGCAGACTGGAACCAAGTCCCGGTGCAGACTAGTGCCAAGGTCCGGTGCGGAGTGGAACCAAGTCTCGGAGCGGAGTGGAACCAAGTCCCGGTGCGGAGTCGAACCAAGTCCCGGTGCAGACTGGGCCCTGGTCCTAGTGCAGACTGGAACCAAGTCCTGTTGCAGACTGGAGCCAAGTCCCGGTGCAGACTGGAGCCAAGTCCCAGTGCAGACTGGAGCGAAGTCCCGGTGCGGAGTGGAACCAAGTCCCGGTGCAGACTGGAACCAAATCCCGGTGCAGATTGGAGCCAAGTCCCGGTGCAGACTGGAGCCAAGTCCCAGTGCAGACTGGAGCCAAGTCCCGGTGCAGACTGGAGCCAAGTCCCGGTGCGGACTGGAACCAAGTCCCAGGGGCCTGGTCCTGGTGCAGACTGGAGCCAAGTCCTGGTGCAGACTGGAGCCAAGTCCCGGTGCAGACTGGTGCCAAGGTCCGGTGCAGATTGCAGCCAAGTCCTGTTGCAGACTGGAGCCAAGTCCCGGTGCAGACTGGAGCCAAGTCCCGGTGCAGACTGGAGCCAAGTCCCGGTACAGACTGGAACCAAGTCCTGGTGCAGACTGGGGCCAAACCTGGTGCAGATTGCAGCCAAGTCCCGGTGCAGGCTGGAGCGAAGTCCCGGTGCGGAGTGGAACCAAGTCCCGGTGCAGACTGGAACCAAATCCCGGTGCAGATTGCAGCCAAGTCCCGGTGCAGACTGGAGCGAAGTCCCGGTGCAGACTGGAGCCAAGTCCCAGTGCAGACTGGAGCCAAGTCCCGGTGCGGACTGGAACCAAGTCCCGGTGCAGACTGGTGCCAAGGTCCGGTGCAGATTGGAGCCAAGTCACAGTGCAGACTGGAGCCAAGTCCCTGTGCAGATTGCAGCCAAGTCCTGGTGCAGACTGGAACCAAGTCCCGGTGCAGACTAGTGCCAAGGTCCGGTGCGGAGTGGAACCAAGTCTCGGTGCGGAGTGGAACCAAGTCCCGGTGCGGACTGCAACCAAGTCCCGGTGCAGACTGGGTCCCGGTCCTGGTGCAGACTGGAACCAAGTCCTGTTGCAGACTGGAGCCAAGTCCCGGTGCAGACTGGAGCCAAGTCCCGGTGCGGACTGGAACCAAGTCCCGGTGCAGACTAGTGCCAAGGTCCGGTGCAGATTGGAGCCAAGTCACAGTGCAGACTGGAGCCAAGTCCCGGTGCAGACTGGAACCAATCCTGGTGCAGACTGGGGCCAAACCCGGTGCAGATTGCAGCCAAGTCCCGGTGCAGGCTGGAGCGAAGTCCCGGTGCGGAGTGGAACCAAGTCCCGGTGCAGACTGGAGCCAAGTCCCGGTGTAGACTGGAACCAAGTCCTGGTGTTGACTGGAGCCAAGTGCCAGTGCAGACTGGAGCCAAGTCCCGGTGCAGACTGGAACCAAGTCCCAGTGCAGACTGGAGCCAAGTCCCAGTGCAGACTGGAACCAAGTCCTGGTGCAGACTGGAGCCAAGTCCCAGTGCAGACTGGGGCCCAGTTCCGGTGTGGAGTGGAACCAAGTCTGGGTTCAAACTGGAGCTAATTCCCGGTGCAGACTGGAACCAAGTCCCGGTTCGTATTGGGGCCAAGTCCCGGTGCGGACTGGAGCCAAGTCCCGGTGCAGACTGAGCCAAGTCCCGGTGCAGACTGGAGTCAAGTCCCGGTGCGGACTGGAACCAAGTCCCAGTGCAGACGAGTGCCAAGGTCCGGTGCAGATTGGAGCCAAGTCACAGTGCAGACTGGAGCCAAGTCCCGGTGCAGATTGGAGCCAAGTCCCGGTGCAGACTGGAGCCAAGTCCCAGTGCAGACTGGAGCCAAGTCCCGGTGCGGACTGGAACCAAGTCCCGGTGCAGACTGGTGCCAAGGTCCGGTGCAGATTGGAGCCAAGTCCTGTTGCAGACTGGAGCCAAGTCCCGGTGCAGACTGGAGCCAAGTCCCAGTGCAGACTGGAACCAAGTCCTGGTGCAGACTGGAACCAAATCCCGGTGCAGATTGGAGCCAAGTCCCGGTGCAGACTGGAGCCAAGTCCCAGTGCAGACTGGAGCCAAGTCCCGGTGCGGACTGGAACCAAGTCCCGGTGCAGACTGGTGCCAAGGTCCGGTGCAGATTGGAGCCAAGTCCTGTTGCAGACTGGAGCCAAGTCCCGGTGCAGACTGGAGCCAAGTCCCAGTGCAGACTGGAACCAAGTCCTGGTGCAGACTGGGGCCAAACCCGGTGCAGATTGCAGCCAAGTCCCGGTGCAGGCTGGAGCGAAGTCCCGGTGCGGAGTGGAACCAAGTCCCGGTGCAGACTGGAACCAAATCCCGGTGCAGATTGCAGCCAAGTCCCGGTGCAGACTGGAGCGAAGTCCCGGTGCAGACTGGAGCCAGGTCCCAGTGCAGACTGGAGCCAGGTCCTGGCGCAGACTGGAACCAAGTCCCGCTGCAGACTGGAACCATGTCTCTGTGCAGATTGGAGTCAGGTTGCGGTGCGAAGCCTGACCAAGTCTCGGTGCGGAGTGGAACCAAGTCTTGGTGCGGAGTGGAACCAAGTCTCGGTGCGGAGTTGAACCAAGTCCCGGTGCAGACTGGGTCCTGGTCCTGGTGCAGACTGGAGTCAAATCCCAGTGCAGACTGGAGCCAAGTCCCAGTGCAGACTGGAGCCAAGTCCCGGTGCGGACTGGAACCAAGTCCCGGTGCAGACTGGTGCCAAGGTCCGGTGCAGATTGGAGCCAAGTCACAGTGCAGACTGGAGCCAAGTCCCGGTGCAGATTGCAGCCAAGTCCCAGTGCAGACTGGAACCAAGTCCCGGTGCAGACTAGTGCCAAGGTCCGGTGCGGAGTGGAACCAAGTCCCGGTGCGGACTGCAACCAAGTCCCTGTGCAGACTGGGCCCTGGTCCTGGTGCAGACTGGAACCAAGTCCTGTTGCAGACTGGAACCAAGTCCCGGTGCAGACTGGGTCCTGGTCCTGGTGCAGACTGGAACCAAGTCCTGTTGCAGACTGGAGCCAAGTCCCGGTGCAGACTGGAGCCAAGTCCCGGTGCGGACTGGAACCAAGTCCCGGTGCAGACTAGTGCCAAGGTCCGGTGCAGATTGGAGCCAAGTCACAGTGCAGACTGGAGCCAAGTCCTGGTGCGGACTGGAACCAAGTCCCGGTGCAGACTGGTGCCAAGGTCCGGTCCAGATTGGAGCCAAGTCACAGTGCAGACTGGAGCCAAGTCCCGGTGCAGACTGGAGCCAAGTCCCGGTGCAGATTGCAGCCAAGTCCTGGTGCAGACTGGAACCAAGTCCCGGTGCAGACTAGTGCCAAGGTCCGGTGCGGAGTGGAACCAAGTCTCGGTGCGGAGTGGAACCAAGTCCCGGTGCGGACTGCAACCAAGTCCCGATGCAGACTGGGTCCCGGTCCTGGTGCAGACTGGAACCAAGTCCTGTTGCAGACTGGAGCCAAGTCCCGGTGCAGACTGGAGCCAAGTCCCGGTGCAGACTGGAGCCAAGTCCCGGTGCAGACTAGTGCCAAGGTCCGGCGCAGATTGGAGCCAAGTCACAGTGCAGACTGGAGCCAAGTCCCGGTGCAGACTGGAACCAAGTCCTGGTGCAGACTGGGGCCAAACCTGGTGCAGATTGGAGCCAAGTCCCGGTGCAGGCTGGAGCGAAGTCCCGGTGCGGAGTGGAACCAAGTCCCGGTGCAGACTGGAACCAAATCCCGGTGCAGATTGGAGCCAAGTCCCGGTGCAGACTGGAGCGAAGTCCCGGTGCAGACTGGAGCCAAATCCCAGTGCAGACTGGAGCCAAGTCCCGGTGCGGACTGGAACCAAGTCCCGGTGCAGACTGGTGCCAAGGTCCGGTGCAGATTGGAGCCAAGTCACAGTGCAGACTGGAGCCAAGTCCCGGTGCAGATTGCAGCCAAGTCCTGGTGCAGACTGGAACCAAGTCCCGGTGCAGACTAGTGCCAAGGTCCGGTGCGGAGTGGAACCAAGTCTCGGTGTGGAGTGGAAACAAGTCCCGGTGCGGACTGCAACCAAGTCCCGGTGCAGACTGTGTCCCGGTCCTGGTGCAGACTGGAACCAAGTCCTGTTGCAGACTGGAGCCAAGTCCCAGTGCAGACTGGAACCAAGTCCCGGTGCGGACTGGAACCAAGTCCCGGTGCAGACTGGAACCAAGTCCCGGTGCAGACTAGTGCCAAGGTCCGGTGCGGAGTGGAACCAAGTCTCGGTGCGGAGTCGAACCAAGTCCCGGTGCAGACTGGGCCCTGGTCCTAGTGCAGACTGGAACCAAGTCCTGTTGCAGACTGGAGCCAAGTCCCGGTGCAGACTGGAGCCAAGTCCCGGTGCAGACTGGAGCGAAGTCCCGGTGCGGACTGGAACCAAGTCCCAGGGGCCTGGTCCTGGTGCAGACTGGAGCCAAGTCCCGGTGCAGACTAGTGCCAAGGTCCGGTGCAGATTGGAGCCAAGTCACAGTGCAGAGTGGAGCCAAGACCCGGTGCAGAGTGGTGCCAGGTCCTGGTGCAGACTGGAACGAATTCCCGGTGCAGACTGGGGCCAAGTCCCGGTGCAGACTGGCGGCATGTCCTGGTGCAGACTGGAACCATGTCTCTGTGCAGACCGGAACCAAGTCTCGGTGCAGATTGGAGTTAAGTCCCAGTGCTGTCTCAAGCCAAGTCCCAGTGCGGTCTAGAATTTAGTCCCAGTGCAGACTGGATCAAGTCCCGGTGCAGACTGGAACCATGTCTCTGTGCAGATTGGAGTCAAGTTGCGGTGCGGAGCGTAACCAAGTCTCGGTGCGGAGTGGAACCAAGTCTCGGTGCGGAGTGGAACCAAGTCCCGGTGCAGACTGGAACCAAGTCCCGGCGCAGACTGGTGCCAACGTCTGGTGCGGTTTGGAGTGAAGTCCCGCTGCAGACTGGAGCCAAGTCCCGGTGCAGACTGGAACCAAGTCCTGGTGCAGGCTGGATCAGGTCCCGGTGTAGACTGGAACCAAGTCCCGGTGCAGACTGGAACCAAGTCCCAGGGGCCTGGTCCTGGTGCAGACTGGAGCCAAGTCCCGGTGCAGACTAGAGCCAAGTCCCGGTGCAGACTGGAACCAAGTCCCGGTGCAGACTGGAACCAAGTCCCAGGGGCCTGGTCCTGGTGCAGACTGGAGCCAAGTCCCGGTGCAGACTAGAGCCAAGTCCCGGTGCAGACTGGAACCAAGTCCCGGTGCAGACTGGAACCAAATCCCGGTGCAGATTGCAGCCAAGTCCCGGTGCAGACTGGAGCCAAGTACCGGTGCAGATTGGAGCCAAGTCCTGGTGCAGACTGGAGCCAAGTACCGGTGCAGACTGGAGCCAAGTCCCGGTGTTGACTGGAGCCAAGTCCCAGTGCTGACTGTAGCCAAGTCGCAGTGCAGACTGGAACCAAGTCCCAGTGCAGACTGGTGCCAACGTCTGGTGCGGTTTGGAGTGAAGTCCCGCTGCAGACTGGAGCCAAGACCCGGTGCAGACTGGAACCAAGTCCTGGTGCAGGCTGGATCAAGTCCCGGTGTAGACTGGAACCAAGTCCCGGTGCAGACTGGAACCAAGTCCTGGTGCAGGCTGGATCAAGTCCTGGTGCAGACTGGAGCCAAGTCCCGGTGCAGACTGGGGCCAGGTCCTGGTGCATGCTGGATCAAGTCCGGGTGCAGACTGGGGCCAAGCCCCGGTGCCCACTGGAGCCAAGTCCTGGCGCAGAATGGAACCAAGTCCCGGTGCAGACTGGAACCATGTCTCTGTGCAGATTGGAGTCAAGTTGCGGTGCGGAGCGTAACCAAGTCTCGGTGCGGAGTGGAACCAAGTCTCGGTGCGGAGTGGAACCAAGTCCCGGTGCAGACTGGAACCAAGTCCTGTTGCAGACTGGAGCCAAATCACGGTGCAGACTGGAGCCAAGTCCCGGTGCAGACTGAGCCAAGTCCCAGTGCAGACTGAAGTCAAGTCCCGTTGCGGACTGGAACCAATCCCGGGGCAGACTGGTGCCAAGGTCCGGTGCAGATTGGAGCCAAGTCACAGTGCAGACTGGAGCCAAGTCCCGGTGCAGACTGGAACCAAGTCCCGGTGTAGACTAGAGCCAAGTCCCAGTGCAGACTGGAGACAAGTCCTGGTGCAGACCGGAACCAAGTCCCAGTGCAGACTGGAGCCAAGTCCCAGTGCAGACTGGAGCATGGTCCTGGTGCAGACTGGAGCATGGTCCTGGTGCAGACTGGGGCTCAGTCCCGGTGTGGAGTGGAACTAAGTCCTGGTGCAGAATGGTGCTAATTCCCGGTGCGGCCTGGAACCAAGTCCCGGTGCGTATTGGAGCCAAGTCCCTGTGCGGACTGGAGGCAAGTCCCGGTGCAGACTGGAAACAGGTCCCGGTGTAGATTGCAGCCAAGTCCCGGTGCAGACTGGAGCGATGTCCCGGTGCAGACTGGAACCAAGTCCCGGTGTAGACTGGAGCCAAGTCCCAGTGCAGACTGGAACCAAGTCCCAGTGCAGACTGGAGCCAAGTCCCAGTGCAGACTGGAGCCAGGTCCTGGTGCAGACTGGAGCCAAGTCCCAGTGCAGACTGGAGCAGCCAAGACCCGGTGCAGACTGGACCAAGTCCCGGTGCAGACTGGAGCCAAGTCCTGGTGCAGACTGGAGCCAAGTCCCGGTGCAGACTGGTGCCAAGTTCTCGTGCAGACTGGAACCAAGCCCCAGTGCAGACTGGAGCCAAATCCCGGTGCAGACTGGAACCATGTCTCCATGCAGACTGGAACCAAGTCCCACTGCAGACTGGTGCCAACGTCTGGTGCGGTTTGGAGCGAAGTCCCGCTGCAGACTGGAACCAAGTCCCGGTGCAGACTGGAACTAAGTCCTGGTGCAGGCTGGATCAAGTCCTGGTGCAGACTGGAGCCAAGTCCCGGTGCAGACTGGGGCCAGGTGCTGGTGCAGACTGGAACCAAGTCCTGGTGCAGGCTGGATCAAGTCCTGGTGCAGACTGGAGCCAAGTCCTGGTGCAGACTGGAACCATGTCTCTGTGCAGAGTAGAGTTAAGTCCCAGTGCAGTCTCAAGCCAAGTCCCAGTGCGGTCTGGAATTTAGTCCCAGTGCAGACTGGAGCCTGGCCTTGGTGCAGACTGGAACCAAGTCTTAGTGCAGACTGGATCAAGTCCCGGTGCAGACTGGAACCAAGTCCTAATGCAGACTGGATCAAGTCCCGGTGCAGACTGGAACCAAGTCCTGGTGCAGACTGGATCAAGTCCCGGTGCAGACTGGAGCCGAGACCCGGTGCAGACTGGAGCCAAGTCCCGGTGCAGACTGGAGCCAAAAACAAGTGCAGACAGGAACCAAGTCCTGGTGCCGACTGGGGCCAAGTCCTGGTGTAGATTGGAACCAAGTCCTGGTGCAGACTGGATCAAGTCCTGGTGCAGACTGGAATCAAGTCCCGGTGCAGACTGGAACCATGTCTCTGTGCAGATTGGAGTCAAGTTGCGGTGCGGAGCGTAACCAAGTCTCGGTGCGGAGTGGAACCAAGTCTCGGTGCGGAGTGGAACCAAGTCCCGGTGCAGACTGGAACCAAGTCCCGGCACAGACTGGAACCAAGTCCCGGTGCAGACTGGGTCCTGGTCCTGGTGCAGACTGGAACCAAGTCCTGTTGCAGACTGGAGCCAAGTCCCGGTGCAGACTGAGCCAAGTCCCGGTGCAGACTGAGCCAAGTCCCGGTGCAGACTGGAGCCAAGTCCCGGTGCGGACTCGAACCAAGTCCCGGTGCAGACTGGAACCAAGTCCCAGGGGCCTGGTCCTGGTGCAGACTGGAGCCAAGTCCCGGTGCAGACCGGAACCAAGTCCCGGTGCAGACTGGAGCCAAGACCCGGTGTGGACTGGAGCCAAGTCCTGGTGCAGACTGGAGCCAAGACCCGGTGTGGACTGGAGCCAAGTCCTGGTGCAGACTGGAGCCACATCCCTCTGCAGACTGGAGCTAATTCCTAGTGCAGACTGGAACAAAGTCCCGGTGCAGACTGGAGCCAAGTCCCGCTGCCGACAGGTGCTAAGTCCCGGTGTAGACTGGAACCAAGTCCCGGTGCAGACTGGAGCCAAGTCCCAGTGCCGACAGAAGCCAAGTCCCGGTGCAGACTGGAGTGAAGTCCCGGTGCGGACTGTAGCGAGTCCCGGTGCAGACTGGGGCCAAGTCCCAGTGCAGTCTGGTGCCAAGTCCCGGTGTTGTCTGGTTCCAAATCCCAGTGCAGACTGGAGCTAAGTCCTGGTGCAGACTGGAGTCAAGCCCCGGTGTTGACTGGAGGCCAGGTGCCAATGGGATCTGGGTTGGTGAAGACCGTTGTTCTGAACTTGTATTTGTGCAATGCCGGCCACGTTTTTTTTGGTACTGAAGAACCGGACCTAGGAACCTTTGTGTATAAGATGGTCCTCTCAGCAGCCACGCACAAACTCTTCGCTGCACACATTTGAGTATGAGTGACGTTAAAGCTGGTTCAAAGTCCAATTCATTTCCAGGACAATTCTGCACTTTAGGCTGACTTGATAACTCTCATTGTAACGCTACAATGTGGGCACTGTGTGTTCCTGGACTAGACCAGGCTCTATCTCCAGTCTCTTCTCTCACTTTAACCTTCCCTGGATGCTCAGGAATCCCTACCTTGCACTGCCTTTCTGAGCTTTGCCCCTCAGCCAGAATTACTGAGTTAATGTGTTGCCATTCAGCACAGACACAAAGGTTAGCAGCAGAACTCATGTAATACCCAGTAAAGGAAGTGAAGGGGGGCCTTCACTACCTGTCCAGGCCCTGCTTTGGGACCTCCAAAAGGTTTTTAAATAAGTTTGAGAATTGAGGAACCTTGTGCTTCGAAATTGCAGAATTAATTATGATAACTAAGGGAGTGTAGGAAATAATAGGTGAAAATAATAATGATTCTTAAAGGTTAATTTTGCAGATCGGAAGAAATAAATGGGCAGCTGTTGATATGAGTATGTTTGTACTGTTGCTTGTGAAAACTTGACAGGTATAAAGCTGCCGTGCTTTCCAGACTAGACAAGTGGCAGTGTTTTCAAAAAAACATTGAATTCACATTCAAGCAGTTTGCAACATCCTGAGGCCATGAAACACAATATGATCCTAATTGTCCAATGAACAGATAATTGTTGGATCAGCATAGACTGGAATTGTGAATTGGGACCATTCACACTCCCTAGTGTAGCTGATCCTATATAAATTGCTCACGAAATTGAATTCGCCAAAGGCAATCCCTTCCATTTAGATCACCCCAGAAAATCCCTTAAAGCCTGAGATGTTGGAAGGGCTTCAACTCACTTAAGGTTAATCATTATCCAGGAGACATTAGAGGATTAAAAACACATGTTCTTTTATTAAATGTGTTGTTGTAGTTAAACATAAAGTTAAAGTATAAAGAGTCAGGGTTCTTAATAAACTCAATGCTTCATAAAGTCATAGAAACGTACAACACAGAAATAGACCCTTAATCTGAAATGTTTTGCTTATTGCTGACGTGTGCATCTCTGGAAGAACCGGCTTTTGTTGTCCAGCTCCTAACTGAATTGAATAGTTTGATAGGCCATTTCAGAGAGCAACTAACTCCCAACCACATTGTTATGAAGAGAGATTAGAATCATGGAGTCATAGGGATGTACAGCACGGAAACAGACCCTTCAGTCCAACCTGTCTATGCCGACAAGGTATCCCAACACAATCTAGTCCCACCTGCCAGCACCCGGCCCATATCCATCCAAGCCCTTCCCATTCATATACCCATCCAAATGCCTCTTAAATGTTGTAATTGTACCAGCCCCCACCATTTCCTCTGACAGTTCATTCCATACCCGTACCACCCTCTGTGTGAAAAAGTTGCTCCATAGGTCTTTTATATCTTTCCCCCTCACCCTAAACCTATGCCCTCTAGTTCTGGACTCCTCCATCCCAGGGAAAAGACTTTGCCTATTTACCCAATCCATGCCCCTCATACTTTTGCAAACCTCTATAAAGTCACCCCTCAGCCTCTGACGCTCCAGGGAGAACAGCTCTAGCCTGTTCAGCCTTTCCCTATAGCTCAAATCCTCCAACCCTGGCAACATCCTTGTAAATCTTTTCTGAACTCTTTCAAGTTTCACAACATCTTTCCGATAGGAAGGAGACCAGAATTGCATGCAATATGCCAACAGTGGCCTAACCAATGTCCTGGACAGCTGCATCATGACCTCCCCACTCCTGTACTCGAACTGAGCTGTATCTCGCAGAGTTTTGAAGAATGAGAGGTGATCTCAAAAATGTACTTAAAAGAATAGACAGGGTGAAGCAGATAAGATGTGTTCCCTTGCTGGGGACTCTAGAAGCAAGGGAAACAATTCAAAAATAAGGGGGACACCATCAAGGTCAGAGATGGGGGATATGTTTTTACTCAGAGAGTTTGTAAACCTTTGGAATTTTCTACCATGGAGAACCAGTCTCTCAGTATGTTAAAGATAGGGGGGTGGTAAAATTCTGACTGCTAATGACAGTCCAGCTTTATAAGGATGGCTTGGATAAAAGGCTCAGAAGTGCTCAGTTCAGAATTCAGATGTTGGAGACAACGCAGAGAAGGGTTCAAGTTTGGTGCCTTGTCCTAGAGGTCAAGGGATGTTGGTCCTGGCAGAGTGAAAGTGAGGACTGGGGATCAGAGTCGAAAAGTGTGGTGCTGGAAAAGCACAGCTGGTCAGGCAGCATCCGAGGAGCAGGAGAGTCGGGCGTAAGCCCTTCATCAGGAAGGAACGTCGACTCTCTTGCTCCTCAGATGATGGTGCGGCACTCAACTCCCACCGAGCAGTTAAAAAGCCAGACACAAATGCACACAGTTCAACTACAATCTGATTCTCTGCTGTTTCCTGATTGTCTTGAGCAATGCTGCACCTTCTGTGGAAGCTGTTAGGCACGTTAGAAAAACAAGTCTCATCTTCCCCATTCCACTTTCAGTTGGATACAAACTCTCAGTACTGGCATACCCAATCTACAGAGCAGTGAGATGACCAAGGCAAAAAAAAACAATATAGCTTAAGGCAGTTCTTAGTTTCTGAAGCAAAAAGAATGACTTTGCCTGCCCGGGCCCTCCAAACCTTGCTTTTGAAAATCATGAAATAATTTTCTTTCTGAAAACTGCTAGCAAAACAAGTCACATTTGCAACTGAACTGACTGAATCTATTCAGGCGTCTTGGTAGTCAGTTTCTATCAAAACACAAACTTTGTAGGCAACATTGAATCAAGCAGCACCGAAGGAGGCCATTCATGCCATCATCTCTGCTAGCTCATTTTGACCCATTCATAGTCGGGCTGTCACTTATTGCTCAGCTGCAGTTGTCCCTCATAGAATCGTGGAGTTGTACAACACGGAAACAGACCCTTCGGTCCAACCAGTCCATGCTGGGCATGTTCCCAAACTAAACTAGTCCCACCCACCTACACTTGGCTCATGTTCCTCCAAACCTTTCCTATTCTTCTAAGTGTTGTAACTGTATTTACATCCACTGCTTCCTCCTGAAGTTCATGCTGCACATGAACCACTCTGTGCAAAGACTTTGCCCCCATGTCTTTTTCAAATTGTTCTCTACTCACCTTAAAAATATGCCCCCTAGTCTTGAAATCCCCCACCCTCCCCCACCGCCATTCACCTTATCCATATCTGGCACGGTGGCTCAGTGGTTAGCACTGCTGCCTCACAGTGCCAGGGACCTGGGTTCGATTCCTGCCTCTGTGTGGAGTTCGCATGTTCTCCCTGTGACTGCATGGGTTTCCTCCCGTTGCTCCACTTTCCTCCCCCAATCCAAAGATGTGCAGGTTAGACGGATTGGCCATGCTAAACTGCCCATAGTGTTCAGGGGTGTGTGGATGAAGTGCATTAGTCAGTGGCAAATATAGAGTAATAGGGGAATGGAATACTCTTCGGAGGGTCGGTGTGGATTTGTTGGGCTGAATGGCCTGTTTCCACACTGTAAGGGAGTCTATGATTCTAGATGTACGGTCACTCCTCAACCTCTTACTTTTCAGTGAGAGATGTCCCAGTCTATCCTTACAGCTAAAACACCTCATTCCCAGTAGCATCCTGGTAAATCTCTTCTGGACCCTCTGCAGCTTAATAATATCCTTCCTGCAACAGGGAGACCGGAACTGGACACAGTATTCCCGAAGAGGCCTCATTAATGTCCTGTCCAACCTGAATGATAGGGTGAATGCTCTTTATAGAACATAGAACATAGAAAAATACAGCGCAGTACAGGCCTTTTGGCCCTCGATGTTGCGCCGACCAAAGTCTACCTAACCTACACTAGCCCAATAACCTCCATATGCTTATCCAATGCCCGCTTAAATGACCATAAAGAGGGAGAGCTCACCACTGCTACTGGCAGGGCATTCCATGAACTCACAACCCGCTGAGTAAAGAATCTACCCCTAACATCTGTCCTATACCTACCACCCCTTAATTTAAAGCTGTGTCCCCTAGTAACAGCTGACTCCATTAGCGGAAAAAGGTTCTCACTGTCAACCCTATCTAAACCCCTCATCATTTTGTACACCTCTATCAAATCTCCCCTAAACCTTCTTTTCTCCAATGAGAACAGCCCCAAGTGCCTCAGCCTTTCCTCATACGATCTTCCTACCATGCCAGGCAACATCCTGGTAAACCTCCTCTGCACTCGTTCCAATGCCTCCACATCCTTCCTATAGTATGGCGACCAAAACTGCACACAATACTCCAGATGAGGTCGCACCAGAGTCTTATACAACTGCAACATGACCTCAGGACTCTGGAACTCAATTCCTCTACCAATAAAGCCCAGTACACCATATGCCTTCTTCACAGCACTATTTACCTGTGTGGCAACTTTCAGAGATCTGTGTACATGGACACCAAGATCCCTCTGCTCATCCACACTACCAAGTAGCCTACCATTAGCCCAGTAATCCATCTTCTTGTTACTCCTACCAAAGTGAATGACTTCACGCTTAGCTACATTGAACTCCATTTGCCACCTTTCTGCCCAGCTCTGCAACTTATCTATATCCCGCTGTAACCTGCCACATCCTTCTTCACTGTCCACAACTCCACCGACTTTCGTGTCATCCGCAAACTTGCTCACCCAGCTTTCAAGCCCCTCCTCCAGGTCATTTATAAAGATGACAAACAGCAATGGTCCCGAAACAGATCCTTGTGGAACACCGCTAGTAACTGCACTCCAAGATGAACCTATTCCATCAACTACTACCCTCTGTCTCCTTCCAGCCAGCCAATTCCTAATCCAAACCTCTAATGCACCCTCAATACCATACCTCCGTAGTTTTTGCATTAGCCTACCATGGGGTACCTTATCGAACGCCTTGCTAAAATCCATATATTCCACATCTACTGCTTTACCCTCGTCCACCTCCTTAGTCACCTTCTCAAAGAATTCAATAAGGTTTGTGAGGCATGACCGGCCCTTCACAAAACCATGCTGACTATCCTTGATCACATTATTCCTATCCAGATGTTCATAAATCCTATCCCTTACAATTCTCTCTAAGACTTTGCCCACAACAGAAGTGAGACTCACTGGCCTATCTTGAATCATTGCTGATAATTTGACACATGGTCTTCCCTTACCTGTTCTGCCGTCACAGGCATTTTGACCAGTACTTTGTCTGTCACCTTACCTTACCTCATCATTACAGTTGGGTTTGACAGAAGGGGTCACCAGAGCGTGTTACCTTCACCAGGTCAGGGTGACTATTGGTGAAGGGGGTTGCGGTCACCACAGTCATCGGGCAGGATCTTCAATTTCTAACACCTTTCTCACAGTTTCCTTACAGCAGTGTCAGCAGGAACAGCAACTCCCTAAGACATCCAGATAATCCAAGGAGGGTGGCAACACAACTTCTCAGGATTCCATGTATAATTAGACGCAGTCCCCAGGGTTCTGTCAGTTCCAAATTGCAGGAAGTAAAGAAAGTGCAGAGCATGTGATAATTGGAAACTGCAAATGTTTACTCTCTGCGTGCAGAGGAAGTGAGAAATTAGGAAAATATAGACTTGGTCAGTTTAATTTCTGTTCTGGGGCAGAGTAATTGAGAACCTGCACAGGGTTCAGGGGCGGCACGGTGGCACAGTGGTTAGCACTGCTGCCTCACAGCGCCAGGGACCTGGGTTCAATTCCCGCCTCAGGCGACTGACTGTGTGGAGTTTGCACGTTCTCCCCGTGTCTGCGTGGGTTTCCTCCGGGTGCTCCGGTTTCCTCCCACAGTCCAAAGATGTGCGGGTCAGGTGAATTGGCCATGCTAAATTGCCCGTAGTGTTAGGTAAGGGGTATATGTAGGGGTATGGGTGGGTTGTCGCTTCGGCGGGTCGGTGTGGACTTGTTGGGACGAAGGGCCTGTTTCCACACTGTAAGTAATCTAATCTAATCAAGGGTTGAGATAATTACGTAGAGTCAGCATTGATTTGTGAAGGGTAGATCATGTCTGATTAACTTCATTAAATATTTTGATGTGGTCGCTGACATGGTAGTCAGCAGCATGTGTATTGTTATGGTCTACAGACTTGTAGAAAATGTTTAATATTATCTCATAGACACACACACACAGACACACAGACATACACACACAGACACAGACACACACGCACACATTCACAGAGACACACACACACAGACATATACACACACACAATGCACACACAGACACACACACACTGACACACGCGCACACACACACACAAGCAAACACACACAGACGCACGCACACACAACACACACACACAGACACATACATACACACACAGACACATGTGCACACACACAGTCACAAGCAAACACACGTACATATACAGACACACGCACACAGACACACACATGCATACACACAGACACACATACTCACACACAGACACACTGACACACACACAGGCACACACACAGAGGCACACATATACACACACAGACATACACACACAGGCACACATATACACACACACAGGCACACATATACACACATAGAGGCACACACACACACACACACACACACATATAAACACACAGATACACACAAACAAAGGCACAAACACAGATATACACACAGACACAAGCACACACACAAACACAAGCACATACACAGACACAAACACACTCATACGCACACAAACACACACACAGACACAAACTTACACACATGTACACAAACATACAGGCACATGTACACAATCACACACAGACAAATACTCACACAGGCACAGACACACATTGACAGACAGACACATACAGAAACAAATAGTCACATACCAAGCACACTAACACTGTAAGCCAATGCATTATTTAAGACAAAGAATGGCGTATGCTGGAAATGTAAAACAAAAACAAAAATTGCTAAAGAAAACCCTGGCAATCTGAAGTGGGCTCGGTGGGTCATCGGCTGTGGTGTTGGCAGTGCCCAGAGTAGGAATTCTGACTTTGGTAGGCCTGATGTTTGAGAATTCCTTGAAGCATGGAACACTTTGCAGAGACCTTGAAGAATCCCTGGAGCTGTGTTTGAAGATCCCTTGTGCAAAAGGTGAACTCTTATTTATGTAATTTCTTCTCTTTTTTTTTAAACTCAAAAAGGCACAGGATTGTGGTGATAAAACATTGTTCACTGTATCTTACTAGATTTATGTGACAATAAATAACTCATGTAAAATAATTCAGCAGGCCTGGCAACATCTGTGGAGAGAAGGCTGAGTTAACATTTTGAGTCCAGTGGCCCTTCTTCAGAACTGGTAGCAATTGGAAAGGGTGGGGAATGTGCTGCAGTCAGGGGGATGGGAGAGGGAAAAGGAACAAGCAGATAGGCAGAGATGGAGCCCGGCGAGAGAGAGAGGACAACAATAGGCAGACAAAAGGATGAAAGGTATTGGGCCTGGGAGAAAGAAAAGCTGATAATGGAATTACTCATTGATGCCTCTTGCATTGTATTCATCACTTTGAGTCTTATAATTGTGTTTTTGTTTCTTTTATATTACTGTATGTAAACTGTTTAGTAATGAAGCTCTGATTGCTGGGCTTGTCTCATGGCATTTTGATGGGAATTGAAGAAGAAACTGGTAACCTAACCAAAGCACTGCATTATGGGCATGAGAACAGAAAGGCAGGATGGGAAAATATTGATCAATCCCCGCATTCAAAAACTGGCTGAGGTTACCATGAGAAGATGGTAGCTCCGTGATATTATCTCTGGACTGTTAATCCAGTGACCCAGGTAATGTTCTGGAGACACAGATTCGAGCCCCACCATGCCAGATGGTGGAATTTGAATTCAGTAAAAGTCTGGAATTAAAAATCTGATGACTATAAATCCATTGTTGATTGTCAAGAAAGCCCATCTGGTTCACTAATGTCCTTCCAGCAGGGAAGCTGCCATCCTTTCCTGGTCTCGCTGGCATGTGACCCCAGGCCCACAGCAATGTAGTTGACTCTTAACTACCCTCTGGGCAATAAATGCTGACCTAGCCAGTGATGCCTTCTTCCTGTGAATGAATTAAGAAGGTCCTATCTTCTCTACTTGGTCCCCTCTAGTAGTCACAGTGATCATAGGTTAAACTCACACCAGTCACCTCTCCCTCTCCCTCTCATGAGGGAGCAGCCAAATGGGGCTATTGGTGACTTTATGCTCAAAGTGTGAAGTATATTGGCCTGGATTTTCTGATTGCCAAATAGACGATGTTTCTGCAACGTAGTTGGGTAGTAGATGCTGGGACCATGTAGAATCCCCAATGTAGCAGACCGTTAGATTAGATTCCCTACAGTGTGGAAACAGGCCCTTCAGCCCAACCGGTCCACACCGACCCTCTGAAGAGCAACCCACCCAAACCGCCTTTTCCTTCTGACTAATGCACCTAATTGACAATTAAAGCATGGCTAATTCACCTAACCTGCACATCTTTGGACTGTGGGAGGAAACCGGAGCACCCGAAGGAAACCCACGCCGACACGGGGAGAATGTGCAAACTCCACATAGACAATCATCCTGGAATCGAACCCAGGACCCTTGTACTGTGCTAACCACTGAGCCACTGTGCTGCCCATTAGGGGATTGAAGATTCCACTGGGCACTTCTCTATGACAGGAACCTTCTGACAGCATCCATTAACATTGGAGAGTTCCACTGCAGTTAAGTTTACAGCTACTCAGAAAAGGTTGGAAAATTAACATTCCTGGGCAACTATTAAACTGACCCCCCAAGCCCCAGCTATAACTCCCCTGGACCCCTTACACATCCCGGACCCTGACCCAACACTCACATATCCACATGACCTGACATGTCCATCTTCCCCAGCGTCAGATACCCTCAACTCTCTCTTGTCCAACTCAACACTATTAACCATTCCTGCCAGACCCAATAGCACTCTTTCCCTCACATCTATGGTTATGGGTAAGATCCTGAAATCTGTCGTGAAGGATGAGATTTCTGAATACTTGGAAATGTATGGTAAAACAGGGCAGAATCAACATGGCTTCATCAAGGGAGGTCGTGCCTGACAAATCTGCTAGAATTCTTTGAGGAAATAAGGAGCAGATAAGATCAATGAGACCCAATGGATGTTATTTCCCTGGAATTCAAGGAGGCATTTCATAAGGTGCCACACAGGAGGCTACTGAGTAAGATAAGGGCCAATGGTTTTAGAGGCAAGGTGCTAGCGTGGATAGAAGCCTGGCTGTCTGACAGGGGATAGAAGGGTCCTGCTTAGAACATCAGCCAGTGACAAACAGTGTTCCGCAAGGCTCAGTGTTGGGCCCAAAACTTTTCACTTTCTACAGTAATGATCTAGATGAAGGAACTGAGGGTGTTCTGGCTAAGTTTGCAGATGATACAAAGATAGAAAGAGGGGCAGGTAGCATTGAGGAGGTGGGGAGGCTGTAGAAGGATTTGGACAGGTTTGGAGAGCGGGCAAGGAAGTGGCAGGTGCAGTACAACGTGGGAAAGTGTGAGGCCATGCCCTTTGGCAGGAAGAATAAAGGCATAGATTATTTTCAAAACAGGGAGAAAATTTAGAAGTCTTGGGAGACTTGGGAATTCGAGTCCAGGATCCTCTCAAGGTAAACTTGCAGGTTGAGTCAGTAGTTAGGAAGGCAAAGCAATGGCGGCATTTTTTTTTAGATGACTTGAATCTCAAAGCAGGGATATGCTTCTGAGGCTCTATAAGGCTCTGGGTCAGGTCACATTTGGAGTATTGTGTGCAGTTTTGGGTCCCATATCTCAGGAATAATGTACTGGCCCTGGAGCATTTCCAGAGGAGTTTCATGAGAATAGTCCCAGGAATGAACAGCTTAACATATGAGGAGCATTTGAGGACTCTGGGTCTATACTCAATGGAGCTTGGAAGGATGGGGGAGGATCTAATTGAAACTTATGGAATATTGAATGTCTGAGACAGAGTGGATGTTGGGAAGATGTTTTCGTTGCTTGGAGAGAGTAGGACCCGAGGGCACACCCTTTTAGAACGGAGATAAAGTGAAATTTCTTCAGCCAGAGAGTGATAAATCTGTGGAACTCACTGCCACAGAAGGCTGTGGAGGCCAGGTCATTGAGTATATTGCAGACTGAGATAGATAGGTTCTTGATTGTAAAAGGGAACAAGCGTTACAGGGAGAAAGCGAGAGAATGGGAGTTGAGAAACTTATCAGACATGATTGATTGGTGGAGCAGAGTCAATGGGCTGAATGGCCTAAGTTTTGCTCCTATATCTTATAGTCTTATGGTCTTATCTACCTCAACCTACCCAAGGCTATCCACAAAAAAACCTGGCACCCTACCATCCGGTATGCAATACTAGGCACACTGGAAATCTGAGAGAAAGTAAAGACAGCAGTTGCTGGAGATCAGAGAGTGTGGTGCTGGAAAAGCACAGCAGGTCAGGCAGCATCCAAGGAGCAGGAGAGTCGATGTTTCAAACATAAGTTCTTCATCAGGAATGAGGCTTGTGGGCCGGGAGTCTGACCGATAAATGGATGGGAGTTGGGATTGGGGGGAAGGTAGCTGAGAACGCAATAGGTAGATGAAGGTGGAGGAGAAGGTGTCAGGTCAGAGAGGAGGGTGGAGCGGATAGATGGGAAAGATGATGGACTGGTCAAGAAAGCAGTGTCGAGATGAAGGCTTGAGACCAGGGTAAGGTGGGGGGAGGGAAAATGAGGAAACTGGTGAAATCCACATTGATCCCATGTGTTGCAGGGTCCCAAGGCAGAAGATGAAGTGTTCTTCCTCTAGGCATCGGGTGGTTAGGGTTTGGCGATGGACGAGGCCCAGCACCTGCATGTCCTTTCGGAGTGTTCAGCCATGGGCATTGGGGCTGGTTGGTGCGCTGTCTCCCCAATGTAGAGAAGACCCCATTGAGCAACAGATACAGTAGGTGACATGTGTAGAAGTACAAGTAAATCTCTGTTGAATATGGAAGGATCTTTGGACCCTTGGACGGTAGTGAGGGGGGAGGTGTGGGCGCAGATATTGCACTCCTTGTGGAGGGAATGGCCCCTCTGAAACATTGAAAGTGGTGGGGAGGGAAATGTATGCCTAGTGGTGAGGTCTGTTTGTAGGAGGCTGAAGTGGCGGATGATTGTACGATGTATATGGTAGTTGGTGGGATGGAAGGTGAGGACTGGGCTGCTGGGGGAGGGTCAGTTCTGTCCTTGTTGCATTGGAATGGGGGCGTGTTTAAGGGGTGGAGGTGCAGGAAGCGGAGAGGATGCGCTGGAGGGCATCAGCAACCATGTGGGAGAGGAAATTGTGGTTATTGAAGAAGGAGGCCACCTGGGATTTTCCATGGTGGAACTGGTCATCCTGGGAGCAGATGCAGTGAAGGCAGAGGAAATTGGAAATAAAGGGTGATGTTTTTACAGGGGGCAGGTTGGGAATACGTGTAGTCCTTCATCTACCTATTGCATTCTCAGCTACCTTCCCCCCAACCCCAACCCCCACCCATTTATCGGTCAGACTCCCGGCCCACAAGCCTCATTCCTGATGAAGAGCTTATGTTTAAAATGTCAAATCTCCTGCTCTTTGGATGTTGTAGTCCAGGTAGCTGTGGAATTCCGGGGATTAGTAGTAGATGTCTGTGGTTAGTCAGTCGCAGGAGATGGAGATGGAGAGGTTCATGAAGGGGAAGAAGGTATCTGAGATGGTCCAGGAGAGGTTGGGGTGAAAGGTGTTAGTGATCTTGATGAACTGTTCAACCTCCTCATGGGAGCACGAGATAGCGCTGATACAGTCATTGGTGTAGCAGAGGCAAAGGTGGGGAGTGACCCTGGTGTAGCTGTGAAAGATGGGCTGTTCCATGTACCTGAAGAGACAGGCATAGCTGGGGCCCATGCAGGTGCTCACGGTTACCCCTTTGGTCTGGAGGAAGTGGGAGAATTGGAAGGAGAAGTTGTTAAGAGTGAGGACCAGTTCAACCAGGTGGATCAGGGTGTCGGTGGAAGGGTACTGCTTGGGATGGCTCAAGACGAAGAAACAGAGGGCTTGGAGGCCTTTGTTGTGGTAATCGATGTGCACAGGGACTGGATGCCCATGTTCAAGTTTAGGCGTTGGAGACCGGTGAAACAAAGGTCTTGGAGGAGGTGAAGGGCGTGGGTGGTGTCCCGAACATAGGTGGGGAGTTCCTGGACAAAGTGGGGGACAGGCCAATGTCAAGGTAGGCAGAGATGAGTTCAGTGGGACAGGATCAACTGGAGAAGTCAGGTTTCTGAAACTTGGGTTGGAGGTAGAATCGTGGTAGTGCAAGGTTCACGGACTATGAGGTTGGAGGCTCTGAGTGGGAGATCCCCAAAGGTGATGAGGTTTTGGATGGTCTGGTAGATGATGGTTTGCTAATGGGAGGTGAAGTTGTAGTCAAGGGGGCAGTAGGAGGAGGTGTTTGTGAGTTGGCGCCTGGCCTCAGTGGTGTTGAGGTCTGTGTGCCAAATTACTACAGCATTCCCCCCCGCTTGTCTACCTACCTGGCACACTACTTCCCTGACATCTGAAACAGCTGGCACCCTACCCACTGTCTCATTCTTACTCAGCTCCCTACTTAGTTGGTGCTCTGCTAATCTGGAACCCTACCCACTTGGCACTCAGCTGCATTAATGCTAAATGGCAATAGGTTGGGAAAGGGCAATGGGACCTGGGTGACCTTCTACACCAGCAACTGGAAGCAAATATACAGCTACAGTGGGCAGTGAAGAAGGCAATTTGTGTGTTGGCCATCATAGTGAGAGGTTTCAAATACAGGAGTAGGGATGTCTTGTTGCAATGATACAGGGCCTTGTTGAGATCACATTTAGAGTGTTGTATGCAGTTTGGGTTCCTTATCTGAGGACGAATGTTCTAGCTGCAGAGAGAATGCAACAAAGACTGAGTTCTGGGATGGCAGGACTGACATTTGAAGAGACACTGGATAGTATGTTCTCTGGAGTTGACAAGAATGAGAGGGATTCTCATAGAAATCTATAACATTCTTCATGACTAAACAGGTTAAATACAAGAAAGATGTTCTGATGGCTGGGAAGTCCATAATCAGAGATCACAGTCGAAGGAAATGGGGCAGATCAGATAGGACTGAGGTGAGGAGAAATGTCTTTGCCTAGCGAGTAGTGAAAGCAGTTGAGGCCAAAACACTGAATGTTTTCAAGAAGGAGTCAGCTATAATTCTTTGAGGTAAAGCAATCAAAGAGTATGGGAGGGAGAGAGTACAGGATATTGCCTTGATCAACCATGATCATACTGAATGGCAGAACAGAGTCAAAGGGCAGGATGACCCACTCCTACCCCTACTGTCTATATCTCTTTGATACATTTGTTGGGATTGGTAATTGGGGTACAAAACTCAAACATGATTAGAATGATTTGTTTTAATGATTGCGAATGAACATTGGGAGGTATGAAGGGATTGTGATTAATCCTGGGTTGCACTGTTGTTGCTTTCAAAATGTAACAAATTATAAAAGTTTGAGGACTTCATTTCCGCGACAAATCTCAAAATGTGTTTTAAGTTTGAGTACTGCTAACCTGAACTTGAAAGCAAATGGTCTGAGTTTGAGACAGTCAGCTCGAAGAGTTAACGTCAAGAACAGTTGACTTGGATAAGTTTCAGTATGAAGTGAAACAAATGTTTCTTGGAGAGACTTGGCAATAATGTCAAATGCTACAGACCTCTTGTGAACATAAATAGAGCTGTGAAATTATTTTCGCAAACGCAGAAATTGACGTAATGTCTTGTTCCCTATTGTTCAGGGAAGATGGTTGAACACCAGTGTGAAATGTTGCAAGTGCACCATTAGAGAATGATTTCTTTGAAACCGACAAAGAGAAACTGACGCTCGATGAAAGCAAAATGCTGCAAATATTGAAAATCTAAAATAAAACTGAAATTCCTGGAAATACTAATTCTGTGTTTCTTTTCTCGACAGATGCTGCCAAACCTTCTGAGTCTCTCAAGTTATTTTAAATCGAAGGTTATGATTTGATGGGATTGATGTTCCTAGATTGAAGTAAGCTCATTTGGACTTAAAGATATGTTTTGAAATCAATAAAAGGTATTCATGGTTGTGATTGTTTCACTGGATAAGGAAGTAAAAGATAACATTCCCTTAAAAACCAATAAAGTGAACACTAAAATAAAATCTCTCTGTGCCTCACCTGTTATTTGAGTAATTAACCAAATTACTTTTAAGAAAATGGAAAGAAAGAATGAAGAAGCAAAATATACTGATTAGATTCCCTACAGTGTGGAAACAAGCACTTCGGTCCAACTAGTCCACCATTTTCTTCACAGCCTTCAACATGTCATCGATGGCAATGAACATCTCACCAAGGCCATCTCTATTTCAAACAGACATCTGACCTCAAATAGACTATTGTTCAAGGGTGGATAATGTAAGAAAAGTTGGAAAAGCTCAGCAGGTCTAGCAGTATCTGTGAAGAGAAATTAGAGTTAATGTTTTGGGTCCAGTGTGTCATGGACCAAGCCAGATCCCCTCAAAACATTTCACGAAGGTAGCCCAGACCTTAACAGTTTTAGCTGTTTTAGGTGGATATTCCAGGAGAGATGTGTTATGAAGTTGAAGGTGTGCCCTGTACCTTTAAGAGAGAGTGAATGCTGTTTTGCACTGAGAGCTTACAGGCACCTGTCATATGCCTCACTAGCAGTCCCAGAGTGAACTGGAAAATTGAAAATATGTAACATTTGGCTGTGAACCAGATACCTTGAGTTTTAGTTGCTATTTTGACAACAATTCAAATTTAACCAACCAGTTCAAATTAAATCACAGGATACTAAAACCCAATCGATTTTGTTTTTATTGTTTTTGCCAGCCTCAAACCAATGAGACGGTTCAATGTTTGGGGTGTAAAGGAGCAGGCATTTTGAAAGCTAGACAGAGAGTAAAATGCCATCAAGAGAGACTACCAGTCAAAACCCTCTCTATCAAAGGTACCTTTCTCATATGAAATATGCGTGCAGTAAAATACCGAAGACGACCCAGGGAGATCTTCAACCGAGAAAAGAAAGACACTGGAGACGACAGCAGCTGTGAGGTTTTGAAATTAAGTTGATGTAATTTTAATATGGGTTTTTATTGGATCGGTATATTGTTATAGAGTTGGAGGCAGATAACGCACATTTAAGAGAAAGGAAGCTGAGAGTTGGAAATATGCGTTGATTAATGTTCACTTTTAGAGTTAAAGAATAATTTTTTTCCTTAAATAGTGCAATTTGGGAGTTCTCTGTCACTCACTCTTTAACAGATTACAAGGCAAGGTGAACTTTTCTGAGTGGCTGGTTTAATTCACAGAAGGGTTTGCCGCTGTCTCATGACAGATGCAGCTGGTCAAACCACTTGGCTTCAAGTAAAGCAATTTATTTACACACCATTGTATCAAATACAAGCAAATTAAAACAATTCAGAATAACACCGATTTGAAAACCCAACTGAAACGATTAACCCTGCAACTTAACAGAGGAGCTGTTCCAATTTCCTGTAACATCCCCACAAACACATCTCTTGGCAAAAACAGGTAAGTTCAAACATAGGTTCTTACAGGGGAGATGTTAAAGAGAGAGAGTCAGCCAGAAGCATCTGTTGAATTAGGGAGCCTTTTTATTCTCAGCAGCTTTCTTGACCATTAGCTTCGAATAGACTACTTACTAAAATCTGAACCAAAGAAAAACCGCTGAACTGGCCACTGCCCTTTCATTGTACAAGAGTTCTTAAAAACATTATCATTTACTCTGATTGTTGCTTTAGGTAGTATCTGTTGGCCATTAGCAAGGTCCCTAAGCCCAGACAAAGCAAAACCTTGGCCTTTTACAACCCCCTTGAGAAAAAGAAACAAGGACAACGTTACCCTGCTGAAGGAGCAGCATCATCACAAGTGACCCTTCCTCATAATGGATGATGTAATAATGGTGGATAATGCAAGATTTGGATCAATAAGCAGTGAATATTTTCTCAATGTTGATAATCGGTACGATTTGGGAAAGAAAAGGATGTGATTTGCTTTGAGTCAATGTACGTGTACAAAAAGAGCTCAAAAAAGGATAAAATGGATAGATGGATGCCAAGACATGCATGGGTCTGGGCCAAGTACTGGGAAATGAGATTAGAATAGTTAGGTTGTTATTTTTGACCAGACTGGACATGATGGTTTGACAGGACTTTCCCTCTGCTGTAGACACCTATGACTCTGTGTTCTACTGTGGACCCTGGAAGGGGGGAAGTGTTTCTTTGATTTTGCAGTTAAAGTAATCAGCTTCACCAACTTCAATCCAACCTCTCCCTAGCGAATGGTATGTTGGCTTTCATTGCAAGAGGGTTTGGGCACAGGAGTGAGGATGCCTTGCTGCAACCTGAGTGAGATCACACCATGAAACATTGTGCAGGTTTTATCACCTTACCTAAGAAAAAGGCATGCTTTTCTCAGATGGAGTGCAGTGAAGATTCACCAGACAAATTCCTCAGATGGTAGAAGGTTTGTTTTCTGAAGAGAAATTCATAAAATCATAGATCAGCCGGCTTCCGACATCAGTTGGAATGACTGGGTCTGTCTTCACTGAAGTTCAGAAGAATGAGAGGAGAATCATTTTGAAATGTATACAATTCTGGACAGGCAGAAATCAGGGATGATACTTCCCTTGTGTTTAGAAACTAAAGATGTCAAGGGATATGGGGAGACCACGGGTGTATGACATTGCAATAGAGGATCAGCCATGATCATGTTGAATAGTGGAACTAGTTCAATTAGTTGCCTTTCCTATTTCCCATTGTGTACACTTTTATGTTTCTGGTCTACTTCAACCAGCCTCCTGCATTCAGGTAGCTGCCAGTAAAGTTATAGGTTGACCTTTACAATGTCCATATTCGTGAGCCATCTTGGAGATTATTGGAGGCTTCATCTTAAGTGCATGATGTTAACAAACCTTGAGACTCAGTTTGAGCTCATCTTGGGACTCCGGGCTTTGGGATGAGTGAAGTTAATGCAGCACTGAGTTTTGATGTGAAAACTGGCAAAGATGATTTTATAACCATGAAGCCTTCTTAATTAGAACTTAACGATGGCAGGTAACTGTCAATTACCATATACAGCAGCATTCTCCAATCTCCTCAACCAATTAGAGCCCAGCAACCAATCAACCATCTTACAGTATAAAATGTTGTTCCATCCTTCAATGGTGTTTCTTGTTATGGTCTTGATGAGTGCAAGGCAAGACATTTGGACAAAATGTGCCTTTTCTCAGCGATATTTCAAACTCTTTTTGAACTTAATCTACCCAAGTCACATTGCCTGTGGTGCCTCCTGCAGACGCAGCTGGAAGAGGGGAAAGTAAACACCATGGACAGTTACAGAAAGTCTTTTTGCATGATAACAATGAATCCCTACTGACTTCCCTCACTTCAGGTCCTGTTACCCATTAGCATTGAGTAACACCAGTTGACACAATCCTGGCATGACCAAGGGACTGGGAGCTGTGGACCAACGAGGCCCCTGACATTATTTACACACGTGCACCGTTCTTTCTGTGCAGTCTGTCGGAATTTTCAAGGTTCAGTTGACTACTTTATTAAGATCCTCACCTTACTGCGTTTAACACCTTAATCTTCATTCCGTTATCACGGTTGCTGTTTTTAGTACTATCGCATATCATTTAAATGCCTCTGCAGTAAACGTCATTTGTGATTCATCTACTTCAGTCTCTGAAGCTCTGAACCACCAGTTCTGAGGCATCCTTGAAGAATTCCAATAAATATTGTTGGCAAGACCAACCTTTCGCAAACCCCGAGCTGGCATGGAATTATTGCTTTAGTTCTTTCCACTTTCTCCCTCTGTCACATTTTCCCATCTTTGAACCATAATAGATGTCAAATTGAAGTCTACAAATTGACAGATTTGTTACGGGTTGATTAAAAAAAAACATGAGCCACTTGCCAGTTTTGAAGGACTGTTGTTTTCGAGCAGGAAGAGAGAGAGAGAAAAAAAAATGTTTAAATCTCTGCCCGGCTGTGTCAGCCATGAATCATTTGGAGGCAATCAGACCTCCTCGGATGAGAAAATTCACATTCCACTTCCATAACTAGAGCAAAACCCCGCTGCGGGAGCTTGAGGGGATGCCGCACTGTCAGAGGTGTCAGCTTTTAGATGAATCATGAAACGGCAGTCTAACATTCTGTCAGCTGGTGAACGTCAAAGATCCTGAGATGCGACATTAAGCATAGTGAGGGAGATCCCCCTGGAGTCTGGACCAATACTCAGCCTACAATCAACAATAGATTAGATTAGATTAGATTCCCTACAGTGTGGAAACAGGCCCTTCGGCCCAACCACTCCACACTGACCCTCTGAAGAGTAACCCGCCCAGACCCATTTCCCTCTGACTAATGCACCTAACACTATGAGCAGTTTAGCATGGCCAATTCACCCTGGCCTGCACATCTTTGGAGTGTGGGAGGAAACCGGAGCCCCCGGAGGAAACCCACGCAGACATGGGGGACTTGCCCAAACATTATCCCACCGCCGCTTGTGGGAACCAGCCCTGTGAAAATTGGGGACGGTCTCAAAAAAAGGCACAGAAGACAATATACTAACCAGAGAACAGCCCTGATTACAAGTCTCTAGCAAAATATTGAGGTACACGTGCTTTGGAGCTGAATTTATTGATACACATGGCATTCCATCACTTGTAATGAAAGAAAAATAATGTAAGTACATGGGCACCCGAGGACAAAATCCAGATGTTCAATAAACATTATTGGGGAGACTTCACCTCAAAATGTAGACTATTCATGCAAGGATTCATAGATTCATACAGTGCAGAAAAGGCCCTTTGGCCCATTGAGTCTGCACCCACATAACTACCACTAAAGACATGCTAATCCCAATTTCTTACACTTTTCCCATATGTTATGATATTTGAAATGCTCATTCAAATATGTTTTAATGGTTGGAAGGTTTCCAGCCTCCACTACCTTCTCAGGAAGTGCATTCCAGCTTCCTACTATCGCCTCATGAAAAGGTTCTTCCCAAATCCCCGCTGAATCTCCTGTCCCTTACCCTAAAACTATGCCCTCTCGTGACTGACCCCTCAACCAAGGGGAATAGCTGCTCTCTATTCAACCTGTCCAACTTCCTTATAACCTTATACACTTCAGTCATGTTGTCCATCAGTCTTCTCTGCTCTGATGAAAACAATCCAGGTCTATCTTGTCTCATTTTGCTCAATTTCTCCATCCCAGGCAATTTCTCCATCCCAACCTCCTCTATGCCCCTTCATATGTGCTGTCACATCCTTCCTGTAGCAAGGCAACCAGAATTACACACAGCACCCAGCTGTGGCCTGATCAATGTTCTGTACAAGCCCAACATTACCTCCTTGCTCTTATACTGTACGCTACAACTGATGAAAGCAAGAGTCCCAAATGCTTTCTTAATTATCCTATTCACATACTCTACCATCTTCAGGGATCTGTAAATAATTACCCTAAGATCCCTCAGTTCCTCTAAGCTACCCAGTGTCCTGCCATTTATTAAATACTCCCTCATCTTGTTTCTTCATCCAAAGTGTATCAGCTCGCACTTAAATACCATCTGTCATTGGTCTGACCATCTGACCAACCCATCTATAGTTTCCTGTAACCTACAACCTTCTTCTTTGTTATTAACCACTTTGCCAATCTTGATGTCATCTACAAATTTGCTGAACAAGATGCCATATTCCACTTGGATACTGAGTTACAGAGATGCACAACACAGAAACAGATCCTTCGGTCTGATCAAATATCCTAAATTAATGTAATCCCATTTGCCAGCATTTGGCCCATATCCCTCTAAACCCTTCTTATTCATGTACCCATGCCTTTTAACTGCTGTAATTGTACAGTCTCCCCCACTTCCTCTGGCAGCTCATTCCGTACAAGTATCACCCTCCGTGTGAAAAAGTTACCCCTTAAGTCCCTTTTAAATCTTTCCCCTCTCACCCTAAACACTTCAACTCCTCCTCCCACTCCACCAAGGACATGCAGGTCCTTGGACTCCTCCATCACCAGACCATAGCAACCCGACGGCTGGAGGAAGAGCGCCTCATCTTCCGCCTAGGAACCCTCCAACCACAAGGGATGAACTTAGATTTCTCCAGTTTCCTCATTTCCCCTCCCTCCACCTTGTCTCAGTCAAATCCCTCGAACTCAGACCGCCCTCCTAACCTGCAATCTTCTTCCTGACCTCTCCGCGCCCACCCCACTCCGGCCTATCACCATCACCTTGACCTCCTTCCACCTATCGCATTTCCAACGCCCCTCCCCCAAGTTCCTCCTCCCTACCTTTTATCTTAGCCTGCTGGACACACCTTCCTCATTCCTGAAGAAGGGCTCATGCCCGAAACGTCGACTCTCCTGCTCCTTGGATGCTGCCTGACCTGCTGAGCTTTTCCAGCAACACATTTTCAGCTCTAAACCTATGCCCTCTAGTTATGGACACCCTGACCCCAGGGAAAAGACTTTGTCTATTTATCCTATCCATGCCCCTCATGATTTTATAAACTTCTATAAGGTCACCCCTCAGCCTCTGATGCTCCAGGGAAAACAGCCACCGCCTATTCAGCCTCTCCCTGTAGCTCAAATCCTCCAACATTGGCAACGTCCTTGGAAATCCTTTCTGAACCCTTTCAAGTTTGTCAACATCCTTCTAATTGGATCACATGTTGGCACCTGATACTATCCCCTCTACCCTCAAAAAACCTGGGCAACATCATCTAAAAACAAAACATCTCAGAGGCAAGGAAATCTTGGGTGGGTCATTCAATTCCCTAGCTCTCGCCCATTTTGATAAGTCAGCGATGAGATAGAATGCTGTCCTTGGCTCCATTCTTGAAATTAAAGTTGTGATTGGGATTGGCAAAGGCTTTCGAGAGAGAATTGGCTAGATGTTTGTCAAGGAAAGAAAATCCATTGGGAAAGAGCAAAGGATTGGCACATATTGTTTAGCTCATTCAAAGGGATGGTACAGGCATGACGGGCTGGGCTCTCATCTGAGAGGTGGGCAGACAGAGTTGGGAGATTGTCCAGCCCAGTGTGTCAGTATTAGGGGAACGCGCACTCAAAACTGGGATATTCATCCTGTGACTGCACCCCCTCCAATTCCACAGAAAGGGCTTGTTGTCACCCAGTTGTAATAACGAAGAGTAAAGCAAAACCTGTTATCCAAAGTCTGTTATTCCTTCCCCACCATAGACACTCCAACTCATGTCATACCCCATGGCCCCCTCGCTCCTTCTGCGCCAATCTATGGCACTTGTGTGCCCATTAATCCCGTGGTGCACAATTCACATCAGCCCACACCTGTGTCCCATACTGGTGAAACACTGGGATTCTTGTAATGGGGCTGGAAAAAATCTCAGAACCAGATCCCTGTTGTCATTTTGAAAACTCTGTGGAGTCTCCCCATTCTGTAAGAAATCCAGCCCCATGGTACACCATGTCCCTTTCCGTCTTGTAAGCTTTGATAATTCTAAGCAGAGATCGATTTACATTGCGCCAATGCTTTTCAGAAAATGGTTAATGTGGTCCAGACTTAAGCTAAGCAAGGGATTTCTTACACTCCCTCATTTAACATGACTTTAACAAGGTAGAAGACAGAAGGTGGTGGTGGAGGGTTGTTTTTCAGACTGGAGGCCTGGGACAAGTACAGTGCCACAAGGATCGCTGCTGCATCCACTGCTTTTCATCATTTATATAAATGATTTGGATGTGACCATAAGAGGTATAGCTAGTAAGTTTGCAGATAACACCAAAATTGGAGGTGTAGTGGACAGCGAAGAAAGTTCCCTCAGATTACAACAGGATCTGGACCAGATGGGCCAATGGGCTGAGGAGCGGCAGATGGAGTTTAATTTGGATAAATGCAAGTTGCTGCATTTTGGAAAAGCAAACCTTAGCTGGAGTTATACACTTAGTAGTAAGGATATAGACAGTGTTGCTGAGCAAAGAGATCTTGGAGTGCAGGTTAATTTTTGCTCCCTGAAAGTAGAATTGCAGGTAGATAGGATAGGGAAGAAGGCTTTTGGTATTGCTTTCATTTATTGGTCAGAGTATTGAGTACAGGAGTTGGAAGGCCATGTTGTGACTGTACAGGGCATTGGTTAGGCCACTTTTGGAATATTGCATGCAATTCTGGTCTCCTTCCTGTCAGAAGGATGTTGTGAAACCTGAAAGGGTTCAGAAAAGATTTACAAGGATGTTGCCAGGTTGGAGAATTTGAGCTATAGGGAGAGGCTGAATAGGCTGGAGCTGTTTTCCCTGGAGCTGAGTGGTGACCTTACAAGAGGTTTACAAAATTATGAGGGGCATGGATAGGATAAATAGACAAAGTCTCTTCCCTGGGATGGGGGAGTCCAGAACTAAAGGACATAGGTTTAGGGTGAGAGAGGAAATATATAAAAAAGACCTAAGAAGAACTTTTTCACGCAGAGTGTGGTGGGTGTATGGAATGAGCTGCCAGAGGAAGTAGTGGAGGCTGGTACAATTACAACATTTAAAAGGCACTTGGATTGGTATATGAATAGGAAGGGTTTGGAGGGATATGGGCGAGGTGCAGGCAGGGGGGACCAGATTGGGTTGGGATATCTGGTTGGCATAGACAAGTTGGACCGAAGAATCTGTTTCTGTGCTGTACAGCTCTATGACTCTATGACTCTCTGACTTGCAGGTGCCAGTGTTGGACTGGGATGAACAAAGTTAAAAATCACACACTAGGTTATAGTCCAACAGGTTTATCTGGAAGCACTAGCTTTTGAAGCGACGCTCCTTCATCAGGTGGTGAACTACAAAGGTAGTGCTTCCAATTAAACCTGTTGGACTATAACCTGGTGTTGTGTAATTTTTAACTTTGTCCCTCATTTAAGTGCTTTCCAATTCTATTCCCGTATGGTCTAACTCTAAACTTAAGACCCTATTCTCTTGTTTTGTAATCCTCACCACAGATAGCTTAGTCAGTCAACTGGGATTTATAAAAGTCAAAAGTCAAAAGTCTCAGCCCTTTGAGACTTCCTGCCTTTCCAATAGATCAAAATGATCAATTTTTGACCACACTTACCCTTCTCACTTAGTTACCAAAGATCTATCACTCTCATTATATGTCAACATACCCACAGCTATTTGGGAAAAATAACTTCCAATTTCCACAGGCCTTTATGTGCTCTCTGCTTTTGTCAGGAGTCACATGGTCTTAGAGGGCGACAGCACAGAACAGAAGCTCATCACATCCATGCCAATCAAACACAACAGTCTAATTATTCTAATCCCATTGTCCAACTCTTTGCCCAATGCTATTTGTTCCCTGGCATCACAAGTGTACATCTGAATATTCATAGATTCATAGGGTCGTGCAGCACGAAAACAGACCCATCGGTCCAACTAGTCAATGCTGTCTATAGTCCCAAACTAAACTAGTTCCGCCTGTCTTTTTTGGTCCATATCACTTCAAACATTTCCTATTCATGTACTTGACAAAATGTCTTTTAAAAGTTGTAACTGTACCCTGTATCCACTTCCTCTGGAAGTTCATTCCACACACAAATGACTCTCTACGTACAAAATGTTGCCCCTTCTGTCTTCTTTAAATCTTTCTCCTCTCACCTCTTACCAAAATGCGTGTTCTACCACTCTCACTATTGCCTACACCTTCTGCACTCACTCTCATCCACACCAAACCTCAACACCATTAGCCATGCATGCCCACTGCACTGCCTACTGACTCACATGATACACTTCCCCAGTATTAGCTGTGCCACTCCACTTCCATTTTCCATAACGTAATCATCTCTCTCACTCCAGAGTGAGGCATCCCCTAATAAAGGAATAGATTGTTCAAACTTTTACTCCTCACCTCTTTTATGTGGAGATTGACTCAAGCAGCTGACTGATCATATCCAACTCCGTGAACTATATCAGAGGCTACTCTTGACTTAATGCCCATGGCCTCTGAGCAAAGACTGTCCCCTTCACCAGCCTGAGGCCCACTGACAATAATGGCAATCTGCCTGGCTTTATGCTTGTGCAGAACAGCAAGACCTCAGTAACTCTGAATGGCTTTGACCCACATGTGCTTGTCCCCCATGTCCTTCAAGCTGTGGCTTTAGGAAGTGAAGCCTTGCTGAACTACTAAAATAATTTATATGGATATGGCAGGCCTTACCATAGGGAGACTACTAGCTTCCTATTGCAGCCCTTGGCGCTATTCAGGAGGTCAGTATGGATTTTTGGGTTTAAGTCTTCAGAGTGAGAATTGAACTCTCAACTTTCTAAGGTGCAAGCAACTGAAGCCACAGATTGATTAATTTACCATCAGCCATTCCAGATGTTAATGGAAGGAGCAACAGCCTGAGTTGGAGGATATCCCACTGATCAATACCTGTAAACAAGGGGTCAGGTAGTGAGATATCCTGATCTTGAAATGGGAACAACAGAATCATTACGGATGTGCATTGTACCTGCACTGACTGTATTATCTAGTCTGATTCTATGATCTAGTGCAGGTTGTGGGAATTGAACCTCAAGCTGGCAACTTCAGCAGCTATTTAGCTTTGCTCTCCATTGCAGCACAGAGAGAAAAAAAAACAAATTTCATTTCTACTTGAACCAGTGCAGTTATTTGCATGGTCTGCAGTCACTGGGCAGTAGGATTGACTGGTGCTTCGATCACTTTTGACAGTTGGCTTAGGATGAGTGATAGAGGCCATCCCAGCAGCTATGCAGCACTCACTCCCAATCCCTTTGCGGGGCGGGGGTAGTATTCTGAGCAGAAGGGTGGGAAATGGATGGTTGGTAATAAGGAACCACAGGCAGAGAACAGGAGCAATCTCTTGAGGAAGAAGGTGGAAGAAAACAGTGCGGAATAAGTAGAATCCATGAGGGATACTCAGGAGATGAATGTTCTTTGGGAGGGAGATGAAATAGGGATCTACAAAGGGGAAGGTGAGCCTGGAGTGACTGGATGAACCAATACATTTTGGATTAGGTCTATCAATCAAAAAAATGAGCACTGCTTAAGTACTGACAGCAGCTTGTATTTATTTCACGCCAAGTATCTCAGCTTTCTGCTGTTTAATGGGATGTGGGCTGCCTGCACCAGTTCATCCTGGGAGGGGAACAGGAACTGCTGAGGAAGTGACTGCTTGTTCAATCATTGTAGGCGAGTTCTCTTCTGGCTGATGGTGGTCAAAATGCATCACCCCTTGAAGTGGTGCCGACTCCCTCTGACTCACGGTCAATATGTGAGATAGTCACAATCGACAGTGGGACCAGCACTGGGCAGCCACTGATTTAACAATAGCGAGGGACCCCTGGGCATTTTCAAATCTTGCTCAGCTTTCTCTTTAAGAGCACACTGATTGTAACTGATCGATCCAGAACCTGAAAGCGGGACCATCGCAGCTTTCCATTCTTGAAGGTCAGGTTGCGGCGTAGTGTTTGCTGAACTTCAGGATAATTAGCTCATAGAACAGTTCAATGAGGTAAAACTCGCTGTTGGTCAGTAATAAAAGACATTAAATCAAACAGAGAGTTACACGCTCTGCTTGACATCCAGATCCATTGCAATAACTGGAAGGAGATATCAATAGACTGATCCTGGCCACTTTGTGTTGCCACCCAAGACATAGTTCCACCTCAAGACTTTGAGTGAATGAAAAGACTGTTTAAATTACATAAGAACATAAGAACTCGGAGCAGGAGTAGGCCGTCTGGCCCATTGAGCCTGCTCCACCATTCAATAAGATCATGGCTGATCTTTTCATAGACTCAGCTCCACTTACCCACCCTCTCACCATAACTATTAATTCCTTTACTGTCCAAAAATCTCTCTATCATTGCCTTAAAAACATTTAACAAGGTGGCTTCAATTGCTTCACTGGGCAGGGAATTCCACAGATTCACAACCCTTTGGATGAAGAAGTTCCTCCTCAGCTCAGTCCGAAATCTGCTCCCCCTTATCTTGTGGTTATGTCCCCTTGTTCGAGTTTCACCCACCAGTGGAAACAACCTTTCTGCTTCTATCTGATCTATTCCCTTCATAATTTTACATGCTCCTTTAAGATCCAGCCCCCTTCATCCCTCTAAATTCCAAAGAATATAGTCCCAGTCTACTCAATCTCTCCTCATAAGCCAATCCTCTCGACTTCAGATTACAAAGTTTACAAGTTATTACATAAAATCTATTTGCATTACAGTAGAGGTGTTGCAGTGATGTTGCTAACTTTTTAAGCAGTTATTGTGTAACATTAAGGAAGAAAGATTACCAAACAAGTACGACTAAGTGAGTAAGAGGGCTAATGAGATCTTATCCTTTATTGCAAAACGAATTGAACATAAAAGTAGCAATGTCATGCTTTAGTTCTGCAGAGTATTAGTCAGATCACGTCTTGAAAACCATGAACCTTCTTATTTAACTGGGTTGGGTGTGGGGGGCGGTGGTTGGTGAAGGCGTGAAGTGGTGTAAATGAATTGTCTCAGAGGAGGTTTGCTCCATTGATACCCGAAATGTGCAAGTTATCTGACAAGGATGGGTTGGTCAGACTGGAGTTGTTTCCAATGCAGTTTAGAAGAGTGAGGGGTGATTTTATTGAAGCTTATATTATTCACAGGACTGCATCCATAGCAGGTTTCTTTGATTCTGAATAAGGAGGACAGGGAAAGACATTAACTCTTGTGGTGAGTTCAGAACTATGGGACACTGTTTAGAACTAGGCACCATCCTTTAAGTACAGAGATGAGGACCTTTTGTTTCTCTCTCAAGAAGTTTGGAACTCTGGTCCGGGAAACAGTGGAGGAGGGTGGGTGTCGTTGAACAATTTTAAAACAGAGTTCTTGTTAGCCAATGGAATCAAAGATGATTGAGGGTAGGTGGAAGTAAGGAGTCAAAATGCAAAACAGACCAGCCTTGATTTCATTGGATGATGAAGCAGATCTGAGAGCCTGCTCTCTGCTCCTAGTTTGTACATTCCAATGGAATTGCACATCATGGGTTACTTGTTGTTTCTCCCTACCCCAGGTAGCTTCTCACCCCCTTGCTTAAAATCCATTTCTGCCTTAAAAAATATTCAAGGATTCTGCTTCATCCACTTTTTAAGGACGGAAGTTTCAAAGACTCACAAATGAGAAATGTTCACCACACCTTTGTCTCAAATGGGTGACCCCTTCTTTCAAATCAGTAACACCCGGTTCAAGAGCGTACCATGCGATGAACCATCCTTTCCACAACCACCCTGTAAAGATTCCTCAGCATATTATTCAATTTGCCTCTTACTCGTCCAAAATCCAGCTGTTTTTGAAAGAGTAGGCTGTCAAGCTTCCCTCATAAGACAATTTATCCATTCAAGGTACCACCTTTAACAAACCTTCCCTGAAATGCGTCCAATATATTTACATTCTTCCTCAAATATGGCGGTCAATACTATTACCTAATACTCCAAAATGACCTCATCAACGCCCTGTATGACTGAAACATAACGCCTCTACCTTTCTGTTTACTGTCCCTTATAATAAATTAGAACATTTCACTAGCTTTCCTAATGACTTGCTCCTTGGATGGCACATTCCAAACCCATGATCACTCCCGTCCTAAAGGTTAAGGACAGTAGATCCGTGGGAATACCACCATGTGCAATTTCCCCTCCAAGCCACTCAACATCCTGACTTGGAAACGTATCGATGTTCCTTCACTGATGTTGGGTAAAAATCCAGGAGCCTTCTTCATACCAGCGTTATGAGGTTACCGACATCAAATGGACTGCAGTGGTTCAAAGAGGCAGCTCCCCACCACCTCTTCGAGGGGAAGTAGGGATGTGTGATTGATGCTGGTTCTGCCAGCTAAGCCTACATCTTATGAATGAATTTTTAAAAAATTACTGACCTTTAATAATTCATTCCTCTTGCAATAAAAGAGCATTCTACTGATTTTCCTAAATCCTTGCATACTGATTTCTGCAATTCATGCACTTGATGCCTAAATCCTACTGTATTTCAGAGCGCTGTTATCTATCATCATTTAGGTAATATGTTTATTTTTAGTCCTGCCAAAAAAACTACAGTTTCCAATTTTCACACACTACTCCATTTGCCACATCTTTGCCATTCACTTAAAATAACTGAATCTCTTTGTAGCTTCTTTGTATACCCTTCACTTTGCTTCCTGACCTCGCTTTGTGTTATCAGCAAATTTAAAAACTGTACTTTCAATCCCCTCAACCAATCCATTTATATACCTTGCAAAAAGTTGAGACCGCAGCACTGATCCTGTGGCATTTAAACTCTTTATATCTTACCAATAAGAAAAAAAAGCCCTGGTAAGACTATTCTCTGTTTCCTCTCACCCAGCCAATCTCCTATCTATCCCAAAGTATCACCACTTACACCATGAGCTTTTATTCTCCATTGTAATTTTATGTGGCACTTTATTAATACCATCTTGAAATCTAAGTGCACCTTTATTCATAGCACATGTTACTTCCTCAAAGAACTCCAATAAATTGGTTAAACATAACTTCCCCTTCAAATCCCATGCCTGATTGCCCTTGAACTGTTCTAAGTGTCCTGCCACAATGTCTTTAATAATAGCTTTGAAGTGCTTTTGTAAGGCTTAAGTGAGATTTTTTTGCTTTGAGATGACAGGGAGTGTCAGACAGGCATTACTGCAGCAATGCATGAGCAGAATATTCCTTCAGAAATGTGTGCAAAGCGCGTTTGGTCAAATCCATCATCGGAGGCAAGTCTCAGCTTACTGTTAGTGAATGAAGCACCTGTCTCAGGATGAACCTTTGCAATTAAGGCATCCAATGTACAGGCTGTGAGGGGAGAATGTTAAAGATCAGGATAAAAGTGGGCTGTGGTAACATGGAAGCATAGAGACGCAAAAGTTGAGCAGAGAAAGTGCTGTTTGTTATGAGAAATTCAGTTGTCCTGGAGTCGGATTTTCGACTTGGCTCTTGTGTATTCTGTTCCTGCTTACCAAATCCAGAACTGCATTTCACTTGCATGAAGAGGCTGTTATTTTGAAGGTGGAATCCAACGCATATTTTCCGTCCTGTATTCTTCAGCAAGAAACCTCGCAATTGGTGACGAAAATAGAGCAGGACGTTTTTTTTAAAAAAGAGGATATGAAAAGCTTCAGTCCCTTGAGATTTGTTTGTGAGGCCCACAGGCTTCCACTTTGCAAAACAATAGAGGCAATTAATTCAACACACCAAGGAAGAACATGAATCAATCACTCAGATCTACCAGCAAAGGCTGGAGAGAACCTTTAACCAGGCTTCATGATATAACAGTGAGAACAAGAGCAGAGCAAAACCAGAAGGGGGACAAATTTTAGGAACAGTGCAGGCCTCCGACTCAACATTACAGTGAAAGTTAAATCTTTTTGACATGGAAAGTATGTATGATTTGCACATTAGAATACAGAGTAAAATTTCCCAGTTTACTGATAACAAATGGAGAGTAGTTGCAGACTGTGAGAATACTTATTGCAAATCAGAACATGGATAAGATAGCAAAATGGACAGTCAAGTGGCACTTAACTTAATATAAAGGAGTGTGCTGTGATGCAGGTTGGCAGAAAGTATCTAAGAAGACTCATTAGAGACTTAATGGACAGTTCTAAGGAGCGTGCAATGCGTCTGAGATTCATAAATCGAGATGCAAAAATCAGTGAAGTTATTTTAATCTTTTCTACAGCCCTGGTGAGAGTATGCATCCAGGTTTGGCCACTGCACTTAGGAATGAGGAACTTTGATGAGACGATTCACTAGAATGGTTCTAAGAAGGAGACCTTCTTGTGACAGGGTTGGTTTGGAGATGCTGGGGCTATTCCCTTTCCAGTAAAGGAGATCGAGGGTAGATTTAACAACGTGTGCTTGGAAAGGACAAATTTAGATATGGAAATCAAGGGAAAGTTGTTTCAATTAGCTGATGGAACAGGGACCAGGAAACTCAGGAGGCCTGGCAGCATCTGTGGAAAGAGGAACAGAGTTAATGCTTCCAGTGCCTCTGTCTGTGTGGGGTTTGCACATTCTCCCTGGGTCCACGTGTAATTCCTCCAGGTGCTCCGGTTTCCTCCCACACTCCAAAGATGTGCAAATCAGGTGAATTGGCTATGATAAATTGCTCATAGTGTTAGGCCCATTAGTCAAGTGTAGGCAAATGAGTCTGAGTGGGTTACTCTTCGGATGGTCGGTGTGGACTGGTAGGGCCAAGTGGCCTGTTTCCACACTGTAGGGAATCTAATCTAATCTAATGGCAGTCCAAACTTCCAATGAATAGTCATATCGGACTTGAAATGCTAACGCTGTTTGCCTCTCCACAGATGCTGGCCTGCTGTGTTTCTCCAGCACATTCTGTCATTATTTCAGTTCTCTGGCATCTGCAGTTTAGTTTTGCTTTTATTACAGGAACTAGAGCTCACAGATTTAAGGTATTGGGCAAATGATGGATAGGGGGTGTGATAAGGGCTTTTATCATCACCTGGAGCTCACTGCCTCCCAAGATTGTTCCTACAGTGACCACGTTTTGAAACTTGACAATGAATAGGAGCCATCAGTGAGTGAGGGCTTGGCAGAGGGGACAGCCATTACTGTCTCAGTGCTCATGATCCCGAAAGTTTAGTTTCAAGCAGCACACGGGGTGACCGCCCCTACATTGGGAAGCCTTTGCTTACGAGAGACGGTGGAGGTGGAGATGGATCGGCGATTTCAAAATGAAATTGGATGGGCAATTGATAAGAATAAAGCAGAAGGGTGCTGGGGCTAGATCACTGGAATTTGACTGGCTAGATTGCTCTGCAGCAAGATAGCATGGATTCAATGGGCTGAATAGCCTATTTCTGAATTGTCGTAACTGCATCGCTGCAAGTTTAAGAGCACGGGCCTCCTCAAGGAATGAAATGGAAAGTGGGGAAGGGGAGGGAGTTGTCAAAACAATTGGCATGTGTACCAGTGTAGGAGTAGGACTCAGGTAGTGAGCCACCTTTGGACATCTGAACTAATAAGCACATAAATGTCTCCTCCCTCTCATGCCTGCCTTTTATCAGTGATGGAGTGGAATCCCACCATGTGGCAAGATTGGCAGTGCCCACCTGCAGACTCAAGCACTCTGTGTCCAACAGAAGTTATCCCTCCAATTTGTGATTGCCACCCCAGCTTGTTCTGCCTTACCCTGGGCACCCGGTCCCAACCTCCACAGTCCCCTCCTTTGGCTTTAGTGAAAACTGTGACTGACTCCTGGGGAGTGGTAGGGTTGGAGAAATGCCAGTCATCTGCAGATCTCAATGTCTGCATTTGGCTCTGGGTGAGAGAACAGAAGTCCTGACTTGAGTCAATTGACAGGAGAATGTTGTAAAATGGAGCCAGTGCCTCCTGTCTATGGGGAAGCACCCACCCTGACTTCTTAATCAGGAGAGGGGGCTGGGGAGAAGGATGTGCAAGCTGCCTCATAGCAGTGCCCTGGAACCTGGGTTCGATTCCAACCTTGGTGACTGTCTGAGTGGAATTTGCACCATTCTCCCGTGTCTGCATGGGTTTCTTCTGGGTGCTCTGGTTTCCTCCCACAGTCCAAAGATGTGCAGGTTAGCTGGATTGGTCTTGCTTACTTACCCATAGTGTCCAGGAATATGCAGGCTAGGTGGGTTAGTCATGGGAATTGCAAGGTATGGGTCAGGGTGTGATGATCTGTGGAGGGTCAGTATAAACTCGATGAGTCGAATGACCTGTTTCCACACTGTAGAGATTCTATCATTCTATAATCCTATATGTGCAGTGCCAGCACCTCTTGGTAAAATTCCAGTCCACCATCTATGGCCCAGATCTCCTGATAGTCAGGGACTTGATTGACCCTGACCTCTAGGAAAACTCCAGATGTTCTGACTCCATGGGGATCACCCAGGAAGTTGAAACATGGCTATTTACCTGGCATCTGATAAAAGTCCCTAACTCGGAGTTGGAGTTGGAGATTTTGGAAGGTTTTGACTTACAGGAAAAATTAGAAAAATTAAATCCTGCTCCAACTCCTGGGTAACCAAAAAAAAGATCAACAATCACTCATGCTGATACTATATCCTGCACATTGATAACAGTGCTGGTCCTCAACTCACAGGCATTAAATCAATTTAGGGTGGCACAGTGGCTCAGTGGTTAACTCTGCTACCTCACCGTACCAGGGGCCCAGATTTGATTCCTGCCTCAGGTGACTGTCTGTGTGGTGTTTGTACATTCTCCCCGTATCTGTGTGGGTTTCCTCCGGGTGCTCTGGTTTCCTCCCACAATCCAGCAATGTGCAGGTCAGGTTTATTGGCCATGCCAAATTGCCCACAGTGTTAAGTGCATTAGTCAGGGGTAAGTATAGGGGAGGGGAATAGTCTGGGTGGTTTCCTCTTCAGAGGGTTGGTGTGGACTTTGAAGGGCTGTTTCCAGACTGTAGGGAATCTACTCAAACTCCCTCCCTAACTGATACCTGATTCCAAATACCTGTTCAGTTGTGAACTGTGCCTCCTTATTCATTTGCCATCTTAGCTGGTACTTTGTTGCTCAATCTCACCCAACTTTTCTTTCAAACCATGATCAAACCCATTTCCATCCACTGGGCATCTTATTCCATTACCCAACTGCCACTTTACCCTCAATACTACCCACCTGCTATCCTCGCTTTTGCCCACTCAACTGCATCCTCCTCCCTCACCTACTTATTTGTCACATTTACTTTCTTTCAGTAGCCACCAAAGAACCTTTGGGACCTTTCCGCTGTGTTTACTGACTGCCAGGTTGTTATGAAATGCTTTCTACAATGATCCACTCCAAACGCTGAGTCGATGGTTTGCTGGACAGCTTTTGTTGTGCTGGTTTCTTCCTCATCAGAAATCCAGACGGAAAGTTCTCAGAAAGTTAAGGGAGCAGTTTTTGGGAATCCAACACAGATCAGAAGAGTGGGGCCTGTGAAATGATCACCAAACTATCCTATGGTCCCAGCACAAATGAAAGCCATTCTGCTGTGTGCTAACTTTCACTGAGTGCCATCCCTCCACCCTTCCCCCATATCCTTGCAAAATCTTTCTTAATAGAGAATAAACTAATTCCCTCTTGACAGTTTGGATTGATTTATCTCCATCACACTATCCAGTATTGAATTCCAAATCCTAATCATTCGCTGACTGAAAATGTTTCTCCACTTCTTATTTTGTCAATGAGCTTCAATATGTGCCATCTGGTTCTCAATCCTTCTGGATTTTCTCTACCTACATTGTCCAGGCTAAGCATGCTTTTTTAGTAGCCCTATCAAACGTTCTCTTCCCCAAAGAAAACACTCCCAGCTTCTTCGATCTTGTGTAACAGAGATTCAGCATTTTCAGACCAGTCTAGATTACTTACAGTGTGGAAACAGGCCCTTCGGCCCAACAAGTCCACACCGACCCGTATACCACCCAGACCCATACATTTACCTAACACTACAGGCAATTTAGCATGGCCAATTCACCCAATCTGCACATTTTTGGATTGTGGGAGGAAACCGGAGCACCCGGAGGAAACCCACGCAAACTCCACACAGAGAGTCGCCTGAGGCGGGAATTGAATCCGGGTCTCTGGCGCTGTGAGGCAGTAGTGCTAACCACTGTGCCACCGTGCTGCCCACAATCTCTTGGATCTCTGCTCTCCAATACCTTCCCATGGTCACTGAGCTGTGGCACTCAGAACTTGATGCAATGCGAAAGATGAGGTTGACCCAGTGTTCTATACAAGTTCAACTATTCTACTGAATGCCTCAGTGAGTTAAACTGAGGATCATGTATGAATTGTTCTCTCAACCTGCCCTACCATCTTCATTGATTTATTCATAAACACACTCATGTCCTTTTGTTCCTGCAACCCCTTCACAATTGTACTCTTTATTCTGTATTGCTGCAAGTTTCCTTTCAACCGAGATGAACCACTTCCAAGCATCAAATTTCATCTGCCACTTTTCCATCATTTCAACATCCTGTTCATCTCCTAAAAACATAAAAACTAGGAACACGAGTAGGCCCTTCGGTCTTTTGAGTAAAAGGTGAGGTCTGCAGATGCTGGAGATCAGAGCTGAAAATGTGTTGCTGGTTAAAGCGCAGCAGATCAGGCAGCATCCAAGGAACAGGAAATTCGACGTTTCGGGCAAAAGCCTTTCATCAGGAATGAGGAAAGTGTGTCCAGCAGGCTAAGATGAAAGGTAGGGAGGAGGGACTTGGGGGAGGGGCATAGTCCCTGTACACCTCCATCCCCCATCACGAAGGACTCAAAGCCCTCCGCTTCTTCCTTTCCCACTGCACCAATCAGTACCCTTCCACTGACACCCTCCTTCAACTGACTGAACTGGTCCGCACCCTGAACAACTTCTCTTTCCAATCCTCCCACTCCCTCCAAACTAAAGGAGTTGCCATGGGCACCCGCATGGGCCCCAGCTATGCCTGTCTCTTCGTAGGATATGTGGAAGAGTCCATCTTCCGCAACTACACTGACACCACCCCACACCTTTTCCTCCGCTACATCGATGACTGTATCGGCGCTGCCTCGTGCTCCCACGAGGAGGTTGAACAGTTCTGCAAATGTGTTGCTGGTCAAAGCACAGCAGGTTAGGCAGCATCTCAGGAATAGAGAATTCGACGTTTCGAGCATAAGCCCTTCATCAGGAATGAAGGTTGAACAGTTCATCAACTTTACCAACACCTTCCATCCCGACCTCAAATTCACCTAGACTGTCTCAGACTCCTCCCCTTCCTAGACCTTTCCATTTCTATCTCGGGCGACTGAATCAACACAGACATCTACTATAAACCGACTGACTCCCACAGCTACCTGGACTACACCTCCTCCCACCCTGCCCACTGTAAAAACTCCATCCCATATTCCCAATTCCTTCATCTCCGCCGCATCTGCTCCCAGGAGGACCAGTTCCAATACCGTACAGCCCAGATGCCCTCCTTCTTCAAAGACCGCACATTCCCCCTAGACGTGATCGACGATGCCCTCCACTGCATCTCCTCCACTTCCCGCTCCTCCGTCCTTGAGCCCCACCCCCCCAACCGCCACCAGGACAGAACCCCACTGGTTCTCACCTACCACCCCACCAACCTCCGCATCATCCGCCGTCATTTCCGCCACCTCCAAACGGACCCCACCACCAGGGATATATTTCCCTCCCCTCCCCTATCAGCATTCCGAAAAGACCACTCCCTCCGCAACTCCCTCGTCACGTCCACACCCCCCACCAACCCAACCTCCACTCCCAGCACCTTCCCCTGCAACCGCAGGAAATGCAAAACTTGCGCCCATACCTCCTCCCTTACCTCTCTCCAAGGCCCCAAAGGATCCTTCCATATCCGCCACAAATTCACCTGCACCTCCACACACATCATCTATTGCATCCGCTGCACCCGATGTGGCCTCCTCTATATTGGGGAGACGGGCCGCCTACTTGTGGAACGCTTCAGGGAACACCTCTGGGACACCCGAACCAACCAACCCAACCACCCCGTGGCTCAACACTTTAACTCTCCCTCCCACTCTACCAAGGACATGCAGGTCCTTGGACTCCTCCATCGCCAGACCATAACAACACGACGGCTGGAGGAAGAGCGCCTCATCTTCCGCCTGGGAACCCTCCAACCACATGAGATGAACTCAGATTTCTCCAGTTTCCTCATTTCCTCTCCCCCCACCTTGTCTCAGTCGATTCCCTCAAACTCAGCACTGCCCTCCTAACCTGCAATTTTCTTCCTGACCTCTCCGCCCCCACCCCACTCCGGTCTATCACCCTCACCTTGACCTCCTTCCACCTATCACATCTCCATCACCCCTCCCCCAAGTCCCTCCTCCCTACCTTTTATCTTAGCCTGCCGGACACACTTTCCTCATTCCTGATGAAGGGCTTTTGCCCGAAACGTCGAATTTCCTGTTCCTTGCATTCTGCCTGACCTGCTGCGCTTTAACCAGCAACACATTTTCACCTTCGGTCTTTTGAACCTACCCTGCAATTCAATACAATCGTGGCTGATCATCCAACTCTGTATCCAATAGCTTTTAGCCCACTCACTTTGATCCCTTTAGTTCTAAGAATTATGTCCAACTCCTAATTGAAAGCATTCAATGTTTTGGTCTCTGCCGCTTTCTGTGGTAAAGGATTCCACAAGCTCACGGCTCTCTGGGTGAAGAACTTGCCCCTCATCCCAGTTCAAGCTGGCTTGCCCATGTTCTTAGATTGTGACCCCTAGCCCTGGACTTAATGGTCATCAGGAACATTCTTGCTGTGTTCAACCTGTCTCGTGCTGTTTGAACTTAATGGGATTCCATGAGATCTCCTCTCACACTTCTAAGCTCCAGCGTATATAAACCTAACCAGTCTCTCTTCACGCATCAGTCCTGCCATCCCACAAATCAATCCAGTCAACGTTCACCACACTCCCTCCCTCACCAGAACATCCTTCCTCAGATAAAGAGACCAAAACTGCACACAATGCTCCAAATGTAGTCTCACTAATGCCCTGTACAATTGCAGCCAGACATCCCTTCTCCTGAATTTAATCCACTTGCTATGATGGTATTATTTGCCTTCTTTGCTGCTTCTTACACCTACATGCCTACTTTCAGCAACAACAACTAGTGTACAACAACACCTAGGTCTTATTGCACCTCCCCCTTTCTCAATCTATTGCCGGTCACCTCATAGTTCACCTTCCTGTTTTTGTTATCAATTGGGATAATCTCGCATTTATCCATATTATACTTCATCAGCAACATATTTGCCCACCCACTCAACTTGCCCAAATCACATGGAATCATCTCTGCATTCCCCTAATAGCTCTCCCTCCCACCCAGCTTTTTGTCATCTGCAAAAATGGAGATAATGCATTCAGTTCCCTCTTATACGTCATTAATATATATTGAGTATTGCTGGGTTCCATTTATTGCTCTTTGCGGTACCTCACTAGTCAAAGGCTGCCAGTTGGAAAGAGACCTGTTTATTCCTAATTTGGTTTTGTTTCTGCTGATCAGCTTCCTATCCATGTCAGTACTCTACTCCCAATCCCATGAGCTTTTACATATCCATTTCTTACGTGGAACCTTCTGAAAAACCTTCTGAAAGTCCAAGAAAATCACATCCACTGGTTCCCATTATCAATCTACTATTTACATTCTCGTAAAATTCAAGTAGGTTTGTTAAGCACAATTCTGTTTTGTAATTGCATGTTGTCTCTGTTTGATCCCATCAGTGTTTTCCGAATGCTCTATTATTGCATATTTTATAAACGATTCTAGCATCATCCCTGTTCCTGATGTCAGGCTACTGGTCTCTAATTCCTTGTCTTCTTTCTATTTCCTCTTTTAAAAATAATGGAGTTGCATTAGATACCCTCCAACTTTGAGGAATAGATTTTATAGAGTCTGTAGAATCTTAGAAAGGGATCAACAAAACATCCATTATTTTTAAGGGCACTTTGTTAAGTACTCTGGGATGACGTTATCAGGTCCTAGAGATCTATTGGCTTTTAATGCCATCAATTTACCGAACCACATTTCTGTAAAACTGACTTCCTTCAGTTCCACACTCTAAGACAGCAGAGAGTGGGGATAAATGGGTGTTTTTCTGGTTGGTGATCAGTGGCTAGTGGTGTGCCTCAGGGATCAGTGTTGGGACTGCAATTGTTTCCAATTTATATAAATGATTTGGAGTTTGGTACAAAGTGTAGTGTGTCAAAGTTCACAGATAACACTAAAATGAGTGGTAGAGCAAAGTGTGCAGCAGACACTGAAGGTCTGCAGAGCGATATAGATAGCTTAAGTGAGTGGACAAGGGTCTGGCAGATGGAGTACAATGTTGGTAAATGTGAGATTATCCATTTTGATAGGAATGACAGCAAACTGGACTATTATTTAACTGGCAGAAAAGTTGCGGTATGCTATTGTGCAGAGGGACCTGGGTGTCCTTGTGCATGAATCACACAAAGTTGGTTTACAGGAAAAATATAAAAATATAAAATTATGAAGAGAATAGATAAGATAGAAGCAGGGAGGTTGTTTCCACTGGTGGGTGAAATTAGAACCAGGAGGCATAGCCTCAAAATAAGGGGGAGCAAGTTAGGAATGAATTTAGGAGGAACTTCTTCACCCAAAGGGTTGCGAATCTATGGAATTCCCTGTCCAGTGAAGCAGTGGAGGCTCCCTCATTGAATGGTTTTAAGTTAAAGATGGATTTTTGAACAGTAAAGGAATTAAGTGTTATGGTGGGTGGGTGGGTAAGTGGAGCTGAGTCCATGAAAAGAGCGGCCATGATCTTATTGAATGGTGGAGCAGGCTAGAGGGGCCAGATGGCCTACTTCTGCTCCATGTTACTGTGTTCATATGCTCTCACTAAACCAGGTGTCCCCCCCCAACATTTTTGGGATTCTGTTTGTGTCCTTCTTTGTGATGACAGAACCAAAATTAAGTATGGAATTGTCCTCCATCTCTTTGTTCCCCATTATAATTTCCCCCTGTGTCTGACTGTCATTCCTTTTCACTACCTCATGTGCTCCATATCCTGTGGCTGTGACTCCTCATTCCGAACACCCCAGACCAAGGGAAAATACCCTCCCTACATATACTCTGACGAGCCCTGTTGATGTGTTATATATTTTATTGAATTGTCTTTCATCCTTCTCAATTCTGCTGCACACAGCCCCCAGTTAAACAACCTCTCCTCACAGGACAGATCCAGTACACCTCCTGTATCAGTTAAGTGGATCTTCACTTCATGTCCTCTTCTTTAAAACAATGGGCATTATCTTAATTCATGGGAAATGGGCATTGCTGACTGGGCTAACATGTTCTGCCCATCCCTAGTCACCCTTGAGAAGGGGGTGGTGAGCTATGACAGCTATGAACCGTAACAGTCTGTGTACCCTTTTGAATGGTGGTGCAGGCTTGAAGGGATGAATGGCCTACTCCTGCACCTATTTTCTATGTTTCTATGTCCTTAGGGAGAGAATTCCAGGAATTTGAGTCAGCAACGCTGAAGGAGCGACAATGGATTTCCAAATCAGGATGGTAGTGACTTGGAGGGGAAGCTGTAGTGGTGTTCCCATGTATCTTCTGCCCTTGACCTTCTTGATGGAAGTGGTCATAAGTTTGGAAGGTGGTGTCTTAGGAACCTTGCTGAATTTCTGCAGTGCATCTTGTGCATAGTACAGTGTCAGTGATGGACAGAGTGGATGCTTTTAGATGTGGAATCAGTCAAGTGGGTTGCTTTGTCCTGGATGGTGCTAAGTGTCTTGAGTTTTGTTGGAGTTGTACCCATCTAGGCAAGTGGGGAGTATTCCATCACACTCCTGACATGTGTCTTCTGGATGGTAGGCAGGCTCTGGGGGGTCAGGAGGTGATTTACTTACATGCAGGAGTCCTAATCTCTGACCTGCTCTTGCAGCTACTCCAGCCAGTCCACTTCAGTTTCAGTTCAATGATAACCTACAGATGAATGCACAACCACCTATGCATGCAATATTTCCAGGGTCACTTCCTTTAGTACTCCGGGATACAGATTTTCAGCATTTAACCTCATTCATTTTATGTGCATCATCTTTTTACTAATACAGATTTCCTTCAAATGAGCCGTCTCACTGGACTCTCAGTTGTCAACCATTCCTGGGGGTTATTTATGCCTTTGTTTGTGAAGACAGAATCAAAATACGAGTTCAATTAGAACATAGAACATAGAAAAATACAGCGCAGTACAGGCCCTTCGGCCCTCGATGTTGCACCGATCCAAGCCCACCTAACCTACACTAGCCCACTATCCTCCATATGCCTATCCAATGCCCGTTTAAATGCCCTTAAAGAGGGAGAGTCCACCACTGCTACTGGCAGGGCATTCCATGAACTCACGACTCGCCGACTAAAGAATCTACCCCTAACATCTGTCCTATACCTACCACCCCTTAATTTAAAGCTATGCCCCCTCGTAATATCTGACTCCATACATGCAAAAAGGTTCTCATGGTCAACCCTATCTAAACCCCTAATCATCTTGTACACCTCTATCAAGTCACCCCTAAACCTTCTTTTCTCCAATGAAAACAGCCTCAAGTGCCTCAGTCTTTCCTCATACGATCTTCCTACCATACCAGGCAATATCCTGGTAAACCTCCTCTGCACCCGTTCCAGTGCCTCCACATCCTTCCTATAGTATGGCGACCAAAACTGTACACAATACTCCAGATGCGGCTGCACCAGAGTCTTATACAACTGCAACATGACCTCAGGACTCCGGAACTCAATTCCCCTACCAATAAAGCCCAGTACACCGTATGCCTTCTTCACAGCACTATTTACCTGGGTGGCAACTTTCAGAGATCTGTGTACATGGACACCAAGATCCCTCTGCTCATCCACACTATCAAGTATCCGACCATTAGCCCAGTGCTCCATCTTCTTGTTACTCTTACCAAAGTGAATCACTTCACACTTAGAGACATTGAACTCCATTTGTCACCTTTCTGCCCAGCTCTGCAACTTATCTATATCCCGCTGTAACCTGCCACATCCTTCCTCACTGTCAACAACTCCACCGACTTTCGTATCATCCGCAAACTTGCTCACCCAGCCTTCTAGCCCCCTACCTCCTTCTGCCATTCCTTCCTTCTCTATTTAGTATCATGTTGTAAGGTCGGTAGCTGTTTTGTATACAGCAGGATCCCACCAGCAGCTTTGAGGTAACAATCATATGTTAATTTCAATAATGAACCATGCCCTCAGGGCCTTGGGGAGAACTGCCCAGCTCTTTAAATGGTGGCAACTTCTACGCTCACCCGAGAGAGGGTTTAACATCTTATTTGAGAATTGATGCAACCAACAGTGTAGCCCTCCCATGGTACTACGTTGACACTTAAGTTGAGATATCTGGTCAGTATGGACAAGTTGGATTGAAGGGTCTGTTTCTGTGCTGTACATCTCTATGACTCTATGACTAAATGCCCCAGCTCACCTAAATCTGATGGCTAGATCTGTTAATTCAGAGGCAACAATAATATTTTGCAGACTTGGGGTCTAATCCTGCCATGGTGAATATAAAAAATCTAGAATTAAGAATTCAATGTCGACCATGAAATTATTGTCAGAAAAAACCCATCTAGTTCACTGATGTCCTTTGGGGAAGGAAATCTGCCATCCTTACCTAGTCTGGCCTACATCTGACTCCAGACCCACAGTAATGGGGTCTGCCCTTGAACAATTATGATTGGGCAATAAACATTGACCAGACAGTGTTGCCCACATTCTGTAAATGAATAATTTTTTTTAAATGCTCTGAATGTAAGGGAGCCACTTGTCTTCACTAATCTTTCTGTCCTATCATATTTACAGAAGCTTTTTCACTCTGTTTCTATGTTCCTTACAATTTTGTTCCCATAATCTATGTTTCCCACAATTGCTCAAAAGTTTTTGTCTTCTTCTGCTGAATTATGAATTGCGCTCAATCTTCAGACTTGCTGCTGTTGATGCTATATGTTGACATTTTAACTTATCCTCATAACTTCCGAAGGCCCCAAGTTTTGCATCATTTGCAAATTCTGAAACAATATGTGCTAAGGTCTGAATAAGTTATATCGGAAAGAACAGTGGACCTGACACCAGTCCTGGGAAACTCCACCATAAACCTTCCTTCAGTTCAGAAAACAATGATTAATTGTTACCTTCTGTTTCCTGTTACTGAGCCAGTTTCAGACCCTTATGGCTATTGCCCATTTTATTCAATACACTCTAAGTTTGCTCACAAGTCTGTTTTGCCGCCATTGTATTTATATCGCCAGTCCAGTTCGGTGTTAGTTCAATGATAACCTACAGATGAGTGCACAACCACCAATGCATTCAGTAACGCCACTGCATTATTTTGACAAAATAATAGCTGACATCATTGATGATGGGCACATAATCAGGTTGCTGCTGCTTGTTGCTTCTCTCATAGTAAACCATACTCGTCTGTTTTATGTCATACTTTGTAACTTGCCTGCCAAGTATAGTTTAGCTCTGTCTAAGTTCACCTTCTTTCACTGCCTTCCACTCAGATTTTTGATTTATTATTGTCACATGTACAAAGGTACAGTGAAAAGTTTTGTTTTGCATGCATTATAGACAGATGATACCATAGAGCACAGTGAGGAATGCAATGTTAAAGCTGCAAAGAAGGTGCACAGAGAGTGAGATCAGTATGAAATTGAAGATTTTGGAGGTCAATCAGGCATCTAATAATAGGGGGGAAGAACTGTTCTTAAACTTGTTGCTTTCTGTGTTTAAGATTTTGTATCTTCTGCTTGACAGAAGAGGTTGGACTCTTCACGCACTGGTTACAAAGGCCCAACAATGTCTCTTCTTCCTCAGGCAGCTGAGGAAATTTGGCATGATGGTGAATACCCTTGCATCATCGATGAGCCATCAAGAACATTCTGTCTGGATGTATCACTACCTGGTATGACAACTGTACCATTCAAGATCGGAGACAGTTACAGTGAATTTGGCCCGGACAATCACACAGGCCAACCTCCCATCTATAGAATCCACCTACCAGGCCCCCCTGTCAGGGAAAGGCCGCCAGCATTCTCAAAGATCCATCCCACCCTGGCAATGTTTTTCTACAACCTCTACCTTCAGGGAGAAGGTACAGAAGCCTGAACACACGCACCAGCCAGTTTCAAAACAGTTTCTACCCTACTGTTGTTAGAATACTGAATGGACTCAGAAACTCTTAACATTCGCCTGTACTTGTGTTTTTGTTTTACCTATTATTTATTATCTGTGCTACTTAACTCTGTGGTCTGCCTGTATTACTCACAAGGCAAAGCTTTTCACTGTGCCTTGGAACACGTGACAATAAATTCAATTCAATTCAATTAATTACTATTTCTGCATGTCGCTTTCTACAATCCTTGTAATTTCAAGCACCCCTTTATTTGTCCTATGACTTGTATGTGGAATTTTTTGCATACATCTTAACATCTCCACATCAACTTCCATGTTCTTCCATAGATCGTTTCTTAAATTAATAAAAAAAACTTACATTTATGTAGCACCTTTCCAAAGCCTGGACCCACCAATGGGCTTTGCAGCCAATTAAATAGAGTTTGATAGTGCACTCATTTGTTGAAAGAAATAGAGCAACAAATCTGCACACAAACTCCCATTGACAGCAATGTGATGTTCATCAAATAACTTTTCTGATTTTGAATAAGTATAAAGGTTTGCTAGCACACCATAGATAAATCCTTACCTTTTATTTTTCAGATTAAAGGCATGGAAACTTATACGTTTCTCTGGGAGAGTTACCGGAGTTTTAGCTTCAGGTCTCTCTGATTTATTTTTCATTATTCATTCATGGGATGTGGGGTTTGTTGACTGGCCTAACATTTATTGTCCATCTCTAGTTGCCTTTGAGAAGGTGGTGGTGAGCTGCCTTCTTGAACTGCCGCATCCACATGATGTAGATAGACCCACAATGCCCTTAGTGAAGGTGTTCTAGGATTTTGACCCAGCGACACTGAAGAAACAGCAGTAAACAACAAACTTTGTTTTATCAACTGGACTTCTTGATATACCGGCAAAAATGATTTACCAAAATACCATAATCTACTGCAATGTGGAGGTGCCAGAGATGTTGGACTGGGGGTGACAAGGTCAGAGGTCACTTGACACCAAGTTATAATACAACAAAATCTGATTGAAGATTTGTAGCTCGGGTACAAGTGACTGCTGTACACCGGGTATAATACAACAAGTTTATTTGAAATCACAAGCTCTCAGAGCACTGCTCCTTCTTCAGGTAAAGTGGATGAAGGAGCAGCATTCTAAAAGCTTATGATTGCAAATACACCTGTTGGACTATAATCTGGGGTCATGTGATTTCTGACACAATCTATCGCGATGTCTGAGTATTTATGATGTAAATAAAGGATAACAGGGATGTGTATAATCCCGTATTATGTTTCTATTATTTATTTTGTACTTCTACTTTGGTTTTAGGAGGTGTTTTGATGTTTTAGATAGTTTTTTTAAAGGGATGTCTCGAAGCTTCACTTGGTCAACGTTTACTGTGGTTGTGTATACCTCTTAATTATCCAAATATTTGACCAACCAGCACACTCCTGTTCACATAGGTGCTGGTTAATAAAAAGTTTGCTGTATTTCTTAGTCAGTATGGTGAGTAGCTTAGAGGGGAACTTGCAGGTGGTAGTGTTCCCATATATCTGCTGCCTTTGTCCTTCTGGATGTAAGTGGTCGTGGGTTTGGAAGATGCTGTGTCAGGATCTTTGATGAATTTCTGCAGTGCATCGTGTAGTTAGTATATACTACTGCTCTGTGGCAGAGGAAGATGATGCTTGTGGATGTAATGCCTGTCAAGCATGCTGCTATGTCCTGGATGGTGTCAAGATTCTTGAGTGTTGTTGGAGCTGCACTCATCCAGGCAAATGAGGAGTATTGCATCACACTCCTGACTTGTGTCTTGTAGAGACAATAAGAACATTAGTACCGTACTGGATTACCAGACAGTGAATGGTTATCAAATGCTGGAGTGGGATTGAACTCAGAGCCTTCAAAACCGAGGTGAGAACTAGAGTTGGTCATTATGTGTTTGCTGGTTTGGAGGGTGCACGTGCTGTCAGGACATCGTTTAAGGCAGTTAGGATTCCATTAGTTTTTGTGCAATGTGATTTATAATCTTCTTCTTGTAATTCACTGTGTAACCTAGTCACACTCTCTGCCAATATTCCCTCCCAGAGCACAGACCTCTGAGGTCCATGTCCATAGCAACGACATCTGAAATTGGAAGCCTATCCAAGGAGTGGCTGTGCAGCCACACAGCCTCAAGAATTGAACCAGTGTCACTCTGCATCACCTGAGCTAACTGTCCCTTTTCATTTGGTAAATAAAGAGGAAGGGAATCTCATCCTTGCTGAGCCTTTCACACAGTTCAATTGGTCATTTTCATGGCAGCCCGTCTCGTAAATATGTGTGTTCACAAATTCTCCCTGGTTCCATTGAAAACCCAATGAATGTTTTTGAGTCTGAGGAAGGATATTCTTGCTATTGAGGGAGTCCAGCAAAGGTTCACTGGATGCATTCCAGGGATGGCAAGACTGACATACAAAGAAAGCTTGGATCAACTGGGCTTGTACTAGCTGGAATTCAGAAGAATGAGGGGGAGATTTATTGGAAATGTATAAAACCCTGATGGGATTGGACAGGCTAGATGTGGGAAGAATGCTGGGGATGTCCAGCACTCGGTGTCAAAGTCTAAGAGTAAGGGGTAAGCCAATCAGAACTGAGATGAGGAAGGATTTCTTCACTCAGAGAGTTGTGAAGCCGTGGAATTCTCTCTCACAGAAAACTTTTTCAGCCAGTTCATTAGATATATTCAGGAGGAAGCTGGGCATGGCCCTTCTGGCTACAAGGATTGAGGGGTAAGGGGAGAGGGTGGGAGTGGGATACTGAGATTACGTGATCAGCCATGATCATATCGAACAGTGGAACAGTCTCGAAGAGCCAATTGACCTACTCCTGCCCCCATTTTCTATGTTTCTATGTTTGTGGCATCTCAAGCTTGTTCTGTCTCCATGGTAACCCTTCCTGTGTGCAACCCATGGAAAAACCTATCCACCAATCTCCCTGGGATCTGTCAGAATTCCTACAGGAGTTAGCTTGGGAAAGCCAACGGAACTCCCAGGGAGTTTTGACCCATTTATGCACCTTTGATGACTATGCACACTTATCTATATAAGCTAATGGAGCACATAGCAACCCCCCCCCCTCCCAAATATTAATGAGGAGAGCAAGGAGCTTGAGTAAGAACAGATTGCAGAAGGGCTATCTACTGCTCTTCATTTGCTATGTCTGGTTGGAGAATTCTACAGGGCTCATACAAAGAAGCTTGCAATTGCCAATTGGAGTCAAATATCTGGTCTCCTCTAATTCTGGCCTCTTGAGTGGCTTTGCATCGAGTTGTTCCACCATTGGTGACCATGTCTTCAGTTACCTCAGTCTAAAACTCTGGAATTCCCTCCCTACATTGCTCTACCTCACTCCTAAAGGCATGCTTCTTTGACCAAATCTGACTCAGTGTCAGGTGGAATGGTGGCTCAGTGGTCAGTGCTGCTGCCTCCCAGTGCCAGCGACCTGGGTTCAGTTTTGCCCTTGGCCAGCTGTCTGCGTGGAGCTTGTATATCCTCCCCATGTCTGTGTGGGTTGATTCTGGTTTCCTCCCCTAGTCTAATGATCTGCAGGTTAGGTGGATTGGCTGTGTTACTTCATTTGATTTATTGTTGTCACATGTACCCAAATACAGTGAAAAGTTTTGTTTTGCGATCAGTGCCCATAATGTCCAGGGATGTGCAGGCCAGGTGGATTAACCATTGGAAAGACAGGGTTACAGGGGTAGTGTGGGAGGCGTGGTTCTGGGTAGAATGCTCTTCAGAGGGTTGCTGTGGACTCGATGGGCCGAATAGCCGGCTCACATACTGTAGAGATTCTATGATTCTATCTCCTGATGTTATACCTTGTTTTGAACACTCCTGTGGAATGATTTGAAATGCTTTATTATGCTGATGCCACTTTCTGAATATTGACTGCTGTCATTATTGAAATAGAGAATAGGCCAGAAACTGAAATGGTGCCTTTTTATGGTTTCAATATGAAATAGGAGCAGAAGTAGGACATTTGGCCACACAACTCTTCACTGTCATTTAACAAAGTCTTGGCTAATCAGTCTGCATTTTGAATCCCACATTCCCATGACTTTTGTTGATAACATTTGACTCCCCCGCCTCATGAGAATCTACCCAGCTCTGCTTAAAAAGTTTTCAATGATCACACTTCCACTGTCTTCTGAGGCAAAGAGTTCCAAAGTCACGCAACCTTCTGAGAGAAAGGAACAAATTCTCCTGATCTGTCTCGGAAAAGCATTAATCCTGACCTTATATTTAAAATCGTGCTCCCTAGACCCACACGAGAAAGCAGCCTTTCCACACCTGCCTTGTCAAGATCATTCAGGGTCTTATATACTTCAATCAAATCACCCGCCACTTTCCAAAATGCAATGAAAAACCAACCAGGTCTGTCCAAACTACTGGTGGCACGGTGGCTCGGTGGTTAGCACTACAGGCTCATAGTGCCAGGGACCCAGGTTTGATTCCAGCCTTTGGTGACTACCTGTGTGGAGTTTGCACATTCTCCCTGTGTCTGCCTAGGTTTCCTCCCACAGTCCAAAGGTGTTCAGGTTAGATGGATTGGTCACGCTAAATTGCCCATAGTGTTAGGGTCTGGGTGGGTTACTCTTTGGAGGGTCAATGTGGGCTTGCTGGGCCGAAGGGTCTGTTTCCACACTGTAGGAAATCAAGCTCTTGTAAGAACACACACTTATTCCAGGTATCTCCTCAGAATATCCTGCCATGGAGATATGTCCTTACTTTTATAAGGAGACTAAAATTACACACACTATTCAAGAGTTTTCTTATGAATTCCCTATGTAATTGAAGCATAACATCTTTACTTTTTTGTTGAGTTCCACTAATAATGAAGGATGACATCTCGTTAGCCTTCTAGCTTACGTGCTGTACTAACTTTGTACAATTCACATACTTGAACACTTAAATCTTTAATTGGAATTTTGAAGTTGTTCTCTGTGCACCTAATATTCTGGGTTTTTTTTTGTGTTCTTCCTGTCAAAGTGAACAAATTCACATTTCCCACATGGTAGACCATCTGCTAGGTTTTTCCCATTTAACAAATCTACATCCAGCTGCAATCTCCTCATATTCTCGTAAGAATGTACATTCTTACCCATTGAGGTGCCATTTGTGAACTTACTGATCATGCCTTTGCTCCTCTTATCAAAATCATTGGTATAAATTGAGTAAAGTTGATGCCCTGCTGAGACATATTCCACCCTCCCAATCAGAAAGTTATGCATAGTCTCTGTTTTCTGTCAGTCAACCAATCTTCTATTCATGCTAGTTTGTTTGTCCCCACACTGAAGACTTTAGTTTTCCATCTTTTGGACCTTTTTTGTCATTCATTCACAGAACATAGCTTTCACTGGTGAAACCAGCATTTATTATCCACTCCCAATTGCTCAGAAGACACTTAAGAATCAACCATATTGCCGTGTGTTTGGAATCGCATGTAGGTTAGACCAGGTAACGATGGCAGATATCTTTCCACAGGAACATTAGTGAAACAGATGGGGTTTCCCCCCAACTATCCACAATGGTTTCATGATTATTATTGAATTCTTTATTCCAGATTTTCATTGAATTCAAATTCCACCATCTCCCACAGTTTTATTGGATCCCCAGACTTTACCTGGGTCATTGGATGAACTGCCCAGCATTAATACCACTGGGCCATTGACTTCCCTTGTAGCACCTTATCAAATGCCTTCTGGAAATCTACAGTGCATCTTCAGTCTCAAATAAACACAATGAATGATGGAGAAACTCAACAGGTCTGGCAGCATCCATAGAGACAGAGTTAATGTGCTGTGTTGCTCTGAAGAAGTCATACCTGACTCAAAATATTAACTGTATTTCTCATCCCAGATGCTGCCAGACCTGTCGAGTTTCACCAGCATTCTCTGCATTTGTTTCAGATTTTCAGCAGCCACAGGCTCCCCTTTATCCATCGTGCATGTTACTCATTCAAAAAATTCCGATGAATTTATGAAACATGACTTCCCTCATGAGGTCTCTCCAATTACCTTGAGTTTTTCTATGTACACAGCCAGCACTGTCCCTAAGACAGGCAGCAAGCTAACTGGTCTGTGGTTACCTGTTGCAGGTGACTGTCTGTGTGGAGTTTGCACATTGCCCCCGTGTCTGCGTAGGTTTCCTCCCGGTGCTCCGGTTTCCTCCCACAATCCAAAGATGTGCAGGTTAGCGTGGATTGGCCATAGTGTTCAGGGATATACAGGCAAGGTGGATTAGCCATGGGAATTGCAGTGTTACAGGGATAGGGCAGGGGGATGAGCTGGTGTGGACCCATTGGCCTGTTCCCACACACTATAGTAATTCTATGAGTCTAAACACAGATAAAGGTGGTGAAACTTTTTTTTCAGATTCTGCAGTATTTTACCTTTGTTTATAATTACCTATTCTCTGATTCCTTTTTTGAATAGCAGTGTTATATTTGCAACTTTCCAATGCAGTGGGACATTTCCTGAATTTGGAGAATCTGTGAAATCAACACCAATCTGTCTACTATCTCATTGGCAACCTCTTTTGAAATTCTCAGATGAATTCAAGCTGATCCCAGAATCTGGTCAGCACTTAGTTCCATCCATTTGCTTTCTACCCTTTCCCTCATGGTTGGGTGAGTAGGCAAATACCTGGCAGATCGAATATAATGTGTGAAAATGTGAGGTTATGCACTTTGGCAGGAAGAATAGAGGAGCTGAACATTATTAAAATTGAGAAGGACTGCAGAAATCCAGACCAGAGGGATTTGGGAGTTCTTGCCCATAAATCACAAAAAAGCCAGCATCTCATTCCAGTGAGTGATATGGTTTGGCCAATGAAATGCAGGGAGGTTTTGCCAGAACTATACAAGGCACTAGTCAGACCACTATTGGAATACAAGGAAGAGTTTTGGGGCCCTTACCAAAGGAAGTTTAAGCTGGCATTGGAAGCAAGAGAAAGTGAGGACTGCAGATGCTGGAGAGTCAGAGTTGAGACGCGTGGAGCTGGAAAAGCACTGCAGGTCAGGCAGCATCCACATTGACATTTCAGGGACAGGCCTGATTAGATTCCCTCCAGTGTGGAAACAGGCCCTTCAGCACATCCAGTCCTCCAAAGAGTAACCCACCCAACTCTGACTAATGTAACTTACACAATGGGCAATTTAGCATGGCCAATTCACCTGACCTAATCCCCTTTGAACTGTGGGAGGATACCCACGCAGACACTGGGAGAATGCGCCAACTCCACACAGGTAGTCACCTGAGGCTGGCATTGAACCTGGGACCCTTGTGCTGTAAGGCAGCAGCACTAACCACCAAGCCACCCGCCCACAAGGGCTTATGCCTGAAACGTTGACTCTCCTGCTCCTTAGATGCTGCCTGACTGGCTGTGCTTTTCCAGCACCACACTCTTCAGTTCTGACATGAGAGAAGGTTCACTTGACTGATACCAGTTCATGAGGGATTTTCTAATGAGGAAAGGTTGGGTAGTTTGGGCCTGCACTCATTGGAATATAGAAGAATGAAAGGCGACCATTTTGAAACGATTCTTAGTGAACTTGACAGTGTAGATTGTGAAAAGTTGTTTCACCCTGTGGGAGATTCTAGGACCAAAGGGTGTCATCTCAGAATAAGGGGTCACATATTCCGAACAGAGATGTGGGGAATTTATTCTCTCAAAGAGTTGTGAATCAGAGAAATTCTTTGCGGCAGGGGACCGTCCAGACTGGGTCATTAGATATTTTCAAGGCTGGGATAAACTGGTTCTTAATTTGTGAGGAAATCAAAGGCGGGCAAGGGGAGTTGAGGCTTGTCAAATCAGCCATGATTTCATTGAGAGGCAGAACAGATCTGATGGGCTGAATGTCCAACTCTGCTCACACCTTCTGGAGATAATTTTGCTCGAGTTCTTCTCTGCCCTGCACCTGGCGATTTGCACTTATCGCTGGAATGATTTTGGGATCCTCTATCGTGGAGACAGAAACGGTGCAAGGCTGATTTCAACTCGGATCAGAGTACGAGGACAACATAAAAGACAGAGTCACAAGCTCATCGCTCTTAGCAGCTTTAATGCTCGTAGATTTTTCTCCCAAATTTTTTTTTTAGAAAACAAACAAACTACGTTACGACAAAGTCTCGCGATACAATATCCGTCCTCTTCTGGTATAAAATAAATGAATGCACAACTTTCCAACAAAACCATCAGACAACCAGAGAATAAAGGAAGTCTCTGTGAGGTGGAAGCCCCCCCCTCCCCCCCTCCCCAATCCCGTTTGAACCCTGATAAGGGGCTGTGTCCATGGTATAAGCAGCAATCATACAGGTGGTTGACCATAAAACACTGACATGGTGGAGCAGCAATAAGGATGACCCATGAAGGGGAGAGTCACGTGTAGACAGTTACTGAACATGGCGCAGGGCAATTCTGCCCTTCAGCCTGGGGTTGGAGGGGGAAAGTGAAATAAATAAATAAATATATGTATATTTATATATATAATATATGTACACCAGGGTACAATGCTTATTCAACAACATTCTCAGAGATATTGATACATGTTTCCTTTGTGGCCAGACAATCGTTCCACCATTTCCTCCCTTGACCCCCCCCATCTGGGGGTTAAGGGAAAGGTTGCTTCAGATAAGGCAGCCTCTTGTCCGCTGGTGACTGCATGCCCTTGGTTTCAACCAACTTGCAAAGTAGTTTCTTTACGTCCTTTGAAGGAAGTGTCTCCAGAACAGAAGAAGCTTCTGTTGTAAACTGATGCACGGCAGTGGAAGAGGCTTGAGACCGAGTTCATTGACTTGGAGGCATGTCACCAAACCCATTCTTGAATCACTCGTCTGCAGTCAAGTGATCCTTGGACACGTATCCACCCTCCCCACTCCCCCATGATTCCTCATATATTTTTCTTCCTTTGCTATTTTATCTTCTTGCATCCTGATATGACCTGAAGCCAAAGCAATAGACACTCAGATCGCAGGTTCCTCCATTTTGGCCAATTCCCTGGACCTCATAAAAGTCTCTTATGGACATGGCATTCAGCAGGTTCGAACCAATAGGCTATGCAAAAATAAAATGTTTCAGGTAAATACTTGAGAGACCAGTTACCCATCAAAACAAGATCAAATTCTGTACGTTAACTCCCCAGAGCCACTGTGTGCCACTCCTTAAGGATGAACCTCTCAGGGTGAAAATAGAGTTACCCCTGTACAATATTGGGAGCAGGAGGTGGACAGTGGGTGGGATTCAAATGCCTGAACATTCAATTCTTTTCAAGCAATACACACTCAGCATCACAAACTCCAATGTGGACATATGGCCCAGATGTAGCAACAAACTAGAAGTCACTTTTTGGAGGTGAAGGTTTTGTCATTGGCTCTGTATGAGTGCATGTTCCTTTGTATAAGTGCACAGCCCTTTACAGGCCTTGTTTAAGGCCTGCGTTTGACAACAATGGCAGAAAGGCAGGATCAATTTGTTTTACAGCACCACACCTCACTGTTGTCTGATCAATATAGTCAGGTGGCACTGCATGATTGGAATTGGGACATTTCAGTCACATTGCTAATTTAATTTAGTCTTCCTTCATGTCTCTCTGCTTTTTAGCACAACTTTCATCCCAGTGTGTTGGTGAGGCTCCATTTGCTCTTCTTCTGGGTTGGGTTCATTAGCATTAGTTGGGGTGATCAAAGGATTTGATATGTAGCCTCAGTACCTGCATGTTAAGGAGGAGGATGGAACCAAGCCAGAGTTTCTATTTACAGGGTCTGTCTGCATTGGAAGTACACAACTGTGGACTTTATATGAGGAACCAACCAGAACAGATTCATGCATGTCCGGTGCTCAGATTAACCTCCTGAGTTATTGGGAGCAGAACTAGTGAAAACATGTCAATGAATAGCATCAAAAGAGAGCGAAAAAGAATTGCATTGGGAATGTGGGTGGGGATTGAAATGAATTTATTAATTCATGGAACATGGGTATCACTGGTAAGACTAGCATTTACTGCAAACTTTGAATGGGTGGTGAGCTGGTTCTTTAACTGCCACACTCATGTGGTAATTCACTTTTCTGTAGCATTTTCATATGACTGAGCATTTTGCAAGGCTATTTCAGAGAAAAATTTAGAGTCACCCACTTTGCGATGGTGTTTCTAGCCATACATAGGTTAAGCATGGTCAGCTTCCCTCCCCGAAAGATATTGGCAAACCAATTCTTATGGCAACCTTTCGGGGTGACATGGTGGCTTAGTGGTTAACACTGCGGCCTCACAGTGGCAGGGACCCGGGTTTGATTCCAGCGTTGGGCGACTGTGTGAGGAGTTTGCACTTTTTTCCCCATGTTTGGATGCTCCAGTTTCCCCCCACAGTCCAAAGATGTGCTGATTCTGTGGGTTAGCTTTGCTAAATTGTCCAGGATTTTCAGACTAGGTGGATTAGCCATGGGAAATGTAGGGATTGGGTGGGATGCCATTTGGAGGGTCAGTGTAGATTTGATGGGTTGAATGGCCTGCTTCTACACTGTAGGGTCTCCATGATTACCTCTGCTCCTAGCCTTTCATTTCAAATTAAATTGATTTACTGAATTCAAATTTCCAAGTTTTGAGATGTCAATTAACATTTTTTGTCTATCAATTGAGCCTCTGGATTTCAAATCCAGTGGCATAAAGTACCTTAAGGAAAATGAACATTGCCAAAAATGCACAGCAGTTCCACATTGTCAAAAGAGCAACTCCGCTGGGAGCACATGGTCAGGATGGAGGTGATCCGAAAGGGCAGATGGAATGACAGAGATTGGGTAGCCATGACCATGCTGTGTATGTCTGACTTGGACAATAACCTGAAGAATTCCTGATGAAGGGCTCTGGCCTGAAATGTCGAATTTCCTGTTCCTTGGATGCTGCCTGACCTGCTGTGCTTTTCCAGCAACACATTTTCAGCCATAACCTGAATAGCCCACAGTGACAAACCACCCCACACCCTTGCAGAAACTCTCTTGCAAAATTCTCCTTTGCTTAGCTGGGCATGACAGATAGTAATGAGCAAGCGATCAACACGATCATGTCCTCTGCAACCCACTCTAGCTTTTCCCAACTCTTCTCGTGAATGGGTACTATCTCACATCACCCCTTGAATGTCTTCACTCTACTAATAAGTTATACCTACACGTTGCGAAACATCACCAGAGGAAACTCTTTCAATCCAGCTTCAGGACGCTTTTATCGCCTTAAAACACACCTCAGGTCAACTGACAAGAAAAATGAAACACTAACTTCTGAAGCTTTAAAAACCGACATGCCAGGATATAGATTGCTGTCAGCTAAGGCTGTTACAGATCATGGAGCAATGGCGATGAAAGGAATTGAGGTGCAGATAAGCCACAAATGAGGAAGGAGGCCCAAGGCCTAGGGGCCTAGGCCTATTTACACTGTCCATCCCCCTTGATCTCTCTGTCTGACACCATTCAATCATTGGATTCTAAAGAGTGATTGAAGTAACCTCTGGGAAGAATTAAAGGCTTTACTGATAAGGCATTGTGGCACAAAGTCATAAAAGCTGCTCTTGAATTCTATCCGTTGGGTGCACAGGCAAGTGCTATTGGGCAAACTTTCATGCATTCTTCCCTTTGAAATATTTATTCAACTTCCTTTTATCATTTTAAACTTCTTCCTCAATTTCTATCTACAGTTAAACAGTCTGTCATCTGTTGACCTGCTTTAAAGAATTCCTTCAATATCTCCCCTTCGTTCTCAGGTCCAGTCAGCGACAATTCATTTTCCGATTTTCTATAAAAGACCTGGAGCCGGCCTAAAAGATGATCTGCAGCTGTGAAGGGGTTTGCTAAGTTCAAAAGAGGGAAATTGTTTTCACTCATGGCACAGACCGGTAAATCTACCAGCCAGTCATAAATCCGAGGATGAGTGCAGGACAGAGTGGTGAGAATATGGAACCCATTACCACTGGGAGTAGTCAAGGCAAGTAGCATTGATGCACTTAAGGGGAAGCTGGATAAGAAAATGAGGGCCAATGACAGCATGATACAGAGGCATATGGGGTTTGAGAAACAGTGATGGGAAAGGGCTTGTGTGAAATGTAAGAGTGAGAATAGACTGAAAAGGCTGAATGACCTCTTTCTGTTCTATACATTCGAGGTAATTTATCCCCTCAAAGTCTTGCATTGTTTAAATTGAGTAGGCCACCTTTTCTGTCGAGATAACACCACTGAGGATTTCTTGTGAACAATAATTTTGCATTTCTGGAACAATGAGTAACTTTACATGCAGTCTCCGTGGCACCTCATACAAACTAATTGTGGCACGCTTCTTGCTGTGTGTTGGGACTGTGGTGCAGAAACAGACAGAAGCGTTAACTCCTTGGCTGTAATAGGCCTTTCTGACCTCGCACTGTCCTGTTGACCGACTGGAGTGAAACATTGACTGAAGGAGAGGTGGGTGGGCAGCCATCAATGCGTGGAGCCCTTATCGCAGAAAGAGCAAAGGAAGAGAGTGACATGACAGGGCCACTGGCTAAGGGGGAGTGGGGTGGTGCAGGAGTACTGACCCTCTGGTTTATTGTATGCGCTGTGGCGTCACTGATGGTACCAACGTTGAGCCCTCTTCCCTCCCTTTTCGCACGTGTCAGTCTGGGAAGCTACAGCTAACCGTGATACTGGGCATGGCACGCTCAGCTGGTCCATTGGAAAAGCTCAGGCCATGTTCAAAGCCCCAGCTCACCTTGGCTTTTGGGTGGCAGTCTGCATTGTCAAGGAGCCAGTGGGCTAAAAGTAACGTTTCATTGTCTCCGAGACCAGGAGGACCATTCTGCATTCCAGTCGTTTCTCGGAAAAGCACTCAAGAAGTGGGAATCGGAGATGAGGGTGGGGTTGGGGATGAAGGAGGGAAAAGGACAAATCTCCCAGGTATGCCTGTTCCTGACTGCTACCTAGTGTCTGCATTATTGGGCAGACATTGATATCCTTCCCTTTAAAACAGTGACTCAACTCCCTCTTAATTTCAACCAAATCCCCCACCATAGCCGCCACTCCCAGTTTCTCGCCGTGCACCTCCAGACCATTCCACCACCCCCCCACCAAGCACCCTGGTAATTTCCTCGCTTTGCCTCGTGCCGAAGTGCTCCTTTCTCAAACGGTGCTCTCCATCACCCAGTCCGAGCTGGAGTAGACCCCTTTGGTGATCTCGATGTCGTCCTCGTCATACTGGACGAGCACACCGTTGACCGACAGGCTCCTCTTAGTCCAGATGTTGGTGATCTTCCTGGGGTAGCTGAGGCACTGGCCGGAGGCGAAGTCCCCCATGTCAAAGGAGTGGCTGCGCCGGGCCTTGCCCTCCATGGGCAGCGCCAGCAGCTTGTTGAGGCGCGACTCGCTGCGGCCCAGCAGCGGCTCCTTGTCTGAGTAGCGGGCCAGGGTGGACGCCCGGGAGTCACGGGCCTCCTGCTCATCCTTGCGCTGGCACCGCAGGTCGAGGGAGGCGAAGGCCCCCATGAGGCGGTCGATGTTGTGCCTGCTGGAGGTGGCCCGCCACTTGCGAGAGAGGGTGCTGCTGTCGCTGCGGAGGCTGTAGCAGTCCTGGCTGGACCCCGAAGACGACGACGACGGCGAGGACAGGCTGCTGCGGAGGGAGCCGCAGTTGAACTCCAGCAGCTCGTCACGGCCCGTGGCTTTGGGTGGCTGAAACTGAGGCAGGATCCCGTTGTGGACAGGGAAGGCCGACGCTGCTGCCGCTGCCGTCTGCGAGCACTCATCGCTAACCGCCGCCATCTTGTCCTGGCTGCCGCAAAACTTGTACTTGAGCATCAGGGTGATGATAAAGACCAAGAGCGAGGCCACAATGATGCCCCCAATCACCAGGATCATGGTGCCGCCCAAAAAGTGGCCGTGGAAGGACCTGCACCGATTGTAATCCACTCCGGTGACAAACTGGATACAGCCCACCACATTGGTGGCTGTCAGAGTAGTGGCCGTGTCATCCCATATGGCCAGGACACAGAGATCGTAACCAGAGCCAGACACCAGGTTCTTCACAACAAAGGCCTTATTGGAAGCAGGAATCATTCTGAATGAAAGGATACACAGAGAGAAAACAACAAGAACAACATTAGCACTGTTAACATTTTGATTCATAGAGTCATACAGCACAGAAACATGCCCTTTGGTCCAACCCAGTCCATGTTCCCAAACTAAACTAGTCCCACCTTCGCCCACATCCCTCCAAACATTTCTTATTTATCTACTTACCTGAATGTTTTTTAAATGTTGTAACTGTACTGGTATCTGCTACTTCCTCTGGCAGCTCATTCCACACATGAACCACCTCCTGTGTAAACAAATTGTCCCTCCTGACTTTTTAAAATCTTTCTCCTCTCATCTTAAAAATGTGCCTTTTGCCCTTGAAATCCTCCATCCTAGGTAAAAGGCTCCTGCCATTCATCTTATCTATAACGCCTCATGATTCTATAAACCTCTCAAAGGTCACCCCTCAACTTCCTGTGCTCCACTGAAAAAATCCCAGCCTATTCAGCCTCTCCTGTTAACTCAAACTCTCCATTCCTGGTAAATCTCCTCTGAACCCTCTCCAATATCAGAGGGTGACCAGAACTGGCCACCGTACTCCAGGAGAGGCCTCAACAATGTCTTGTACAATCTCAACATAACATCCCAACTCAAGGTCTGAGAAATGATGGCAAGCATGCTAAACGCCTTCTTAACCACTCTATTTATATGTGATGCAAACTTCAAAGAATTATGTACCTGAACTCCTAGGTCTCTCTCTTCTACAATATTAACCAAGGTCCAATTTTTAAATGTATTAGTCCTGATTCATCTTGACCTCTTCAGATCACAAAGATAAGTAAGAATTCAAGAGGATACCAACATTCTGCAAAGTGACATGCACAATGGGAGCCAATTTCATTGTAACATTGAAAAGGAGATCAGATAGTTATTTGTGAAGGGCTACTGTGCAGGGTCATGAGATGCTGGCATGAGAATGGCCTAAGGGAGATGTTCGTTGGTTGAATCGTAGGATCAGAGAATTTTACAGTATAGAAGGAGGCCTATTAAGTCCATACCGGCTTCCATAAGAGCTACCCAGCTATACCCATTCTCTAGCCCTATCTCTGTAAGCCTCTAAACTCATCGTTTTCAAATATATGATCAGTTCTCCTTTGAAACCTCCTGTAGAATCTGCCCTCATCACTCTCCTTGGCAATGCATTCCAAATCCTAACAACTCTCTCAGTAAAGACCGTTAATCCTCTTCTCACTCTTAGCTCTCTAGCTGAAATTCTGAAGCACTAACCAGTGAGCTGGCACAGACATGATGGGACAAATGGCCTCCTCATGTGCTGTAAACATTGCTGTGATACAGTCATTTCTGTCATCTCTACGATTTCTATTCTCATGTTGCTCAGTGTCTTTAGATACATTGCATCCAGTCCCTGCTGCCTGATTAACTTAAAGTATTCAATACTTTCTCCTCTTCAGTTTTAAAACTATGTAACAACTGAATTTCCACCTTTCTCATCATGCCCGAGGCTGTACCTTCCTCCTCAGTGAAAGCCAGATGCAACATATTGGTTTTAATCTCATAAACATTGTATCTGCCTCGAAGTGTGAATCCCAATTTTGGTCTCTGAGTAATCTTACTCTGCCTTTTACCACCCCGCATGCAGTGAGAAGGCTTTAGAACTTTATTTAATGTGAGCTGTCAGTCTCCTTTCATGCTCCCTTTGTGCTGCCTTTTGTTTCATCACTGCTCTGAATATTTAGCCTTGTTTTCACTTGTATTTTCCATCTGACAAATGTCATGAGTACACCTTTTCGCCTTTGATCTTGTCCAGGCCCAAACTAACTCTTCTCTGAAGGTAACCCATTGTTCAACTACTATTTTTCTGGACAGCTTATGACTTCAACCTTTTTGACCCAGATCTGACCTTTACCCATTGAAGTTGGAATTTCCCCAATCAAGGGCTCGTACTCTGGATGCTTTGTTATTCTTTTTGATTGTTGCACTGTCCTTATGGTTCAGCAATCATTAATGGCCAAATGGTCTCCCACGGTGACTCAGTGGTTAGCACTGCTGCCTCACAGCACCAGGGACCCGGGTTCAATTCTAGCCTCGGGTGACTGTCTGTGTGGAGTTTGCACGTTCTCCCTGTGTCTGTGTGGGTTTCCTCCCACAGTCTGAAGATGAGAAGGCTAAATTGCCCATAGTGTGAGGTACATTAGTCAGAGGGAAATGGGTCTGGGTGGGTTACTCTTTGGAGGGTTGGTGTGGACTGGTTGGGCCGAAGGGCCTGTGTCCACACTGTACGGAATCTAATCTTATTCTGTTCTCATTCTTGAGAATCAGGTGGAGCAGTACCTCATTTCTCTTTGGAATGAAAACATACCAGTTCTTCTGAATAGTGTCTATGAATTCTTGCCCCTTTACACAACTACTATCCCAGTCTACAGTCAAGCAATTGTTCTCCCCCATTATGATGCTATAATTCTGCACCTTCCTGCAATTTTCCTTGCAACTCGTCAGCCTCCCCACCGAATTGATGGTCTTGAGGCTGCACTGAGCAATGTAGCTGTGTCTGCTTTTATTCTTTAGCTCTAGGCAAATGTGTTCTGTCATTGACTCCTCTGGGACATCCTCTTTCTCCAGCATTGCAATGCTCTTTTTCATCCATATGTCACAACACACCCTTTTTTATTCTTGTTCTATCTTTTCCTGATCATTGTGTTTCCAGGAATATTGAACATCCATCCTTTCCACTCCTTGAGCCCGGTGTCTGCTATCCTCACAGCATTATGCTTCCACATGTCAATCCGTGTCTGTAATTCTCCAATTTTATTTATCTCAATCTCTGTACATTGGAATACATGCACAGTAACCCTGATTCAGACTTCATTGCAGCCTCCCTAATGCTAACCCCATCTATTACCTTACTATTCTCTATTCTTTATCACAATGCTGCTATATTGGAAAGCACTTCATGTTAATTGGTTGGAGATTGGAGATTTTATTCAAGCTGTTCCTGCTCTAACCCCATAACTTCACGGGAAAGAGGCAGAAGTCCCATTAACTAGCGCGGTGCACCTTTCTATCAAATATCCAGCAAATGTCCATGGTGACATAGGAGAAGATCTGTTTGACCCCATCCCAATCACATTCCCCTTTCCTCTCTCTGGATTATCCATTCACATCTCATTCTCTACTTCACCTCATTCTCAGTCCACTCATTCCCAACTTCCCTTGTTCTGGACAATCGTCATTCCAGACTATTCTGATTCCTGAACTTCTTCATCCCCGATCCCATTTGTATCCAACCCTCTCATTCCTGATTTCCCCCTTTGTTGCCTGATTCTTGCTCAATCCCAACCCTCTTTATCCCATCTCTTCTTCATATCTCCTCCCTCCTGATCCTCCTTCCTCTCAATCCTCTCTTCTCCTTGTCTCTTTTCTGGTCTTAATGCCTCTTCCCCCAATTCCATGCCCTCCTGATGTCTCTTCATTTCTGAAACTCTCTTCTAATTCAGCTTCCTCCTGACACTGTCTACCTTCTAACACCCTCTGCCTCCCGATGCCCGTCTGCCTCCTGACACCCTCAACCTCCTGACACCCTCTTCCTCCTGGCACCCTCAACCTCCTGACACCCTCAACTTCCTGACACCCTCTTCCTCCTGGCACCCTCAACCTCCTGACACCCTCTACCTCCTAACATCCTCTGCCTCCTGATGCCCCTCTCCTCCTGACACCCTCTATCTCCTGAATGCCCCTCTCCTCTTGACAGCCTCTACCTCCCAATCTCCACTTTCATCCGAATTCCCTCTAATCTTGATCCCTTTCTCTTTCTGATTCTCTCTATATCCCAATCCCCTCCTACTCATCTGATTTCCTTCTGTCTCCTCTTAATTTGGTTTGCCTTGTAATCTCCCCTCCCCTTCATTCTGTCTTCCTCCCAATGCCCTTCCTTCCTATTCTCTCTACGTCCCAAACTGCGCACACCACCCCTCGCCAATTGTCTCCTCACCCCAATTCCCCTCTCTCCCCTCATACATTGCCTCTCCCACAACAAATGCTGGTTTCACCAGTCATGTCCATATCCTGAGAGAAAGATGGAGAATAACGATTGCTATTAATGTCGTCGTGAGAAATACTTTGCCACTATCTGCTGACTTCGCTGAAAGTCGCAAACCACTTCAGTGCCAATGTGCATTCATATAGCACCTCCAACAGGGAAAATAAAACAAGATCAATCACAAGACCTGCAATGAAACAAAACTGAACACTACACAGGGAGATACTAGTATAAGAAATGGAGAGTTTAGTCCTCTGCAGTTGAAGGTATGGTCACTAATGATGGGACAAAGGTAAAGGGTATCAACTAGAAGCCAGAATTGGAGGAGTAAAGAGATACCAGTGGACCGAGATGAATAGGTTAAGTAGGTCTGCATGTGCAAGTGAGATGGGTTAATGGGATTTACTTCATGTAAAGTTTAGGGCAGCTCACCACATATTTTCAAACTTCCAGTGAACAATGGCAATCTGGTCCTGAAGACCACAAACAGAAACTGGAGTAGGCCGTTTGACCCCTTGAGCTTGGTCAATAGGATCATAGCTGATCTGACATTCCTCGTCCACTTTCCTGCCTTTTCCACATGACCCTGGATTCGCCTCTTGATCAAGGATCTATCTATCTAAGGCTTCTGAGCTAGCCCTCCGCCCCTACAGCTATTGATGATAAGGACACACAACCCGCTGAGAGAAGAAAGTCCTCCTGATCTCAGTCTTAAATTGGTGCCCTTTAATTCTGGTCTCCTGTTCACAACATATAACAGCCTCGGCTATTTGGGTACAGAATCCAACCCAACTTGGATGAATCTCAAAACAGGATCTGTTAACCTCAACAAAATATGGCAGTATTTTCAGGCACATAGCCTCAGCAATATAAACTTTTATAAAATATAAAAGTGAGCGCAATTTTCAGACTCCTCTCAACTCCCTTTTTCAGATAGATTTCTATTTACAATTGGCAATTGCTGCTCTGAATTTTTCTTTTTGACAAAACACACAGAAAATGCGCATAATTTATTGTTACAGTTACTCAAGTGAAAAAAAAACACTTTGGAATTTAATAGTGGCCCACGGCTTTTTTTATTCCGAAAGAAAATCAATCTTGTCACACTAAATGTACAGTACATGCTATCTCATTAATGTTTAATTTGATTATGCTTCAAATCATTTACTCAGAAAAATTAAAAATGTAAATGACTAGCCTCATGTGAAATATTGTTCATCATGGGCAGTGAAGGGGAAATTGGTGGTTAAATTGAAGAGACTACATTACATTGAATTACATTATCCAGAATGTACTAGCATATGCCATTCAGGCCAATGATTTATGCCAGTATTTGCACTCCGCATAAACATCCTCCCACAATAATTATCTCTTCTCCCCGAAAGAGCCTTATAGCTTCCAATTACCTCCTCCCTCATAAATGCATGAACTGTTAAAAAACAGCAATCACTTAATGTGATACAAAGTTTCACATCTTGACCATTTTTTGGTGTGCAGAAACTCTTCCTAATTTTGTATTTTGTTTTGGTGTTTGATCTGCTTTGAGCCTATCTTACATTGATTGATTTGGTCTGTCTGTCTGTCTCTCTCTCATGAGAAACCCATGAGTTTCTTTTTAGTTTAGTCCATGGTAGCGCATGGCAAACTACTGTGGTGGCTTGTTGTTGGCTTCTACAATGGCTGACCAGGAAACAATCCCCCTCTAACTGCCAACTGTCAGGTGCATTCGAAGGATTCACTGATTGGCAATCAAGCTGTTGGTCACATTATGAATGCGGTGGAAGGTGTATGGCTTATATGCAATTTAATATCATTTGTTTTAGAAGTTGCCTCAGTTTAAGCAGGTTTGTTTAAAATTTCCAGACCAGAAATGTTTAGTTAAAACCCAGAAGGGCTTCTGTGAAACTGAGAAAGTCTAAACTCATTTGTATGAGAGCTATCATTTCTCAACATGGGGTATTGATGCCACAGATAAATTAAGCCCTATTGCTGTGAAAATGAAAGGAATTCTTTTGCTCTGAGTACTGTAAATGAGGGTTTGCAACTAATGGGATTACATTTTACCATAAGCTTTGAAATCTTTAAATTTGTGCTGTACGTAACAAGTTAACAGTACCATTTTATTCCCTTTTTTAATGCAATAAATTTCTGTTTTATTATTAAACACAAACTTGAAGCATTAGGCATGTCTGTATTTCTGAGAAGTATCACCTTTCTGGAACCAAATTTAAAAGTCCAAAATATGATCTATCAAGCCCAATATCGTCTAGGATCTGACTTGTCATATCATCAGTTGGGCTCATAATAATCCTGAAGTGGGACTTGAACACGGAACTTCTGGTCTATGGTTACAGATATTTCTACTGGACCACAAAACCAAACTTCCTCGCGAGTTTAGTTCTACCAAGCTAGCAGGTGGAAGGATTCTTTCCAATTGTAATACAATTGACAACACTCTTACCCCTTAATCATAAGATACTAGGTTTATGGGCCATTCCAGTGCTTCAGCACAAATTCAAGGCTAATACTTCCTGTGTAGGTCTGGGACAGTGGTGCACTGTCAAAAATTCTGTCTTTTGGATGGCACATTTAATCAAGGCCATGTCTAACATGATCAGGTGAAGTAAAAATATATCATTTTGAAGAAGAGTGAAGCAGTCATCTCTAGAATCCTGGTCAAATTTATCCTTTGTTCAACATCACACAAAAAAATAGATGATCTGCTGTTTACCACATAGGAGAAAGTGAGGACTGCAGACGCTGGAGTTTAGAGTCAAGATTAGAGTGGTGCTGGAAAAGCACAGCAGGTCAGGCAGCATCTGAGTAGCAGGAAAATTGGCGTTTCGGGCAAAAGCCCTTCATCAGGAATCCTTGCTAACCACATACTCGTGCATGAAAATTGGCTACAATGGCTCACACAATACAGCAGTCAGTGCCTTTCAAAGATACTGCACTGGCTTTAAAACACTTCGTGAGGTCCAGCACTCGTGGAAAGTGCTAGATGTATGAAACTACACCAATCCAACAAATCCCTCTGTTTTTAAGTTTGGATATTTGTATCTCATTACCTCTTTCTCATTCCTTTGAGAATCTATGTGGGCAATCCATTTTGACCTGGAATTTCTGTCTCCTTCAGTTTGCTCAGAACATTCTTTCCATCTTAACTCTTAAAGTATTGCAATCTTCTTTTGTGCTGTCAATCTTTGGTTGCCTCTTCAGCAAAGACCATAGGAAAGCGTCTGTTCAGTATCCCTGTCATTTTTGTTTCATCTGTGAGTTTGCCTTGCTTTTCCTTTGATGGTTCTGTAACTTGTTTAATTTTCTTTGTAATATCTGTATGGCTCTGGAATTTCTTTCTTTTTATATTCTTTGATACTTCACTGTATATTTCAGCTTTACTTTCCTAACCTCCTTCCTAAGATCGTCAGATTTCACTTCGGTATACTTTTCTTTATTGTAAATGTTCTTCAGCCTTGCATTTCCTTTCAATTCTACAAAATCATAGTTTCTTCATTCATCGTTTTTGTGTGTTTGACCTTTGATCTATTTGCGATGGTAGGAGAATTGCCCTCGGATTCTATTGATCTTTTTAAAAATACTGTGAAATGTTGTTCCACTGCTTTGTCAATTTTTTTTTATCCAATTTACTTTTATTGCATGTGAAAGTATGAGTTTGCCACATAAATAGGATATTCCTCCCCTCAAGCTTATTCCACTGTTCAATAAGGATAATCTGATTGTGGATTCAACTCTGCTTTCTTGATAATCAATGATACGATTTGACTCCAAAAGAGAAAATGCTGGAAGATCTCAGCAGGTCTGGCAGCATCTGTTAGGAGAGAAAAGAGCTGACATTTTGAGCTTTGACAAAGGGTCAGTTAGACTCGAAATGTCAGCTCTTTTCTCTCCTTCCAGATGCTGCCAGACCTGCTGAGAGTTTCCAGCATTTTCTCTTTTGGTTTCAGATTCCAGAATCCGCAGTAATTTGCTTTTATACAATTTGACTCCCCTGTCAGTCAAAAATCTCCTTAACTTTGTCTTCAAATATTTAATGATCCTGCCTAGGTCACTCTCTGGGGAAGAGAGTTCCACAGGCACACAACCTTCTGAGAAAATCATTAATTTAAACCATATCTGCTTGTTCTAATGTCTGTCACAAACAAGGTCGTCGTCCTTCCAATAGTTGCCTTGTTGAGTCCCTTCAGCGTCTCAGCTTCTTATCTATTGCAAAAAGGTTACCCCTCATTCCTCTAAACTTCAATGAGTACAGATACAACTTGTCAAATTTTCCTCACAGGATAGTCACTTCATGTCAGGAATCAGCTGAGTGAACTTCCACTGAACTACTTTGAATGGAATTTTGCCCTTTCAGAAAGAGAGATCAAAACTGCATATCGTACAGTTGACCCCACATTTCTTACTTAATTTCCATATTCCTTCTAATATATTTAATTTGTTAAAATCTATTGTTTTTTGCACTTTCCAAATCCCTCTCAATCATTACCGTAACCTGATGATAATGTAATCAGTATTTACTGATTGTTATTCCAGATTTACTTTTCTCATTACAATTACTAGGGCTTTTTGGGGGTCGTCCCTTGTTGGGCTTCTTTGTGGAACAGAGTCGAGAACGTGTTGTTGGAAAAGTGCAGCAGGTCGGTAGCATCCAAGGAGCAGGAGAATTGATGTTTCTGATGATTCTGATGAAGGGCTCTGGCCCGAAACATCGATTCTCCTGCTCCTTGGATACTGCCTGACCTGCTGTGCTTTTCCAGCAACACACTCTCAACTCTGATCTCCAGCATCTGCAGACCTCACTTTTTCCTTCTTTGTGTAACAGTTGAGTCAGATGGAGCCTCATACACAGCATAAAAACTCCCAACTATTTCTCTGCTTTCACTGCATCTCCCTTCTGTTTTATACTGGGGTAGTTTGAATCTTTCGCAATTATAATTCTATATTTTGCTATGTTCGTTTCGTATATCTGCTTGCATACATCTCCTTCTATTCCCATAACACTATTGGATATCGTGGTGCTGTGGCAATCTATGTTGCATTGCCAGCACTTCTTCAGTCAATTAAGTAGTGTTTCCAAAAGGTTATGGGAGAAGTGACCAGAGAGGTCTGCTGTGGAGGGAGAAAGAAGGGAGTTTTCATTGGGGGCTTCTCTATTGGAGACAGTTAAGAGAACATAAGAAATGAGGACAGAAGGAGACAGTCAACGAGTTTCATTATTCAAAATGATCATTTCTGATCTTCTGTCTTAACACAGCTTTCCCACCTGCTTCCCATATTCCCTGAATTCCCCCAGACACTGGAAATCCATCTATTTCAATCTTAAAGATGTTCAATGACAGAGAATCCAAAACCTTCTGGGGTTGAGAAGTCCAAAGATTCACAATTCTTTGAGTGAAGAAACTTCTCCTCAATTTGGTCCTAAACGACAGACTCCTTATTCCGAAATGGTGTCCCCTTATCCTCGATTCCCCGGTCAGGAGAAACAATGCCTCACTATCTATACTGTCAAGCCCCTTCAGAATCTTGCCTTTTTCAATGAAATCACCACTCCGTAAGATCACAAGAAACAGGAACAGGAGTAGGCCATTCGGATCTGATGCTTCTCATGTCCAGTTTCCTATCACTTCCCCATCACCCTTGATTCGTCTGCTGATTAAGAATCTATCTAAGTTTTTGTTATACACAACGGCTTTGCCCTCACAGCTCTCTGTGGCAAAGAGTTCCAAAAACACACTACTTTCTGAGAGAAGAAATTACTCTTCATCTTTGTCATAAATTGGCATCCTGTTATTCTAAGATTCTGCTGACTGGCCCTGGACTCTCCCATGAGGGTATCATCCTTACCCTGTTGAGTCCTTTAAGAATCTCAATAGGTTTCACCTCCCATTCTTCTAAACTCCACTGACAGAAGTGCCAACCCTGTTTAACCTTTGCTCATAAGACAATCCCTCCATACTAAGGATCATCCTTCCGAACCTTTGTTGAACTGCTTCATGTGAAATAATATCTGTCCTTAAATAAGACTTCCCTACTCTTACTCCAACTCTCTTGAAATAAGGAGCAACATTCCATTTACCATCCCAATTACCTGCTGCATCTGCGTGCTAGCTTTCTGCGTTTCTTACACAAGTGCCCTCCAAATGCAGTTTTTCTCCATTTAAATAACACATTTTTTTTTCTGTTTTCATTTCTAAAATGGAGAACATTTTTCCAAATGATACTCCATTTGCCAACTTTTTGCCCACTTACATAAGCTATCAATACCTCTCTGTCAACTGCGTCCCCCCTGTGACTCACCTTTCAAATTTGGCTACAGGATGTTCACTTGCTTCCTCCAAGTCATTCATAAATATTGTACATAGCTATAGTCTCAGCATTGGTCCCTGTGGAACCCCACTGGTTATAGGTTTCCAAAGTCCAATAGAAATTCTTCTCTCCACTAGGTGTTTCTAGCCCATTAGCCAATTCTCTCTCCCTGCTAATATACTATATGCAGCATTGTCAGCTCTTATCTTATGATTTAGTCTTTAGAGTGATACCTTGTCCAATACCTTCTGGAGGTCAAAATACAACACATCAACTGGCTTCCCTTTGTCTACTCTGGTTCAGACTCCCTCAAAATCTTTGATAAATTAATCAGACATGATTTCCTTTTCCCTTGCCTCATCATATTATGATGTTTTTCTAAATTTCAGAGTCAATCCAATTTACTCAGTCTATCATCCCAGGAACCAACCCAGTGAACTCTCATGGTTACAACCGTCAATACAAGTACACACTGCCTTAAATATGAAGATCAAATTGCACAAAGTATTCTAGATGCGACCACCTAAAACCATACAATTATAGAGGAGTGTTTTTTTTAACTTATCTATTTCTCTGGCAAAAACATCCAACATGCCATTGGCCTCCCTAATTGCTTGCTGCACCTTCTTGCTGACCTTTGGTATTCATTGCAGATGTTCACCCAAGTCTATTGGTCCATCGACATGTACAAGTTTCATGCCTTTAAAAAAATTCTGTTTTTCTATCCTGTGACCAGACTTAATAAACTCTCATGTGTTGTATTAATTCCCATCAATTATCCATTTACTTAACTTGCTTATTTCTACTTACAGTGTCTTTGTGCCTGCCACACAGTTTATACCACCTCACTTTACATTGGTAATAAGCTAAGATACGTTGGTCTCTGTCTCTTCTTCAATGTTATGTGCATAGATTGTAAGTAGATGGGACACCAGTACTGAACTTTGTAACACTTCACTTGTTATCTCCTGTCAGCTTGAAATTGTCCATTTTTCCCTACTGTCTGCTTCTGGTTTTTATGCAATCCTCTAATACATTCCCCTCAACTCCATGCGCCCTTATCTTGCGTTTTAGACTTTTGTATGGTATCTTGTCAAATGTCATTTACAAATGTAGTTACTCTGTTAGTCCACATTTACTTACCTTATTTGTTACTTTCTCAGTAAACTCTTTGTCTCATCACACTACGGTATTCCTGATGCATTGTTAAGACATCCTTAATAATCAGTTTCAGCATTTTCCCAGTGACTAAGGTTAACTGACCAGTAATTCCCTGACTTACCTCTCTCTTCTTTGTGGATATCAGTGTTCCAATCAATTGGAATTACTCTCGTGTCTAGTGTATTTTGGAAAATCATAGCCGATACATATTCTGTCTCTACAGCTATCTCTTTTGGAATGCAAGATGTACATTATCCAGCCTATGACCCTGTCAGCTTCTCCAGTTCTTTTTCTCTGCTGACATTAACTACCTAATTAAATCTCTCTTATTAGCCTCTTGATTACATGCTATTTCTGATATGTAATTTCTGTATTCTACAGTGAAGACAGACACAAAATATTTGTTCAACATCACTGCTTTCTCCTCATGATAATTTCTCCTGTCTCTGCATTTAAGGGAGCAATGTTTATTTTAGCTACCTTCCTCCAGTTTCTATCTTGATGATTAACCCTACAGTCTGTTTTTGGGTCGCTGACTAATTTGTATTCTCATATTCTATTTTCATCTCTTTCCAATTCTGCCTGTTCTAGTTAACATTAATTTATAATGCCTCTTTCACAACCTAAGGATGTCACAAGTGTTTTATGACTAATCAAGTTTTTTTTTGGAAATGGGATAATCACTGATTTAATGGAGAAAATGCAGTAGCCAGTTTGCATGTGTACAGCAAGCTCTGTCAAGGAGCAATGTGAGAATGACTCCATCACCTTTTTTTTGATGCATGTTGATAGACATGGAGCTGCAGAGATTTCCCATGCTGTTCTTTCAAATAATGTCCTGAAATTTTTTTAATGCCCACCGGGAGGGTAGATGGAGCCTTGGTCATTACATCTCATTCAAAGATAGTGCTTCATATTTCACTACTTCATGAGATGTGAATGTCACTGACTGGGCCAGCATTTATTGCCCATTTCTAGATACCCCCAACAAGATGTTGTTAGGAAGCGAATTCCATTATTTCAACCCAGGAACAGTGAAGGCACAGTGATAATATTTCCAAATCAGGATACTGAGTGGCTTGGAAATGGTTCAGGACTCTAACCTCAGGTAGAACAGATGGGGAACAATTATGTGTCAATGCAGAACTGGGGCTGATGTACCTAAACAAGAGCTTACAGCACAGATTAGAATTGGTGGTGCAATGTTGAAGGTATCACAGATGTGTGACTGCTAGGAGATCAGCGATGGGAATTAAATTCTGGATTTGGTGATGTATAATGAGGCAGACTTGATTTAGTAGTTCAAGATGAAGGAATCCTTAAGGCCCAGTGATCATAATGCAAGGACATGAGTCCTATCGAAAAGACAGGAAGGTGGGTAGATGGGCGGGGCTGCCTTGTAAGTAAGAAATTAAATAGCAAGAAATGATTTCGAGTCGGATGGCACAGGCTCTGTGTGGGTAGAGTTGAGGAACTGTAATGGTAGAAAGACCCTGATGGGATTTGTGTACAGGCCTCCTAATAGTGGTCAGGAAGTGGGGCAGGAAATAATCAGGAGATAGAAAAGGCATTTAGGAAAGGAACGATTGCCATAATCATGGGAGACTTCGATAAGCAGCTAGACTGGGAAAATCAGGTTGGCAACGGATCCAAAGAAAAGGAATTTGTGGAATATCTATGAGATGTTTTTTTTGGAACAGCTTGTGGTGGAACCCACTAGAGGAGAGGTAACTCTGAATTTGATGATGCATAATGAGGCAGACTAGATTAGGGAACTTAAAGTGAAGGAATCCTTCGGGGCCAGTGACTATAATATGATAGAATTCACCCTGCAGTTTGAGAGGAAGAAGCTGCAATGATATCACAATTGAGTAAAGGGAGCTACAAAGGCATGGGGAAGGAGCTGGGCAGAGTTGATTGAAAGGGAAGCCTAATAAGGAACATGGTGGAGCAGCAATGGCAGGAGATTTTGAGGGTAATTTGGGAGGCACAGCAGAAATTCATCCCAAAGAAGACAAAACATATCAAGTAGAGGACGAGGTAACCATGGCTGACAAGGGAAGTCAGGGACAGCATAAAAGCAAAAGAAAAAGTATATAGTGTGGTGAATATTAGTGAGAAGCCAAAGGTTTGGGCAGCCTTTAAAAACCAGCAGAGGATAACTGAAAAAAACAGTAAGGGGGAGACAATGAAATATGAGGGTAAGCTAGCCAATAATATAAAAGGAGATTGCAAGAGTTTTTGACATATAAAAGCTAAGAGGGAGGCAAGACTGAACATTGGACTGCAGGAAAATGAAGAAGTAAGAATGGGGAGCAAAGAAATGGCGGTGGAACTTGATAGGTACTTTGGTTAAACACCACCATGTAACACACCAGGAGCATACCAAAACTTCAACAGAGCTGGGAGCAGAGGTGAGTCTTTTGGCTACCACTAAGGAGGAAATGCTGAGAAAACTGAAACATCTGAAGGTGGATAAGTCACGTGGAGCAGATGGACGACACCACAGGGTCCTGAAGGAAATAGCTGCGAAGATTGTAGAGGCATTTATGGTGATCTTTTGGGAATCACTGGAATCAGGGAGGGTCCTAGAATATTGGAAAAGAGCTAATGTAACAACCATCTTTAAGAAGGAAGGGAGGCAGAAGATTGAAAACGTCAGGCTGGTTTGCCTAACCTTGGTCATTGGCAAGATTTTGGAGTCCATTGTTAAGGATGAGATTGCAGAGTACTTGAAAGTGCATGGTGAAATAGAGCTGAGTCAGCACAGCTTCACCAAAGAGAGGGTATGCCTGACAGATCTGTTAGAAATACTTGAGGACGCAAAGAGTATGTTAGTCTAAGGAGAGCTAATGGACATGATGTATTTGGATTTCCAGAAGGTTTTTGACAAACTGCTGCTCAAAAAGCTGTTAAAAATATAAAACTCCTTGGTCTTAGTGGTGAGGCACTGGCATGGATAGAAGATTGATTGATTGGCAAATGGCTGAGAGCAGTGATAACAGAGACATTTTCAAGATGGCAGATCGTGACCTAGTGGATTTCCAATGGTCATTGCTGAAACCACGTCTATCCATGTTACACATTAATGGTCTGAATGAAGGAACTGAGGGCAACGTTGTTGAGTTTGCAGACAACACAAAGGTACGTGCAGGGATAGGTCGTAGTGAGGAAGCAGAGAGGCTGCAGGAGGACTTGGATGGACAAGGAGAGTGGGTAATGAGTGACAGATGAAATATGATATGGGAAAGTATGGGGTCATGCACTTTGGTAGTAAGAATATGGGTGTGGACTATTTACCAAATTGGGAAAGGCTTTAGAAATCTGATGCACAAAGGGACTTATGGGCTCTACTTCAGAATTCTCTTCAGGTTAAGTTGGCAGTTAGGAAGGCAAATACAATGTCAGGATTCATTTCAAGAGGGCTAGAACACAAGCAGAAATGTATTGCTGAGGCTGTACAAGGTTCTGGTCAGACTGCATTTGGAATATTGTGGGTAGTTTTGGGCCCTGTATCTAAGCAAAGATGTATTGGTGTTGGAGGGGGTCCAGAGGAGGTTTGCAGGAATGTTCCCAGTGATGAAAGGCTTGGTATATGAGAAGTGGGTGAGGACTCAGGGACTGCAATTGATGGAGTTTAGAAGGATATAGGGGTTGGGATCTGATTAAAACCTACAAAATACTGAGAGGCTTAGATGGAGTGGACATGGAGAAGATGTTTCCAATAATAGGAGAGAGAGGGATCAGAAGGCACAGCATCAGAGTGAAGGGGTGACCCTTTCGAACTGAGATGAGAAGGAATTTCTTCAGCCAGAGTGTGGTGAATCTATGGAAATCATTGTTGCAGAAGGCTATGGAGGCCAAGTAATTGAGTGTATTTAAGACAGAGATAAACAGGTTCTTGATTGATAACGGGATCAAGGGGAAGGCAGGAAAATGGAGCTGAGAAATGTATCAGCCATGATCAAATGGCAGAGCAGACTCGATGGACCGATTGGCCTAATACTGTTCTGACATGTTATGGAACGAGAAACCTAGCAAACGTTCTGAGTCCAGTATGATTCATAGAATTATAGATTTGCTTACAGTGTAGAAGCAGGCTATTCGGTCCATTGAATCCACACCCACCTTCTGAAGTGCATCCAACTCAGACCCAACCCCATCCCTGTAACTCTGCATTTGCCATGGCCAACCCACCTAACCTGCACATCTTTGGATAGTGGGACAAAACCGGAGCACCTGAAGGAGACAGGGAGAGGCTGTGCAAACTCCACACGGTCACCCGAGGGTAGAATCAAACCTGGGTTTCTGGCACCGTGAGGCTGCAATGCCAACCACTGAGCCACCGTGCCAGGAACCCAGGTTTGATTCTACCCTCGGGTGACTGTCTGTGTGGAGTTCTATCATCTTCAGAGGTTTAGATGCTGCCAGACCTGTTGAGTTTCTCCAGCACGCTCTGCAGTAGTTTCAGATTTCTAGGATCTATAGTATTTTGCTTTATGTGGCGGAAGTGAATGTGAATGTGGTGCCAATCAAGTGAGCTGCTTTGTCCTGGATGGTGTCAAGCTGCTTGAGTATTGTTGGAGCTGCATCCATCCAGGCAAGTGGGGAGTATTCCATCACACTCCTGACTTGTGTCTTGTAGATGATGGGCAGGGAGATAGGCAGCACATTGTTGGTAGCACACTGAAGCATTAGCCTAGATTCTGCAGTCAAGTCTCTTGAGCTACAGCCTTCGATTGAGAGGTGAGACAGATATCACTGAACTAAAGCTGACGACCAGTGACACATATCCAGTGGGACATGCTCAAACCAAACCTACTCTGACACCTTGGGATCTGACAGTTCACAACAGTTAATAGGATGTCAATGCTGCAACAGTATTCTCTGAAATGTTGCACACGGGATGCTAAAGGGTCTGAAACTGAGCAATCCAAGTCAATCTTTCTGGTGGGCTGTCTTCAGCAAACAGTCGGAAACCATTACCAGGAGCTGACATAAGTAATCAAATCAGATGATCAAAGTCAACAAATTAAAGGGAGGGGCAGAAGGCAAGACTGCACCTCTTCCTCCTCAATCCTACTCCCCTCCCTCCAACAAAATCAGTGAGGTGAAAAGGAAGCAAAACTGTTTTGTTTCATTTGTGTGCAGTGCTGGCTCGGCTAGTATCTGTTGCCTGTCCCTAATTTCCCAGAGGGCTGTTAAGAATCAACCACGTTGCTACGGATCTGGGGTTAAATGGACGCCATACTAGGTAAAGATGGCAGACTTAGATTCATAAAGGGCATTAGTTACCGAGAATTAGATGGATTTCTCTGAAAATGGCTACAAGGTCACCAGGAGACCAGATCTATGTTCTGTGGAGTTTCCACAGTGCAGATAGAAGCCATTCAGCCCATCAAGTCTGCACTGAAGACCATCTGCCCAGAGTCTCCATTAAGCATGGACAATCCATGTAACCTGCACATCTTTGGACTGTGGGAGAAACTGGAGCACAGACACAGGGAGAACCTGCAAACTCCACATGGACAGTTGCCGGAGGTTAGAATTGAATACAGGTCCCGAGTGCTGTGAGGTAGCAGTGCCAGCCACTGAGCCACCGTGCCAATTCCCCAGAGCTTACTGAATTCAGATTTCACCGGCTGTCATGAATGAGGCTTGAACCCAGTCCCCAGAAAGTTGTCTCAGTGACATTACGATTCCAGCACCACCTCTCCCTAAGCAAATATCAGAAATGAGACAAGCACAGCAGGTTAGGGAGCATCCGAGGAGCAGGAAAATTGACGTTTCGGGCATAAGCCCTTCATCAGGAATGGGTGAAGCTGGCTAGGCTAGTATCTGTTGCCTGTCCCTCTTTTCCCAGAGGGCTGTTAAGAGTCAACCATGTTGCTATGGGTCTGGAGTCACATGAAGGCCAGACTAGGTCAGAATGACAGATGTAGATCCCGGAAGGGCATTAGTGACTTATAATTAGGGAAAGGCTATGGATGCTTGCCTAGCCAGCTTCACCCACTCCTGATAAAGAGCTTATACTCGAAACATTATGGCATTCCAACATCACAGTACAATGGGCTGCTAATGTCCTCAAGGACGTTCCTGATGAAGTATTTATGCCCAAAACATCAACTCTCCTGCTCCTCAGATGCTGCCTGATCTGCTGTGCTTTTCCAGCACCATACACTTCGACTATGTCCTCAAGGAAGTCAATGCATTTGACTGGGGTTTGTCGGCTACACTGTGCGGGTGCAGCTTTCATTTTACAAACTGGACAGGTGGCCAGCTCAAAGATGGAAAGTTCATCACGTAAGTGAGCCTCTCATTTTCAGTGAATACATCAATCGCCTCTGATTCACACCCCCCCACCTCTCCAATCCCTGGGAATCATCCACATATAATCCAGCTGGGCATCCAGACAGGAAACTTGGCACTGCGGCGTTTGCTCAGAGTGGCAGACATATAAAACAGGTCGGGGGTCACCGATACAACAGGCACCAGGAAAGGAGGCGCAAGGAAGCATCTGCCAGGTTGGGAGATCAGCAGCCAGCAATGAGAAGATTTACAGGGCCAGTTGGGCAATGGATGTTACAAGGTGAAAGAGAGGATTGCAGATGCTGGAGATCAGAGTCAAGATTAGAGTGGTGCTGGAAAAGCACAGCAGGTCAGGCAGCATCTGAGGAGCAGGAAAATTGACGTTTTGGGCAAAAGCCCTTCATCAGGAATGAGGCTGGGAGCCTCTGAAGTGGAGGGATAAATGGGAGGGGGGTGGGGCTGGGGAGAAGGTAGCAGGGCAGAGGAGATCACCTGGGGGTTGCAGTGAGAGACAGACTCACTTAGGTCTTTGTAGAGAGAGGAGGAGAACTTCTTCAAGGCAGGCATCCTTGCAAGAGGATTCACAGTCAGGTTAAAATCAACTAGGCGAAAGTGAGGACTGCCGATGCTGGAGATCAGAGTCAAGATTAGAGTGGTGCTGGAAAAGCATAGCTGGTCAGGCAGTAACTGAGGAGCAGGAAAATCAATGTTTCGGGCAGGAGCCCTTCATCAGGAATGAGACTGGCAGCCTCCAGGGTGGAGAGATAAATGGGAGGGGTCCGCACGGGAAATTCAGAAAGCAAGCTTCTGGTCTGCAGCAAAAGGCTTGGAATCTTTTCAAAATGATGCTCCAATCTTGGAGAAAGGTGGAGCACTAGTAGGAGGACGGGGCAGGGGAGGTGGGGGGTGGGGGGGGGGGGGGGGGGGTGTTGTGAAAAACAGATGCGTGTCCCACCCTGAAATGATCCAATGCACTGAGAAGCCCAAGGTTTAGCTGTGGAGGTGATTGCACTTCCTGGAGCGTTGCTTCGTGAGCTCTGAGGGTAGGGGGAGGGGCTGGTCAGGGATGAAGGATGGGACACACAATAGGGGGGCTCGCCCTCTTAAAGTTAGGAGAGTTAGAGCATGAATTGTACCTGACAAGGAGCTGCTGCCTCAGTTTCTTCAGAGACCCAGATCAGCTCTGTTTATTGGCTGCTTTCAGTGACCTAACAAGTAAGCAGGCACATCTGCAGCTGATCCTACTCCAACAGTGTAAGAGCTCCTGAAAACTACTCAACACTTGCATGTTTCCTCCTGTCCCCAAGGCAGGCCACGAAAATGCTTCATTTCTTCCTTCTACAGCCTGCTTTTTCCCTGTCTCTGCAGCCTGCCCCAGCTTAACAGTCCTCCCATTGCAATTGCAATGACTATCTCTGAGTGATCCTGGGATTTTTGCCTTCAGTAGGTAACCCTGTAATCTTCAAGTAATGTACTGCCTCACATCAATCTTGGATTTTCCTTGAACTAGTTAACACCAATGTCCATTTGATGTTGTGATCATAGAAAAAAACGGATCATAGGATTAATCCTTCCCATTCCACTTTTTTGCGGGGAATGGGTTAAATAATCCATAATATAACATCTCCAAATTTCCATTGTAATTGATGTCTACTGACAACAAATCTGGAAAAGATACACGTTGGACAGCATTGTCCACTACCACTCAAAGGCAATTTCTGCTGTAATGTCTCTTCATAAGGTCTCTTTCCTTAACCCCTTTCCAAGGACTGCAATGGGCTAAGAAGGTAGCTTACCACGTTCCTCACAGTGGTGGTTAGCACTGCTGCCTCACAGCTCCAGGACCCAGATTCAATTCCAGCCTCTGGTGACTGTTTGTGTGGAGTTTGCACATTCTCCCCCTGTCTGCGTGGGTTTGCTCCATTTCCTCCCGCAATCCAAAGATGTGCAGGTCAAGTGAATTGACCATGCTAAATTACCCATTGTGTTAGGTACATTTGTCAGAGGGAGATGGGTTACTCCTTGGAGGGTCGGTGTGGACTTGTTGGGCTGATGTGCCTGTTTCCACGCTGTAGGGAACCTAATCTTACCACTGCCTTCTCCAGGGTTATTAGTTAAAGGGCAATCAATGCTAGACTAGCTAGTGATGTTCACATCTCAACAACACCTTAAATTAAGGTCCTTTATACACATTTCCTACTATCACACTCTTTAATGTATTTGCCCAATGAACCACAATCATCTTGGCTCTGAAACCAAAGACTTTCCTTTGGTTAGATTTAAGATGTTTTGAACTGTGCTGTTTTCAAATGGAAAATTCTAACATGTTACAGTCACACTTCCGTAAAGGTTCTTTAACAACAGGATTATTAATTATCCCTTTCTCACTGCATAGTTCGGAGATCTAAAATAGTTTGTTCCTGAGGTTGTTCCTCAACATACTGTTCTAGCAAAGCATCTCAAATATATTCTGGGAGTTTATCTTCCAAGGCATTGATTATGTTTATCCAGTCTACATGTAGATTTAAATTGCCAATGAGTCCTGTATTTCTCTTACTACATGCTCCATTAATGAGTTTTGAGATGATTTGTAGCTCAGGTTGAGGTCCTGGATGTAGGTTTGCTCGCTGAACTGGAAGGTTCGTTTTCAGATGCTTCATCTCCATATTAGGTAACATCTTCAGTGAGCCTCCGAATGAAGCACTGGTGGTGTAGACCACTTTCTACTTATATGTTCGAGTTTCCTTGGATTGGTGATGTCATTTCCTGTGGTGATATAATTCCCTATTGTGATGTCATTTCCTGTTATTTTTCTCAGCGGGTGGTGAATGGGATCCAAGTCAATGTGCTTGTTGATAGAGTTCCAGTTGGAATGCCATGCTTCTAGGAATTCTTGTGCGTGTCTCTGTTTGGCTTGTGCTAGGATGGATGTGTTGTCCCAGTCAAAGTGATGTTCTTTCTCATCCTTATGCAAGGATACTAGTGAGAGTAGGTCATGTCATTTTGTGGCTAGTTGATGTTCATATATCCTGTTTGTCCAATTTAGTGTTTGTTACAGCCCTTGTGAGTTATTTTGTAGATGACATTAGTTTGCTTGTTGTCTGTATAGGGTCTTTCAAGTTTGCTAGCTGCTGTTGTAGGGACTTGGTGAGTTTGTGGGCTACCATGATGCCAAGTGGTCTGAGTAGACTAGCAGTCATTTCCTATTCACATCCATCAACATCAACCTGGCCTAGGAAAACCTTCAGACTGTTGTTTGTTCCAGCAGTGGTTAGCACTGCTGCCTCACAGTGCCAGCAGCCTGGGTTTGACTATCCCCTGTGTATAGAGTTTGCACATTCTCTCCGTGTCTGCGTGGCTTTCCTCTGGGTGCTCCTGTTTTCTTTCGCATTCCAAACATGTGCAGGTGAGGTGAATCGGCCACACTAAATTGCTCCATAGTGTCCAGAGATGTGCAGGCTCAGTGGGTCAGACATGGGAAATGCAGGGTTACAGGGATAGGGTGTGGGCTGGATCAGGGAGGCATGCTCTTTGGACGGATGGTGTGGCCTCAATGGGCCTAATGGCTTGCTTCCATGCTGTGGGGATTCTATGATTCTAAGTCATCCAGCTTGTTGTGAACACTATATGCAGTCAGGTAGAGTGCTCTTAACACTGCCCTTTACACAATATTATGTAATTGATCTTATAATTCAGTCCTCTGACATTCTGTCAGGACTTAACAGTTTCTGTTAGTCCTTGAGTGTTACAAATGAATTCAGTCATCAGGAGTGGTTACACCAGAACGCTACACAGATTCAGGGTGTTGGCGTCAGAGTTGTACTTTAGCATACTATATATACATCAACATACATTTTAATGTGTTTGCAGCTGCTGCACTGTAATGATTGAAATTGGTCCACGTTGGAATCTGCTAACACAGTCAGGAGCAGCCAGTCAGGCAGCATCCAAGGAGCAGGAGAATCGACGTTTCGGGCATGAGCCCTTCTTCAGGAATCATGCCCGAAACGTCGACTCTCCTGCTCCTTGGATGCTGCCTGACTTGCTGTGCTTTTCCAGCAACACATTTTCAGCTTTGACCTCCAGCATCCGCAGTCCTCACTTTCTCCTAACACAGTCAGGTCTCTAAACAATTTTTTCTGCACTGAAATCATTATTCTGTTCCTACTGTCCCATGTTTCTCTCCAAAATAGAGTCATCTGGGTCTATGTCACAGACAAAATGCTATTTGGCCCATCGAGTCTGCGGCAGTCAAAAACAACTACCGAACTAATCTAATCCCATTTTCCAGAACTTGGCCCATAGCCTGGGATGCATTAGCTTCACAAATGTACATCTTCAATATTATGAGGGTTTCTGTCTCTATCAGATTCCCACCACACTCTGGGGGAAAAAACAATTCTTGACATCCGCTCCAAACCTCTGACCCCATTCCTTAAATGCCCCTTAAGTTAGGTTACACAAAAATAGGTGGAAAGGCAGATTACAAGAGGGACAGAAACAGTTTGCAGACAGGTGTTGATAAGTTAAGGAAATGGTTGCTAAGTTGGCAAATGGAGGATAACATGGATAAATGTGAAGTCATTCATTTCAGAATGGAGAGCAAAAGAACAGAGTATTATTTAAATGGAGAAAAGCTGCAGTAAGATTAACACAAAAGACTTGCTGGCACTTGTCCACAAAACACGGGAAACTATTGCAGCAGGTAATCAAGAAGGCTAAAGGAATGTTGGCCTTTATTTCAGGGGGGTTGGAGAATAAGAGTAGAGAAGTCTTACAGCAACTCCACAAGGTGCTGGTGAGACCACACCCAGAATATTGTGAAGTGTTCGATCCCATTATTTAAGAAAATATATCATTTCATTGCATGCAGTTGACAGAAGGTTCACTAGGATGATTTCATCTATGGACGGATTGACATGAGCAAAGGTTGGGACTGTACTCACTGGAGTTGTGAAGAATGAGAGGTGATCTCAATGAAACATATAAGATTCTTAAGGGGCTTGACAGGCTAAATGCTGAGAGGATGTTTGCCCTCATGGAATAGTCTAGGACCTGAGGACACAATCTCAGAATAAATACCATTTAAGGCTGAGGTGAGGAGGAATTTTACCTCTAAAAGGATTGCGAGTCTTTGGAATCCCTTGCCACAGAGAGCCGGAGGGATAGACTCCTTGTGTACATTGAAGGCTGGGACAGATAGATTCTTGATCAGTCGGGGAATCAAAGGTTTTGAGGAGAACACAAAGAAGTGGATGTGAGGAATGACAGTTTAGCCATGAGCCTATTGAATGGGCAGGCATACCCAAGGGGTTGAATAGCCTATTCTTGTTCCTACTTTTATGGTACTATGGAATGTCATATCTGAAGTGTACCACAGGGGAACTTCCAATAGCAACACTTCAAATTGAGAGATGCCATTCAAAAAACTGTGCCAGGGTCAGAGGGTTTGAACTTTCAGGAGATTCTGAATAGACTGGGGCAGTTTTCCCTGGAATGTCGGAGGCTGAGGGGTGACCTTATAAAGATTTATAAAATCATGAGGTAGGGTAAATAGACAAAGTCTTTTCCCTGGGTTGGGGATGGCCAGAACTAGAGGGCATAGGTTTAGGGTGAGAGGAAAAAGATTTAAAAGAGACCTAAGGGGCAACTTTTTCATGCAGAGGGTGACGTGTATGTAATGAGCTGCCAGAGAAAGTGGTCGAGGCTGGTACAATTACAACACTTAAAAGGTATCTGGATTGGTATATGAATAGGAAGGGTTTAAAGAGATATGGACCAAGTACTGGCCTATAGGACTAGGTTAGTTTAGGATATCTGGTTGGCATGGGCAAGTTGAACTGAAGGGTCTGTTTCCGTGCTGTACATCTCTATGATCTCCAGGGGGTTGTTCCCCAATGTCAACATGTTGATAGTTGAAAGAAAGATTGTCCGAGCCAAAGACATGTTCCTGTTTTACCCTTCCAGAAATACATAACAAAGAGAGTTTTCAACCAAATGCAACCTGTGGTCTGAGGGGTGCTAGTGTGCTGGAATGTGAAGTCATACTGGTATGCTGCCATGTGTTTGGAGATACACTGTACTTACTCCCACTTGACACCCTTGTACGTTTGCGTAAAAAGAATTAAAGTATCTCTCTGATTGTTGAAAAGATGCCAAATCACAACATCACTGTTGAAAGAAATCAGACAAACACTTTTCAGCTAAATTCTTTTCCTGAGATTGCAGAATCGACGTATGAAGAGAGGCCAGATTGGTTAGGACTGTATTCACGGGAGTTTAGAAATCATTTCATTTAGGAATCAATAAAATAACAGGGCTAGACAGGGTAAATGCAGAGTCTAGATTAGATTAGAGTGGTGCTGGAAAAACACAGCAGGTCAGGCAGCATCCGAGGAGCAGGAAAATTGACGTTTCGGGAAAAGCCCTTCATCAGGCTTTTGCCCGATACGCCTACTCTCCTGCTCCTCAGATGCTGCCTGACCTGCTGTGCTTTTCCAGCACCACTCTAAACCAGACTCTGATCTCCAGCATCTGCAGTCCTCACTGTCGCCTAGGGTGTATACAGGATGACTGGGGAATCTCCAACCAGGGATCACAGTGTAAGGAAATGGGGTAGGCCATTAAAGAGTGAAATTTGGACACATTTCATCACCCAGAGCCTGTGGAATTCTCTTCTGCAGAAACATTGGAGCCAAAGCACTCAACATTTACAATGAGGAGTGAAATATAGTTCTTCGGTCTAAAGAGATCTGAGGGAGAAAGCCGGAACAGGGTATTGCGCTGGCTGATGATCAGCGATGATTTTATGGAATGGCAGAGCAGGCTCAATGGATTGAATTACCTCCTCCAGCTCCTGTTTTCTGTGTTTATATCAAGCTACAGACTCTGTACTCTCCAGTTAACTAGTCAACTGCTGAAGTCAACCCTTGCCTTAGTCCTGAAGGAGGGCTTATGCCTGAAATGTCGATTCTCCTGTTCCTTTGATGCTGCGTGACCTGCTGCACTTTTCCAGCAACACATTTTTAAGCCCTTGCCTTAGTCACCCTAACATCCTTAAGGTTTCATGAGCTATTCGCCAAGAATAGGCCAAAGACTGATTCCTACATACTTTTATTACTTGTTCGTTTTGGAATCACCCCTAATTTCTAATCTGTGTGTGTGTAGGTCTCATTTCATTATCTTTTCTCATTATTACTAGCTAATAAAATCACTCTTTCTTGAAAACAACAATGCCAGGTTAAATTGGCTCATTTTAAAACATGAACGAAGCACTTGGGCTGGGAAAAGGTTTGCACGATGGAAGGTTTTCTATATAAATTAACCCCAACCAAGAGTCATGCCTCCTGACCTTGAAGTATAATACACTGAGTCTGTACATCCAGTGAACAGAGATAACAGAATCTGAATAAGTCAAAACATACACGCACTATACTTCAATGTGCAGCAATTTCTTGGAACAATTAGCCAGAACTTGGGGAAAGTCAAGAAATATCAAGGTAAATTCATGTCCCTGTGTCAAACCTTTCAAATATAGACAGTGGAGTCTTTTTGTTTATCAGTTTACCAGCAGTCAAAGAGGCATTGGCTTAGCACAAAAAATTCTTCAGTTTGGAGGTCATTAAAAACTCTGCTGTCCTTGTCATAAGTCACACCAAGTCCCATTCCTCCACCAGCCCTATGCTTCCTGATGCACTCTGATTCCTGCTTAAAAAACGTCGTGATTTTAAAATTCTCCTCCTAGTTCTCAAATCCCTCCACAGCCTCAAACTTTTCCTGTCTCTGTAATCTCCTCCATCCTCACAGCCCTGTGCATTCTCTAATTCCGACTTCCTAAGCACTCCAGTTTTAATTGCTTCACCTTCAGCAGTTGGGCCTTCAGTTGCCAAGGTGACAAGCTCTGTACCTCCCACTCCATTCCACTCTAACTCACTTTCCTCTTTTATAACACCAAACTGTTGAGGTCATTTGACGTAATAGCTCCTTAAGAGGATAGGCCGTGTATTTTGCTCTGTAAATCTTCTGCAATGTTTTGTGAATGCTAGAGGCTCTAAGCAAATGAACTGTTGTTATTGGTATTGATTTAGAATCATAGAACCCCGACAGTGCAGAGAAAGGCCATTGAGTATCCCACTCAGACCCATTCCCCTACCATATTACTCTATATTTCCCCTGATTAATCCACCGAGACTACATATCCCTGAACAAAATGGAAAATTTAGCATGGTCAATCCATCTAACCTGCACATCTTTAGACTGTGAGAGGAAATCGGAGCACTCAGAAGAAAACCACACAGACATGGGGAGAACATGCAAACTCCACACCGACAGTCCCCCCAGTCTGGAATTGAACCTGGGTCCTTGGCACTGTGAGGCAGCAGTGCTAGCCACTGTGCCACCCTGCAGAGAACTTCTACAGAAAGGGGTCCTTCAGCCATCAAACACCCATCTGTTTCAATGTCATTAGCCAGCATTTGGTCTGTAGCTTGGGATGTTCGTGTTTTCGAGTGTTTAACAGACACAGATATACACCTGAACGATCCATGCCAGCACTTATGGTCTACCTACTTTAATAAGCAAATCAGTGCGATCTATTACTTTGAAAAAAACCCCACAGAACTGCTAGAAATCCAAAACAAAAGCCGAGAATGCTGGAAAGACTCAGCAGGTTTGGCAGCATCTGTGGAGAGAGAAACAGAGTTAACGGTTCGGGTCCTGGGACCCTTTTCCAGAACTTGAATTTGTTAAATTCATCGAAATTAAATCAAAATTGAAATTAGTTTTATGAAATTAATCTGAATTGATGAAATCAAATTTAAAATTAACTTATAAAATTGATGAAATTAACTTTAAAACTAATTATAAAATTGATCTAAATTAAATTTAACATTAATTAAGTTGATTTAAATTATATTAGTTTTTTTCTCTTTCTTGCACTGATCCACCATCCATTTTGGTGCCCGAACACCAGTTATGGTCTGAATGTTTGCCACTTGCTTACCTGTAGACCAACACTTCATCGGACGAGCTGTTGTACTGAAGTTGGTACATCTTGACCTTGGGTGCGGAGTGGCCCACTGACCACTTGACCAGTGCCGTGCTGGCTGTCACCTGAGACACCGTGACCTTTTTCTCCGGCGCAGCCTTGCCCTCGCCCCGGTGCGACCTGGTGGAGCCGGTGATGTCGGAGAGCCGGGAGTCGGGCAGCAGGCTCCTCCCGGTGCCGTTGCTGAGGTGAGGGAGCTGCACGATGGAGAGCTCGACCGACGCAGTGGCCTCCCCGGCCGCGTTGGCCGCGATGCAGGTGAAGGTGCCGTAGTCCTGCGAGGTGGTGATCAGGATGTCCAGGGTGCCGTTCTCATAGATGACGGTCCTGGAGGAGTTGGCGAGGATCCGGTCATCTGGCGCCACCCAGTGGATGACCGGCCTGGGGTCCCCGATGGCTTTGCAGCGCAGTGTGGCCGTCTGCCCCTCCAGCACCAGCACCTTCAGGCTGTGCTGGGTGATGAGAGGCTGCTCGCACACAAACTCCTCCTCCGAGATGTACCAGAAGTAGCGCCCCTTAAGGTGAGCCGGGGAGGCGCAGGTCTCCATGTCGTCCTCCCGGCTCAGCCGCCGCAACCAGAGCAGCTCGCAGTTGCAATGGAGCGGGTTCCCGCCCAGGGTGAGGGTCAGCGGTGGGAAGTAGGGGGTGGTGGACATCAGCAGCATCTCAGACCTGGCAAAGATGGGGTCAGGGTGGAGCTTCTGCAGCCTGTTGGAGATGAGGTCCAGCCGGGCCAGCTTCTGCAGCTCCGTGAATGTTCCCTCAGGGATGTAGTCGATCAGGTTGTGGTCCAGGCTGAGGGTGTGCAGGTTGGTCATCTTGCTCAGCGCTTCCCAGGGCAGCCTCACCAGGTTGTTGTAGGAGAAGTCCAAGTCCTCCAGTGTCATCAGGAAATCGTCGAGCGCCCCCTCTGCCACCCGGTGGAGCTGGTTGTTGTTCAAGCTCAAGTGCTGCAAGTTCAACAGGCCCCGGAACACGTTGCCGCCAATCTCCGTCAACCTGTTGGCGTCCAGGTGCAAGGATCGAAGGCTTTCCAGATCGACAAATGAATAGGGCTGGATGTAGTCGATGGTATTCCGGGACAAAGTCAGATCAACAAGGCCACTCATATTGGCAAAGTCCAGCCGGCTCACAGAAAAGATGAAGTTGCCCCCCAGCCGGAGCTCAACGGTCCTCCGATCGATGTTCGGTGGGACAAACAGAAGGCCCTTGGAGGGACACAGAGTGCCCAGCGACTCTGACAGGTTTTGACACACGCAGTATTTGGGACAAGCATAGACTGCCATCGCCATTCCAATCACCAGCAGGCTCCAGAGCAGCTTTTCCATTGTAGATCATGTAGAGGTACCTGAAACAGAGGCAGACAGTGAGAGGATTCTGGGCAAAACACAGAGCTACTGTAGTGACCCTGACAACAGGAGCTGTCAGAGGCCAAGGGGTGACCTTACAGAGATTTATAACATCATGTAGGGCATGGGTGGGGTGAATAGCCAAATTCCAGGATGACGGAGTCCAGAACCAGAGGGCATAGGTTTAAGGTGAGAGGGGAAAGATTTGAAAGTATCTAATGGGTAACTTCTTCATGTGTGTGTGGAATGAGCTGCCAGAGGAAGGGCTTATGTCTGAAACATTGACTCTCCTGCTCCTCGGATGCTGCCTGACCAGCTGTGCTTTTCCAGCGCCACACTTTTTGACCCTGATCGCCAGTGTCTGAAGTCGTCACTTTTTCCTTTCTGCCAGAGGAAGTGGTGGAGGCTGGTACAGTTACCACACTTAAAAGGCATTTGGTTAGGTATATGAATAGGAAGGGCTTATGGGTCAAACGCTGGCAAAAATGGACTAGGTCAGAATGGGTTGTCTGGATGGTGAGTTGGTCCGAAGGGTCTGTTTCCAAATGACTTAATGAATTGAAAAATGCAGCATCCACTTACTTTCAGTATTCAACTTCTCTCTATCCCTCTTTCCCCACCACATAAACTTTACTGCTTTTTGCTTTTTTAATACAAATTATCATCACTGTATTTCTTGTCAAAAAACAGAAGTCACAGAATATGGCTATCACTGGCCTGGGCAGAATTTATTTTCGAGTCAACAGCGTTGTTGTGGGTCTGGAGTCACGTGGAGATCAGAGCAGTGATTCCTTCTCTAAAGGACATTAGTGAGCCAGTGTAGGTTTTCCCTGACAATGGTCATCATTCAACTCTTACTGTTTTTTGTTTTAAGAGTTAGTAGGATTTGAACATGGGTTTGCAGAACATTACCTGTGTTGCTGGGTTTGTACTGAAAACAACAAATGCTGGAGATCACAGCATCCATGGAGAGAGCAAGGTGACATTTTGTGTCTGAATGACTCTGAAGTGAAGTGTGCTGGGGACAGCATTTCTGCTCTAGTGGGGGAAGGGAGCGGTGTGGGGATGGAGGGGGTGTGGGGTTGCTGGGGGTGAAAGGATGTTGCTAGTTCAGATTAAGTGATCGGAATGTGAGAAGGGCAGTACAATGGTGTGTCTAACAGCCAGACTGGAAAGGATAGACAGTCCCACTGGGGTGGGGGAGAGGGGAGAGACGACATGGTGACAGAGAATGTAACAAGTAAAGCTAAAAGAAAGGGAAGGAATGCGTTGACCATAAGAAGGTGTTGAACTCAATATTGAACCCAGAAGGTTGTATGTTGCCTGATCTGAAGATGAGATGTTGTTCTCCACTTCGTGCTGTGATTCACTGCAGCACGCTGAGGACAGACATGTGGCCATATGAACAGGACACTGTGTTAAACTGACCGGCCCCGGGAAGGTCGGGATCATGCTCACGCATGGACTGGAAGTGTGCTGCAAAGCAGCCACCCAGTCTGCATGTGGTTTCTCTGACGTAGAGTAGGCCACATTGGCTGCAACAAATACAAAACACAAGACTGGAGGGCTCTGTCAACCACAGTGGGCAGGAAACCATGGTTATGGAAGAAGGAAGCCATGTTAGCTGCGCTGTTTTGGAAGCTGGCATCATCCAAACAGAGACAAAATTTTGAAGGAACTGGGAGAATGGATGGGAATCCTTTTGGGGTGTGTAGCTATTGGAGTCAGTGGCTTTATAGTGGATGGCAGAGTCAAAATATTAGCTTGCTCTCTGTCCACAGATGCTGCCTGACCCTCTGTGATCTCCAGCATTTTCAATACAGATTCTAGCATCTGCAGTAATTTGCTCCTCCCTTGTGTTTAATTGTTGGATTTGTAGTCTAGTGACAATACCATTGGGTCATTGTCTCCCTCTTGCCCCGATCTTTCTCAGCTTTGGGCACACTATCACCTTCCCCCTTGTCTCCCTCTGTTGCATTGCCCTCTATGTTAAAATGAAGATTCTTCACATGTTCTGCCATCACCTCTGGTTACAGATAATTCCCTGCAAGCTACATCGAGTCATCTAACTCAGTTGGCCAATTCAAAATGCATGGAGATACCTGCAAGGCAGGTTTAATTACCTTCCTGGCTGGAGTTACCATAGGGGTCCTGCCTTCTCTACCTTGCTATTTGCCTGAGGTGCAGTGACTATCAGATTAAACTCACTGTCAGTCAGCTGTCTCTAATGAGACTCTGGCAAATTCTAAATCGTATGTTCCTAAATATCCCACCATTCAAATATGGAATCCTGCCAATAGTAAATAAAAGATTATCAGATGGCCATGTGGTGTATCCCATGTGCAGTTACTAGCAGTCACAGATATCTATGAACAGGGATCTGTCCTTTGCATATAACAGGACCTCGTCCAGATCATTTTGTTGAATTTGAGAAAAAAAACCCATGGGAAACAATATTCCTCTCATATTTTCCATGGCAATGCCTTGAGTAATCAGATTTGACTTGACAAACAATTAAAACCCTTTTATCATGCAATCTTGACCATTGTTGTGATATACTGTGGTAGTGTCCTTAGCTCTGAGACAGGAAGTCTGGACTCAAATTCGATTTATTCCAAGGGTTCCATTAGATTAGATTAGATTCCATTAGATTTCCTACAGTGTGGAAACAAGGCCCTTCGGCCCAACCAGTCCACACCGACCCTCTGAAGAGTAACCCACCCAGACCCATTTCTCTCTGACTAATGCACCTAGCACTATGGGAAATTTAGCATGGCCAATATCACCTGACTTGCACATTGTTGGACTTGTGTAATAACATTTCTGTAAGAGAAATTAATTAGAAAATGTATAAAAAGTTATTTTACAGAAAATAATTTGTTCTCTTTGGAATTTGTCATTCTCGCATTGTTTTTTGGAATAAATGACACTTCATCTGATGAAGGAGCAGCGCTCCAAAAGTTTGTGGTTTCAAATAAATCTGTTGGACTATAACCTGGTGTCAAGTTTAATTCAGATAAATGCGAGGTGCTGCATTTTGGGAAAGCAAATCTTAGCAGGACTTATACACTTAATGGTAAGGTCCTTGGGAGTGTTGCTGAACAAGAGACCTTGGAGTGCAGATTCATAGCTCCTTGAAAGTGGAGTCGCAGGTAGATAGGATAGTGAAAAAGGCGTTTGGTATGCTTTCCTTTATTGGTCAGAGTATTGAGTACAGGAGTTGGGAGGTCATGTTGCAGCTGTACAGGACATTAGTTAGGCCACTGTTGGAATATTGCGTGCAATTCTGGTCTCCTTTCTATCGGAAAGATGTTGTGAAACTTGAAAGGGTTCAGAAAAGGTTTGCAAGGATGTTGCCAGAGTTGGAGGATTTGAGCTATAGGGAGAGGCTGAACAGACTGGGGCTGTTTTCCCTGGAGCATCGGAGGCTGAGGGGTTTACCTTATATAAACCTTATAGAGGTTTACAAAATTATGAGGGGCATGGATAGGGTAAATAGACAAAGTCTTTTCCCTGGGGTCAGGGAGTCCAGAACTAGAGGGCATGGGTTTAGGGTGAGAGGGGAAAGATATAAGAGAGACCTAAGGGGCAACTTTTTCATGCAGCGGGTGGTACGTATATGGGATGAGCTGCCAGAGGATGTGGTGGAGGCTGGTACAATTGCAACGTTTAAGAGGCATTTGGATGGGTATTTGAATAGGAAGGGTTTGATGGGATATGGACTGGGTACTGGCAGGTGGGACTAGCTTGGGTTGGGATATCTGGTTGGCATGGATGGGTTGGACCGAAGGGTCTGTTTCCATGCTGTACATCTCTATGATTCGTTGTGAACTTTGACTCTGTCTACACCAGTCCAGCATTGGCGCCTCCACATCAGGAATAAATGAGTACAAGGTGGAAAGTTGCAGTAGGATGTGTTTTTTGTTCCACCACATGGTTATTGGGAAAGGATAAAATAGTTTATTTTATGCCCTAAGAATTACCTCCTCCATGTGAGATTAACTTTAGCTTCTGAAGATGCCAGGACAATTGTGGAAATTTGCTGACATTATCCTCACTTCCGATTGAGAAGGATAGACTGTGAACTACCCATTCTGTGTTTGAAGTCTAAGACAGACCACATGGACTGAACCTACTTTTTTCCTGCTGATATACATTCTTCAGTTTTCCAACTCATCCTGCGCTACAAATACAGGCCAAACTATCACTGCTTGGTCAGTGAACTGCATCAAGTCACAGAACAAAACATCACAGGGCAGGGATAACTGTTTCCAAAATGAAAGCAAAACATGGCAGGGAATAAAGAGGAAATGGAAAATGCTGGCAATACACAGCTGGCCTGGTACTGTGTGCAGAGACAGTCAATGTTACAGATCTTCAAAGATAGCATCTATCATTCTCTCCAAAATTAATTTCCTTTGCTTATTGCGAGCTCCAGTTTTTCACCCCAACGAGTGTTCATTGCTGTCCCTGTAAGATTTGAATGTGAACTCCCTAAGCAAACTTTCTGCTGCTAATTAGAAGGTTAGAGCGCGAAACGCCTGTCAGCATCTCACTAGGTCGCTCGCATTCTGCTTGCGTTCTTCTTTTACTTATGGCATGTGACGCTCATTAGTTAACCTTGTTCTCTACATTTCAGCTTCGTGCATTGCACAGGAAGTACGAAGTGATAATGATGAAGCCGGAGAATCAGGGTGACTGGGACCTGGGTAAATAGTGCAACTAAACAGTGCAACTCCAGATCCAAAGAGACTGCGAAATGAATTTGGGAAGGACTGAGAAAAAGGGTGAATAATAGTAGAGAGGGATTTAATATCAAAGCAGGTAGACAAAGCAAAAGAAAGAAACACAGAAAATAGGAGCAAGAGTAGGCCATTCGGCCCTTCAAGCCTGAACAATCTTTCAATATGATCACAGCTGATCATCCAACTCAGTACCCTATCCCTGCTTCCTCCCCATATCTTGTGATCCTTTGAGCCTTAAGAACTTTGTCTAACTCTTTCTTGAGAACATGCAATATTTTTGCTTCAATCTCTTTCTGTGGTAGAGAATTCTGCTGGCTCATCATTCTCTGGGTGAAGAAATTTCTCCTGATCTCAGTTCTAAATGGCCAAGCCCCAATCCATTAGACCATGACTTGTACTTTTGGCTGCCCTGGTCAGAGGAAACAACCTTCCTGTGTTTGTTCTGTTAGAATTTCATAGGTTTCTGTGATATCTCATTGTCAATCTTCTAAACCCCAATAGCAACAGCCCAGTGGTATCAGAGACCCAAAAATGTCCTAGGGATCCTGGTTTGATCCAACATCCATGGCAGATGTTGGAATTTGAATTCAACAAAATTCTAGAATTAAAAGTCCAATAATGACCATGAATCAAGTGTTGAAAAAATCCATCTGGTTCACTAATGTCCTTAGGGGAGGGGAACTGCCATCCTTACCTGGTCTGGCCTCCATGTGACTCCAGACCCACAGTAATGTGGGTGACTCTGAAATGTCCTCTGGGTAATTAGAGATGGGCAATTAAATACTGACCTAGCCAAAGATGCCCAAATCCTGTTAATGAATACATTTTTTTAAAAAAAGTATGTCAGTTCTCCTACTCCATGAGCCAGCCAGCTCATGCCTTAACTGAGAATAATTGTACTGGAGCATTAGTTAGCAAACTGTGAAAGCTTCTAAGGAAGATGTTGTGAAACCTGAAATGGATCAGAAAAGAGTCACAAGGATGTTGCCAGGGTTGGAGGGGTTGAGCTGTAGGGAGAGGTTCAATCGACTGGGACTGTTTTCCCTGGAGTGTTGGAATGAGGAGTGACCTTATTGAGGTTTATAAAATCATGACGGCCATGGATAGGGTTAAATAGACGAGGTCTTTTCCAGAGATGGGGGAGTTCAGAACTAGAGGGCATTGGTTAAGGTGAAAGGGTAACAATTTAAAAGGGTCAACTTTTAAATGCAGAGGATAGACTGTGTATGGAATGAGCTGCCAGAGAAAGGGGTGAAGGCTGGTACAATTGCAACATTTAAAAGGTATCTGGATGGGTATATGAATAGGAAGGGTTTGGAGGGATATGGGCCGGGTGCTGGCAGGTGGGACTAGATTAAATTAAGATATCTGGTCAGCATGGACAAGTTGGACCGAAGGATCAGTATCTGTGCTGTAAATCTCCATGACTCCGTGACTTTACAACTAGAAGGATGGCATTTTTTGCAAAGGAAACAGAGACTGTCACAGCTCAGACAGCAAACTTTGGATGTTATCAATGAGCTAGTACAGACCTGCTCCTCCTGTTTTGTCATTGTACCAATTATCCACAGAGAACGGGAAATGCCATGAGCAATGTTAAGCAAAGAAATTCTGAGTGTAATAGTGAAGCCTCACCACTGAAACAGTGAATGGGTTGTGTAAAGCAAAGTAGAAGGTAGGGTCACTAACTGCTCGCCCCTCCCCCCTCCCCCATCCTGCCCTCACCCACCATAAGCATTCCCCTGTTCATTTACACAAATATATAAACTTGGAAACAAGACTGCTACATGCTTCTTATTGTTGGTGTACCTCATGTGAAAAATAACTCATGAATCAGCTTGACATTTTTAAATCATCCAAGCTGCATTTCCTCTATTTTCCGAATTGTGGAATCCAAGACCCATCCCCTTGTTCATTTCCTTATTCGTTCCCCATTATAAAAGGGGGGGGGGGGTTTGCCATGGCTAAAGAATGAGTCCACTTTCACAGTGACGGATGGGACCCACGTTGCCATATATCTTAGGCTGATTTCTCTTTACTTTGGCATCGTTGTTGTCCATTCCTCGTAATAAGTCCATCACTCAAGGGACATTAAATGTGAGTGCAAGTAAATGATGCTTTAGAATAACAACAAAATGGAATTAAAGTGAGTATGCAGGTCTCATTTATAAACCAACACAACCCATAGCTTAAGATTGAAGTTCTGAAGCCACAGCCAGTACCTATCCATCATAACTGGCAGCTTTCTATGAAGTTTGCCTGCTGCTATGGTAACACAAGGTTGATTTATTTTTTTTTAAGTCTCAGGAGACTACCATATTTGAATGCCATATCTCCTGTATGTATGGAGCATGCAAAACAAAAGCTACATAAAAGTTGGAGCTGACCGATAGAATAATCCTTCAAGCCTCTAGATGCTGAATTACTGAACATAAGGGTAAAGGAACTGGAGTTTACCATTAAGCCCTTGAGCCCATTTTCCATGTCAATGATATTATGGATGTGCTGCAAACTAATCCTATTAGCCTGCCTCTGCCCCAAGGCCATTTGGATAATGAAAATCTGTCAATATTAAATATAAAATTGACAACGATCTAACATTTCCGTTTGCAAACTTCTATCTTCCCTTTGTGATAAAGGTTCAGAATATGTCATTATTGCTTTTCTCTTACTCTTTCACCGGACATCTGAGTCAAGGCATTTATTGCCCATCCCAATTATCCAATTGCTGTTAGGTCTGGAGTCACATGTAGGCCAAATGAGGTAAGAATGACAGATTTCCTTCCCTAAAGTGAACCAGGTGTGTTTTGTTTTGTCACAGCCAAAAGTCATATGGCAGCTCTCAGCTAGCTTTCTATTGAATTCACATTTCACCCTCTGACATGGGGTGAGATATTGATGCCCAGGTGCCCAGAACATTAACCTGGGTTCTGGACTGCGAGTCCAGTGACATTCTTATTAATCCACTACCTTCAATCTCGCTTGAGATCTTGGTTCTGAAGTGAAAGAATGATGTCTAACGTTAATTTTGATTTGCATTTATTTGTTGTGCATTACGAAAAGGAAGGTGCTAGTTTTGGTTTTGCCCTTGAGTTTGTCACATTTGGTGCCAGGAAGCCTCAAATATATTGATATGTGCATTTCTATCGAGGATTTACACTGAAGTAGCCTCTAAGGACAAAATTCGATTGTCAGCAAATAATGAGGTGTCCGATGACAGGGGGAGACATTGACAAAAGTTATAGACAATGTGCAGGTTCATTCAGAGGGAACATGTGCTTTTAGGTTAACAGTCTCTGAAACAGTCAGGACCTGGGGGAGAAGTCCTGATAAATATTGGAAGTAGAAGTCATGGATTTAAGTGGTTGATGTTAAGCAATAAGTGAGCTGAGTTAGCAGCTTGTTTAGGAGATTCAGAAAGAGACATTAACTTAAGACAACAGCATCGAGTAAATGAATACGTTTGTTGAGAGGAAACCAATTGCAGCATGCCAACTGCAAGACAGGGTGACTCTTCCCTGAGGTTTGAGAGTCTGTAAGGCTGTTGATGGGGTGAAGGGTTGAATACCTCTTTCTGATATTTGTAAAAAGACTGTTTCAAATAGTTCTTATGTTATGTAACCTAACTTTTGTCTTTTTTCTTTTGGAATAAATTTTCTGTTTTTTTTTATCTTTGCCAGGTCCAGGATGCTATTCATGTTTTGATTAAAAGTTCACTGTAAGCCTTATGGTCAGTCTTACCAGCACTGACATGGACAGATGTTTCTGCAGCTGCAAGGTTGGTAAAGAAGTCAAGAACGTTTTTCCCTCTTGTTGGTTCCCTCACCACTTGCTGCAGACCTAACCTAGCAGCTTTATCCTTTTGGAACTGATCATCTGGATTAGTAGCCACTGTTGGTGGTGGAAATCCCCCATTCAGAGTATATTCTGCTCCCTCATGACCCTCAGTACTGCTCCATGTGACTCAACATGGAGGAACACTAACTGATCAGCTAAGCTCTGAGAGGAAGGACTGAGTTAGATTTAGTAAGCAGTGGGAGGTTTCCTTACCCATGTTGACCCAATGCCATTATTCTTCATGAGGTCCAGAATCAATGTTGAGGACTACCAACACAATACCCCCCCTGACTGTAAACCATTATGCCACCACCTGCAGGTGGGACAGGACATATCCGGGGATGATGATGGTGGTATCTGGGACATTGTCTGGAAGGTATGATTCTCTGAGTATGACTGTGTCAGGCTGTTGATTGACTAGTCTGTGAGACAGGGTGAAAGTGAGGACTGCAGATGCCGGAAATTAGAGTTGAGAGTGTGGCGCTGGAAAGGCACAGCAGGTCAGGCAGCATCCGAGGAGCAGGAGTGTCGATGTTTCAGGCAAAAGCACTTCACCAGGTTGACAGGATTGTTATTGCTATTGTCATTTCCAGTGTCTACATTGGTGCTAAGTGGTCTGTCCAGTTTCATTCCATTTACTATCAGTTGATAGGAAGAAGGGCTATGCCCGAAACGTCGAATCTCCTGTTCCTTGGATGCTGCCTGACCTGCTGCGCTTTTCCAGCAACATATTTTCAGCACTATCAGTTGATACAACTGACTGGCTTGCTTGGGCAATTTTAGAGCACATTTAAGTATCAACCACATTGCTGTGGGTCCACAGCCACATGTAGGCCAGATTAAGTTAAGATGGCGGATTTCTTTCTCTAAAGGACATCTATGAACCAGATCAGTTTTTATGACTTTACACTCACCTTTAGGTTTTTTTTATTCCAGTTATTTATTGAGTGTAAATTACGCCAGTTGCTCTGGTGGGATTGGAATCCAGGTCTCCAGAACATTTGTGGGTGGCATGGTGGCACAGTGGTTAGCACTGCTGCCTCACAGCGCCAGAGATCCGGGTTCAATTCCCTCCTCAGGTGACTGACTGTGTGGAGTTTACACGTTCTCCTCGTGTCTGCGTAGGTTTCCTCCAGGTGCTCCGGTTTCCTCCCACAGTCACAAAGATGTGCGGGTCAGGTGAATTGGCCATGCTAAATTGCCCGTAGTGTTAGGTAAGGGGTAAATGTAGGGGTATGTGGGTTGCGCTTCGGCGGGTCGGTGTAGACTTGTTGGGCCGAAGGGCCTGTTTCCACTCTGTAAGTAATCTAAAAACATTACCTTGGTTTCTGGATTACTAGTCCAACAACAACCCCACTACACCATCACTTCAAACACACCTTTTATACTCAGAGGGTGAAGCGTTAAAACTGAGTTAAGTCAATTGCTGATGTTTCCAGTTTCTACTGACTAATGGTCAATGTATCTACAAAGTTTTGACTTCCTCTTCCCCTCCTGAGAGGTTTCCAATTTGTCTCCCATGACCATCAGTCATGTCTGCTGCTTCATAATCAATGCTAGATATTCCGCCATAGAGAATTAAAGATCGCAGACTGATTCAGCAGAGAAAAAGTATATTTGATCCACCAGACCCCGTAACCCTTTGAAACTGGAATCCAATTAATCTCACATGGTACTAATTCCATTACAGAATACAGCCTTCCCTTTTACACCTGCACTGGGAGATTAATCCTCATTTCCTGAAGAATTCAGACGATTCTCAGAGATTTGGCAAGGTAAGATAAACAATAAAAGAGTTGAACCTTGAATGTAGACACAATAAAGTTGGGAAGATCACTAGCTGGTCAGATCCCCTTTAGCCTGCTCTGCTGTTCAGTAAGATCAGGATTCACCCAGTTGGGACTATAACTCCACTATTGACCCTAACCCTTGACTCCCTTGCTGATTCAGAGTTGAATATGTTCCAAGGCCCATCCTCTGGGGAAAAGAATGCAAATGACTAACAAACTTCAAAGAGGAGAAATTCTTCCTCAACTCCACTTTGAATTGTTTCCCTTATTTCTCAAATCCCCCATGAGATGATAGAACTTCTCGGTATCAATCCTGCCAAGCTCCCGTGAAAAATTACACGTTTCAATGAGACCATCTCTCATTCTTCCCAACCCCCTACCCAACCCTTCCTCCAAAAGACACGGGTTTCTTCATGCCAGGAATGAGGCTTGTGAATCTACTCTCAGCCGTTTCCAATGCAAGTTTGTCCCTCCTCATGTAAGGAGAGTAAACCTCTCCAGATCCATTCTCACAAGTGCACTGTCCAGTTGTACTCAATTCACAAGCTCTCTTCCAAATTTCACCTGATGGGCTCCTGTCAGGTCGCATTACATCAGGGAAGCATCCATGACGTGGCAATGTGAAGGCAGTGGGCTGGTTGTAGTTGAATTTACATAGCCTCTTAATGCACCCTGCATCAACAGCTGCCCATCCATTTCCCCTCCCCATTTCCCCCACTTAATCTAAATCCACAGGCCTCTAAATATCAGTGGGTAAAAAGGATTTAGTATTCATTGAGGTCAAATATAATTTCTCTCTTTCTCTTTGATAGTATTTATCAGGGGAATCATGTAGTTCCACTTAAGTTTACCACTTACCTAGTCTTGCAACCTTATATAAGAAGTGCACAAACCTTCATGATTGAATTACCTGAGCCCTATTGTTAAAGGAAAAGGTCACTGTACCAATGGTACAGTTAAGTGCTTTAAATTACATCAAGGAGTGCATTCGCTTGAGTGCTTCAAGACTAAATTTCCCAGGAAGACCAAAATGTTGTTTGTGAAACTCCGGTAAAAATTTCCATTTGTCATAGGTTGGAATCAAAATTTGACTTCAATGATATATTGAACCCAATGGAGGGAAATAGGAAGGCTATATCGGACATAGGGATTTGGTGTAGCTCATACAGTCTTGAAGCAAGGTTGTGGTTGAGAGTGTGGTGCTGGAAAAATACAGCAGGTTGGGCAGCATCCAAGGAGCAGGAGAATCGATGTTTCAGGCTTGTGGGCGGAGGGGGAAGGGGGAGAGGGGAAGTCGGGGGCTGAGAGATTTACTGGGAAGGGGGGTGGGGTTGGGGAGAAGGTAGCTGAGAATGTGATAGTTCCATGAAGGTGAGGTAGAGGGTGATAGGTCGGAGAGGAAGGTAGAACGGATAGATGGGAAAGACGATGGGTGGGTCAGGAGGGTGGTGCCGAGTTAGAGGCTTGGGACTAGGAAAATGTGGGGGGGGGAATGAGGAAACTGATGAAATCCACATTGATACCATGTGGTTGCAGGGTCCCAAAGCGGAATATGAGGCGTTTTTCTCCAGATGTTGGGTTCTAAGCGTTTCACGATGGAGGAGGACCAGGACCAGCATGTCCTTGATGGACTGGGAGGGGGAGTTGAAGTGGCATTGGTTGGTGCAGGTGTCCCAGAGATGTTCTCTGAAATGATCTCCAAGTTGGCGTCTTGCCTCTCCGATGTAGAGGAGACCCCTCCCCCTCCACGTTATCCGGTCCCAAGTCTCTAACTCTGACCTGTCCATCACCTTTCCCATCTATCTGCTCCACCTTCCTCTCCTACTTATCACCTTCGCCCCTACCTTCATCTACCTATCACATTCTTAGCTACCTTCCCCCTCAACTCCACCTCCCTCCCATTTATCTCTCCACCCCCAAGGCTCCGAGCCTCATTCCTGATGAAGGGCCTTTGCCCAAAATGTCGATTTTCCTGGCCCTCAGATGCTGCCTGATCTGCTGTGTTTTTCCAGCACCATTCTAATCTTGACTCTAATCTCCAGATCTGCAATATTGACCTCTACCTAACATTCATTTGCCTTCCTGATTATTGAATATATATATATATATGTTTAAAAATTCATTTATGGGCATCACTGGCTAGGCCAAGCCAGCTTTTCAAGATGGCACCAACAGAGGCCAGCCAGTCAGCCAACTGAGCTAACTGACACCCAATAGGATTTTGAAGAACAAGGGGCACAATATGGTTAGGGAGAGCTCTCTGGTACAGATTTTATTCTGACATTTCTCACAATTGTTCTGCACTTTTAAACCTCAATTCTAAGTCATAGAGTCAGAGAGTCCTGTAGCACGGGCGTGGCTCTTGTCCCAAACTGGTCCATGCTGACCAAAATGCCCATCTATGCTCACTCCATTTCCCTGTATCCTTATCCACATCCTTCTAAACCTTTCCTATCCATGCATTTATCAGAATGCCTTTTAAATGTTATTAACGTACCCACCTCAACAATTTCCGCTGGCAGGTCATTCCATTTGTGTACCACCCTCTGTGTAAAAATGTTGCCCGTCAGGTGCCTTTTTATTCTTTCCCCTTTAACCCTAAACTGATGCCCTCTAGTCTTCGATTCCCTAACTCTGGGAAAAATGCTGAGTGCATTCAACCTATCCATACCTCTCATGATCTTATGCACCTCTTAAATATCCCCCCTCAGTCTCCTGTGCCCGAAAGAAAAAAAGTCTTAGCTTGTCTAACTTCTCCCTAATAATTCAGACCATTGAGTTCTGAAATTTCCTCTGCACTTTTTATAGTTTAATAACATCCTTCCTATAGCAAGATGACCAAAATGGAACACAATACTCCAAGTGCGGCCTCACCAATGTATGTACAACTGCATCATAACTTTCTAACTTCTATACTCAGTGCCCTGACTGGTGAAGGCCAGTGTGCCAAAAACCTTCTTTGCTGCTCTGTCTACCTGTGACTCCACTTGTGTCTATAAACATTATTAAGTTTTGTATTCCCTGCTGTGTCCAATCACCCTATCATCTTTGTATGGTATGATCTGCCTATACTGCATGCAGAATAGAACTTTCCACTGTACTTAGGTACATATGACAATAATAAATCAAATCAAATCAAATCAAATATTTACTACCCATCCAAAACGGTTTTCACCGGATGATGAGGAGCTTTTTTGACCTTTCTTGACCTAGTCCATGCAGATGGATACACCACAATAAAGTTAGGGAGGCAAACCAGGATTTTGACCCTGTGGCACTGAAGGAGCAGTGAGATGTTTCTAAATTAAGATGGTGAGTGGTTTGGAGCAGAACTCAGGCGCACTGGTTTTGGTATGCCTCTGCCTACCTTGTTCTTCTCAATGGCAGTGGTCGCAAATTTGTAAATCGCTGCTGAAGAAGCCGTGCTGAGTGGTTGCAATGCATTTTGTAGACAGCCCATTGCTGCAGTGATGGATGAAGTGAATGCTTAAAGTGGTGCCAATCAAGCGGGTTTCTTTGACTTGTATGGTGTTGAGATTCTTGAGTGATGTTGGAGCTGCACCGATCCAGTCAAGTGGGGTGTATCCCATCACACTCATCACTTGTACTTTGTGGACAGGCTTTGGAGATTCAGTTGGTAAGTTACTCATTGCAGTACGCTGAGCCTCTGCCTTGCAGCTGTAGCCCCTGTATTTATAGCCATTTCAGTGTCAGAATGGTGACAGTGTGAGATTCAACAATGGCAATGCCATTGAATGTCATGTGGTGTTGGTTAGAGGTTGGAATTGTCTGGCCTATCTGTAGAATGAATGTTACTTGATACTTTACCCCTAGCCTGAATGTTGTCCATGTCTTTCTGAATATGGGAAGGTATTGGGTCAATGTGATGCTCAACATTGTACTATCATCAGAGAACATCAACACTTCTGTTGGACGGAAAGCCATTGACAAAGCAGCTGAAGGTAGTTTGGCCTTGGACATTACCATGTGGAGTGTAGCAGGAGTATGAGCCCTGGGACAGAGATGATTGACCCCCAGCAACCACAACTATCTTCCATTGTGGTAGGTATGACTCCAACCATTGGAGACTTCCTCTACAGTTTCTATTGACTGCAGCTTTGCCATACGTGTTCAAATACAGTCTTGACATTGTTTCATTTTCTCAAGCTGTCTCCTCTGGTCCTCCAACTCCCTGCCACTCTGTGGCATTGGACACTGGCTGGAGCTAATTTGCCATTCATCAACTCAGCATTGGATAGTACAACAGGACACCACTCAGGCCACTAAATCAGGGCTGGTTCTTTGGAAGAATAATCCAGGCAGTTTAGCTCACCAGCCTTCTCTCTACATGCCCGTAGCATCCAGGATATGAAAGCTAGGTGGATTGGCCATGGGAAATATAGGAGAGGGGGATGGGTCTGGGTGTGATGTGGGGTGGACTCGATGGGCTGAATGGCTTGCTTCCACACTGTAGGGATTCTGTGATTTCTCTCTTGCTCTGTCAGTAAGGCCTTATTTCCATGTGCCAGCTTAGTGATTAATAGATGGCAATCTCCTTCCATGTATTTTTTAATCTAATGAAGACTTCCTATAAAACCCCACACAGTCTCCATTTTAAGATTAATGCATGAGTACAATGCTTTCAGTCCTCTACTAGCAACAACAACGTGTAACTGTTAATGTACCAAAACAGTGCAAAATACTTCACAGTAGAATTATAAAACAAAATATCAAACTGAGAAACTTTGGTCAAAGGGATAGATGTTATGGAGTGATTCCAGTTAATTTCTGTTTTACTCAGCACCTTGATGGCACGCTCACTCAAATGCAGCCTTGGTGTCAAGGGCGGTCACTCTCATCTCCCCTCTGGAATCCAACCTCATTTGTCTATGTTTGAACCATGGCTGTAATGAAGTCAGGAGCTGAGTGGCCCTGGCAAAACCCAAACTGGGCGTCACTGAGCACGTGCTGCTTGATTGCACTGTTGGTGACAACTTCCATCATTTTACTGATGATTGAAAGCATACTGATCAGATGGTAATTGGCTGGGTTGAATTTCTCTTTTTTTTTAATGGGCAGGATATACCCGGACAGTTTTCCACAATGCGGGATCGATGCTGAATTTGAATAGTCGCATGACTAGTTTTGGGGAACAGTTTTACGGTACTATTATCAGGGAGCACTATTGACCAAGGTAGCCTTTGCAGTATCCAGTGTTGCAATACAGAGACAGAGTACTGAATTGGATTAGTCTTTTTAACTCTGCATTCACAACACAGTAAAATAAAAACCTTTGAAGATCCTCAAAGTTGACCCCAATGGTTCCTAACTAGAGTTTTTGAATAACCAGTCCTAGACTCTGCAAATAATCAATTCAAGATACTAGTTTGTAGCTTAAACAAAAGATTAAGCAATTTTTAAATGATACATTTTCTCTAACTCCACTAGAGAAAAATTAAACAAAGAAATCTCGTTAATATCGACATTTAAATCCAACAGCATTTGTGTAAAAGACAAACAGAAACAGTTAAGGAATAACAAAACAAAATAAAACTGACTAGATTACTTAAGTGATTTTCACAAAGCATTGTTCTACAAGCATAGATTGTTGTTTCTTGGTCGATTAACAGACAATCCGAGCCACTGTTTCAGCTCCTTCAGAGCATGTTCGTGCTACTTTTAATTTTGTTTTCTATTCTCGGAATATCTAAGCTCTGACAAAGGGAGGTTAGGTAGACAGCTTTCAAATCTTTATGCTGTACCATCAAAAGCCAAACTCCTCCTCCCAAAACCACAGTCCAAAACCCATTTCAAGTCAGAGGTCAGGGTCCCAGGCACCATTCAACATCTGCCATCCGCTGGATCACAAGAATTCTCCCAGACTTGCTGGAAACAATTCCCAGGTAGTGACCTAATTAATAATCAACTTCTACTATCAGTTTAAACATACACCTCAGTTTCTGTGATAAAGTGTCTGGTTAACCTCTTCATCAAAAACCAATATTCAATTAACTTCCAGACTCAGCCTCACAAGTAAACAACAGCTTGCTTGTCCTGTGTTTATTTTTAACACAAGCTGTGCCCATAGTCAAAAGGTAATTTTCAGCTCACAACTCTTAGTTCACAGCTCCAAACCAACATTGACGGAAGAATAAGATCAAAATAATGAAAAATCAACAAGGGTTCTAACACCGGTGTCTCGAGCCATTGATATCACATGCAGTGAATCAAATTGGTTGAAGATTGACATGATGAGGAGAGATAAGGAGAAACTTCTTCACCCAGAGAGTGGTGGCTGTGTGGAATGCTCTGCCCCAGGGGGCAGTGGAGGCCCAGCCTCTGGATTCATTTAAGAAAGAGTTGGATAGAGCTCTCAAAGATAGTGGAATCAAAGGTTATGGAGATAAGGCAGGAAGAGGATACTAATTAGGAATGATCAGCCATGATCGTATTAAATGGCAGTGCAGGCTCGAAGGGCTGAATGGCCTACTCCTACACCTATTGTCTACTGTCTATTGTCTATTGACATCTATGACATTGGGGATCTCAGTAGAAGGTCCAGTTGGATCATCCACTCATCACTTCTGGCTGAATTTGAATGCAACTGCGTCGGCCCTTTTATTTCACACAGAGGTGTTGGGCTTTACCATCATTGAGGATGGGGATGTTTGTGGAGCCTCTTCCTCCAGTGAGGTGTTTGACTATGCAATACCATCCATGGTTGGATATGACAGGACGGCAGAGTTAGATCTCAAATGTTGGCTGCAGGATGTTGGCTTTATCCATCACTTGCAGTTATGCTGCTTGGTGCATAACTAGACCCATTTGGTAGCTTCACCAAGTTGGCATCCCATTTTTAGCTTCTGCCATGCCTTTTGGCACTATCCATTGAACTGGTTTATTCTCTGACTTGACGGTGACGGTAGAGAGGTTATACATTGTGTTCAAATATAATTCAGCTGCTGGTGTCTCACACTGCCTCACAGATGCTCAGGTTTGAGCTGCTCGGTTTATTTGAATGTATCTTATTTAACATGGTGACAGTGCCACACAACACCAGGGTCACATGGAGATGACTAGCAAAATCGCTTCGGTGTTGTCAAGGAAACGAGCACACCATGAAAACCCGCAGAATAAAAGTCCAGCAACAAACAAATTCAGTGTCCTAATGAGTGGGAACGTGCATTAATCATCGTTAATTAGCTATCACAGGCAGTAATTTACTTATTCATTTCCCCAAAATGAATAAATAAAGCTCTGGGCTGCCAAATAAATAGACAATGGAACAGACACAATATATGGATGAAGCTCATCATTGGCGAGCTCCCGGGGGACCATTTAGTAAATGCAACCATATTCTTCAAACCTTTTCATGATGCTCTTTAATATGCTTGAGGCTGCCGTTGAGATTTTAAGATTTCTTTTCATGGAAAGCGTTCCATACAAATGTACAAACCAGGCACTGAAAAAGGCCATTTGGCCCCTCAAGCCTACCCTGCCACTTGACAAGGTCTAATTGTGGGCTCAACTCCACTTTGGTGCTAATTCCCCATATCCTTGTTGGTTAAGCTTTGCCATAAAAATACTTGATGACCCTGTCTCCATCAATGCTTGCGGACAAGAATTACACAGACTCACAACCCTCTGAAAACAAAAAGAAGTCCAACTGTCTGTCTTAATCAAGGGGCACTCTTATTTTTAAACTGTGTGCCCTAGCTGTAGTTTCTACCAGAGGAAGTGTCCTTTCAGCATCTGCTCTGTTGAGTCTCATCCAGATTTTATATTTTTCAATAAGGTGTCACCTCTCATTCTTCAAAACCCCAAAGGATACAGGCTGAAGCTACCCAACCTCACTTCATCAGATAACTTCTTCATTTCAGGCATGGAACAAACAATCAGTTCAAGCAGTCAAACTGGCACTAAAGCAACTATATCCTTTATTAAATAAGGAGACTAGAATTATGCATCGTACTTTGGTTCTGGTATCATTAATGTTGTGTACAGTACAGCAAAATGTTCCCATTTTAATATGTTATTCCTCTTGCAAGAAATGACAACATTCTACTTCCCTTCTTTATCACTTGTACCTGCAATTTAATGTTTTGTGATTTATACCAGGACACCTAAATCCTTTTGTACCAAAACATTTTGCACTTCATTTTAATAATATGCTGCTTTCTTTATTTTTCCTACAAAATTAGATAAGTTCACATTTTCCCACTTCATAGACCATTTGCCAAGTTTTTCCCATTGACTTAATCTACCTCTGCACACTTGCATGCAACTTATGTCTTCCTCACACTTACTTTCCAACTATTTTTGTGTCATCAGAAAATCTAGTAGCCATACTTTCATCCCCTTCATTCATAAGACCATAAGACCATAAGACATAGGAGTGGACGTAAGGCCATTTGGCCTATTGAGTCCACTCCGCCATTCAATCATGGCTGATGGGCATTTCAACTCCACTTACCCGCATTCTCCCCATAGCCCTTAATTCCTCAAGACATCAAGAATCTATCAATCTCTGCCTTGAAGACATTTAGAGTCCCGGCCTCCACTGCACTCTGCGGCAATGAATTCCACAGGCCCACCACTCTCTGGCTGAAGAAATGTCTCCGCATTTCTGTTCTGAATTGACCCCCTCTCATTGTAAGGCTGTCTCCACGGGTCCTAGTCTCCTCGCCTAACGGAAAATATTTCCTAGTGTCCACCCTTTCAAAGCCATGTAGTATCTTGTAAGTTTCTATTAAGTCTCCCCTTAATCTTCTAAACTCCAATGAATACAATCCCAGGATCCTCAGCCGTTCCTCGTATGTTAGACCAACCATTCCAGGGATCATCCGTGTGAATCTCCACTGGACACGTTCCAGTGCCAGTATGTCCTTCCTGAGGTGTGGGGACCAAAACTGGACACAGTACTCCAAATGGGGCCTAACCAGAGCTTTACAAAGTCCCAGTAGCACAATGGTGCTTTTATATTCCGACCCTCTTGAGATAAATGACAACATCGCATTCGCTTTCTTAATCATGGACTCAACCTGTATGTTTACCTTTAGAGAATCCTCGACTAGCACTCCCAGATCCCTTTGTACTTTGGCTTTACAAATTTTCTCACTGTTTAGAAAGTAGTCTATGCTTGTATTCCTTTTTCCAAAGTGCAAGACCTCACATTTGCTCACGATGAATTCCATCACCCATTTCCTGGACCACTCTTCCAACCTGTCTAGATCCTTCTGCAGCTTCCCCACTTCCTCAGTACTACCTGCCTGTCCACCTAACTTTGTATCATCGACAAACTTCACTAGAATGCCCCCAGTTCCTTCATCCAGATCATTAATATATAATGTGAACAGCTGCAGCCCCAACACTGAACCCTGGGGGACACCACTTGTCACCGGCTGCCATTCCGCAAAAGAACCTTTCATCCCAACTCTCTGCCTTCTGTCAGACAGCCAATTCTCAATCCATCCCAGCAGCTCACCTTGAACACCATGGGCCCTCACCTTGCTTAGCAGTCTCCCATGTGGCACCTTATCAAAGGCCTTTTGGAAGTCTAGATAGACCACATCCACTGGGTTTCCCTGGTCTAACCTACTTGTCACCTCTTCAAAGAATTCCAACAGGTTTGTCAGGCACGACCTCCCCTTACTAAATCATTGTCAAGTCATTGCTATAGATTGGCAACAGATGAGAACCCCAATACTTATTTCTCTGATACGCCATTATTGCATTTTGCCAGTCTGAAAATGATCCATTTATGCTTACTCTCTACTTCCTGCTAGCTACCAAATCTTCTATCCATGTTAACATAGCAACCCCAGCAACAGGATCGCCCATATTGTACTGTAACTTTTGATATACCACCTTTATGAATGCCTTCTGGAAATCCATCACCATGTTACCAGTTCCCTGTGATATGGGTGACACTAGCAATGTTGCATTTTTTTTGTCCATCCGTTATTGCCCTGAGTACATTATGAGTTAACCATGTGAGTGGCAGTGAAGCCATATATGAACTTGGCTGCATAGGGATAACTGACCTGAAACAATTGAAAGTTCACAGCAATATGTCAGCTATGTTATCGCCACTTTTCCAGCACACAAAACATGTCATGAATTATACAGACCAACTTGTGATGGGATTTCAACTAAAGGGCATAAAAATCAATAGCAGGAGTAGGCAATTCAGCCCCTCGAATCATGGCTGATCTCATCTCAGCCTCAATGCCACTTCCCTGTCTCCTCTCCCCAACCCTTCAACCCGTTGCTAATTAAAAATTTAACTATCTTCTCCTTAAATTAACTCAATGTCCCAGCATGTTCTGAACTTGGGTAATGAATTCCACAGAGTCATGACACTTCCCCTCATGTCTGTTTTAAATTACTGCAACTTATCCAAAACTATGACCTCACAATCTAGATCGTTTGACATCAGGAAATATGTTTTCTACATGTACTTTGTCAATCCCTTTAGCATCTTATACACGTCAATAAGAGATCCTCTCACTTTTCTAAACTCCGGACAGTATAGGCCCAAACTGTTCAATCTCTCTGTAAACAAGTCTGTCATCTCTGGAATTAATCTCATGAATCTTCTCTGAGCTGTATCTAATGTAACTGCATTCCTTTTCATGTAAGGGAACCAAATCTGACCACGATTCTCTCAATGCAGTCTCAGAAATGCATTATGTAGTTGCAGCAACACTTAGTTACTTTTGTCCTCTATAAATGTTAAAATTCCATTTGCCTTCCTAATTACCTGCTGTGTTTGTATGCTAGTTTTCAGCAGTTCATGCACAAAGACACCCAGATCCCTCTGCACCGAAGCACATGAAATTTCTCTCCATTTGGATAAGATGCCTTTCTGATCCCCGACCAAAATGGATTACTTCACACTTATCTACATTAAACTGCAACTCTAAACTTTGATCCATTCACCTAACTATCCGTATTAATTTATAAAGTTCGTATTTCTTCATTGCAATCTACTACTTTCCCAACTATTTTACAGTCACCTTCAAATTTGGCGATAATACTTTCTAGAGCCACATGCAAAACATTAATATTGACTGTAAGAAAAAAAACGACCCATTTATCTCTACTCTCAGCAATTTTTACCTAGTTCAATGGGCATTAGGCGACTTTACCTGTTTGTAAAATGAGGCCCATCTACAAAACACTGAGCACAAAGCATTGGAGCAGGTAGGACTTGAACCCAGGTTTTCTGGCTCAGTGGTAGGGACACTGCACCACAAGAGTTCTAAAATGGTACAACCTTCGTTCCTGGATGGTCTCAAACCACCAATCTTGTGGTTGCCAGCCAAATGCAATGGCCAATGGAAGATGAAGGTTGGGAGAAACTTCCAGTGGAGATGCTCTGCATGGGGTGGCATGGTGGCTCAGTAGTTAGCAGCTAATGGACTTGAAAGACCTTGTACTGACAACAAGCAAAACTAATGTCATCTACAAAATACCTTTCATGGACTGTAACAAACACTACAAACAGGCAGAAAACTAGCCACCAGGATACATGAACATCAACGAACCACAAAAAGACATGACCCACTCTCACTGGTATCTTCACATATGGAAGAAGAAAGACAACACTTCGACTGGGTCACCACATCCATGCTGGGACAAACCAAACAGAGACACGCATGAGAATTCCTAGCCTAGAGGCATGGCATTCTAACTGGAACTCTATCAACAAACACATTGACTTGGATCCCATTTACTACCCCCTGAGGAAAAAAAAGCAATGTCATCACCATAGGAAGTGATATCACCACAGGAAATGATATCACAAGCCCAAGGCAACCCAACTCATAAATAGAAAGCAGGCTATACCACCAGTGCTTCATCTGGAGGCTCACTGAAGATGTTATCTAGTATAGTAACAAAATGTCTGAAAATGAACCTTCCAGCTCAGCGAGCAAACCTGCATCCAGAATCTCAACCTGAGCTACAAATCTTCTCAAAATTTGCTAACCGTGGGAATACAGCAGAAATTACAGCTTATCTGTCAACCATCAGTCAGTGTTGATTAGATTAGAATAGATTAGATTAGATTAGATTAGATTACTTACAGTGTGGAAACAGGCCCTTCGGCCCAACAAATCCATACCAACCCATCGAAGCGCAACCCACCCATTCCCCTACAATTATCCCTTCATCTAACACTACTGGCAATTTAGCATGGCCAATTCACCTGACCCGCACATCTTTGGACTGTGGGAGGAAACCGGAGCACCCGGAGGAAACCCACGTAGACACGGGGAGAATGTGCAAACTTCACACAGTCAGTCGCCTGAGGAGGGAATTGAACCCGGGTCTCTGGCGCTGTGAGGCAGGCAGTGCTAACCAAACAGGTAGATGAGAGTAAACCGTGCATGTTGATCGGAACAAGCCACACAATGTGCTGATGTGAGAGGGTTAGACTCACATCAGTGTGCAATCCAGTACAAAGACTGAGCACCTCTGATGCTGGGCTTAAGCATTCAGATTATAAGAGATAGGATTTATAATCATCTAAAGAATAATTTGATTAGGGATAGTCAGCACGGTTTTGTGAAGGGTAAGTCGTGCCTCACAAACCTTATTGAGTTCTTTGAGAAGGTGGCCAAACAGGGAGATGAGAGTAAACTGGTTGATGTGGTGTATATGGATTTCAGCAAGGCGTTTGATAAGGTTCCCCACGTAGGCTATTGTACAAAATGTGGAGGAATGGGATTGTGGGAGATATAGCAGTTTGGATCAGTAATTGGCTTGCTGAAAGAAGACAGAGGGTGGTGGTTGATGGAAAGTGTTCATCCTGGAGTCCAGTTACCAGTGGTGTACCGCAAGGGTCAGTGTTGGGTCCACTGCTGTTTGTCATTTTTATAAACGACCTGGATGGGGGCATAGAAGAGTGGGTTAGTAAATTTGCAGACAACACTAAGGTCGGTGGAGTTGTGGATAGTGATGAAGGATGTAATCGGTTACAGAAAGACATAGATAAGCTACAGACCTGGGCTGAGAATTGGCAGATGGAGTTTAATGTGGACAAGTGTGAGGTGATTCACTTTGGTTGGAGTAACCGGAATGCAAAGTACTGGGCTAATGGTAAGATTCTTGGTAGTGTAGATGAGCAGAGAGATCTTGGTGTCTAGGTACACAGATCCTTGAAAGTTGCCACCCAGATTGACAGGGTTGTTAAGAAGGCAGACAGTGTTTTAGTTTTTATTAATAGAGAGATTGAGTTCCGGAACCATGAGGTTATGCTACAGCTGTACAAAACTCTGGTGCGGCTGCACTTGGAGTACTGTGTACAGTTCTGGTCACCGCATTATAAAAAGGATGTGGAAGCTTTGGAAAGGGTGCAGAGGAGATTTACTAGGATGTTGCCTGGTATGGAGGGAAGGTCTTAGGAGGGAAGGCTGAGGGACTTGAGGCTGTTCTCGTTAGAGAGAAGAAGGTTGAGAAGTGACTTAATAGAGACATATAAGATAATCAGAGGGTGAGATAGGGTGGACAGGGAGAGCCTTTTTCCAAGTATGGCGATGGTGAGCAAGAGGGGGCATAGCTTTAAATTGAGGGGTGATAGATATAGGACAGATGTCAGAGGTAGTTTCTTTACTCAGAGAGTAGTAAGGATATGGAATGTTTTGCCTGCAACGGTAGTAGATTCGCCAACTTTAAGTACATTTAAGTCGTCGTTGGACAAACATATGGATGTACATGGAATAGTGTAGGTTAGATGGGCTTCAGATTGGTATGACGGGTCGGCGCAACATCGAGGGCCGAAGGGCCTGTACTGCGCTGTACTGTTCTATGTTCTATGTGCTGCTGTCCAACATGGACAGTTTATCATACAGACACTGGATACCTGAAAAATAAAACCTTCCTTTGTTGCACACATTCATTTGGCCAAGAAACACAAGTTTCACATTGATTCATATGGTCATCATGTGGTGTTTATGTTGAAGATTTTCAAAGTCCAGGGCCTTTTACTTTTAAATATAGACCATTTTAGGGTCAGTAGAAGACAAAGATTGCCATAAGCATTTTTATTTAGTGCAGTATCAAATAAGAAATCATTGATATAGATTCAAAGGGCCAAGAAACAAAACAATGCACCAAGTTATAATTCTAAAAGGACGGATTGAAAAGTAGGAATTCATGATCGGACCATGGCTATGGTTCATATTCTAATACACAGAAAGAACTAAAGAACTTTAGCATCTAATGCTTTTTATCTAATGTAATCTTAACCCATGTAATTTGAGAAACTAGACATGACTGATGTGGTATTGAAGAATCCAACAGTTACCTTTCACAACTCACTGTATAAATATTATACTCAGTGGCACATCAGTGTCTGCACTAACATTAAGATATTGCCTAACTACTGAAGAGTGTGCTCCTAGTCATGTCTTGCAACAAGTGACCCAAGTTAAGATGGAGGCTCAGGTCTTCTGACACTCAGATCACATGCTACATAAAGGTCACCATAGTCTTACTGGGCCATTGGACCGCTCTCTCTTTTGAGAGAGACCATTGATGGTAGTTTAATCTGAGGGTCACCACATCTCAAGCAAGGTGAGAGGTTGAGAAAGAGAATCCTTCACAGTAACCTCGGTTGGTGCGGGAATCGATCCCATCACTTTTGAAATTGAAAACCAGCCAACCTGCCAGGTCAGCTAACCATCACCAAGGCAGCATTACAACATGCAACAAAACTCAACGGACTGGATGCAAAGAAGATTTACAGAATGATACCAAAATACATGGACACACATATGAAGGTGAAATTGACTGTCTGGGCTTTTATATTTGAATAAGAAATTACGAAGAGTTACCTAAGAGAGCTGCTTAATGTTATGCAAGTTTATGATGGAATGAATGCAGAAAGAATGTTTACTCTTGTGGGGAACAGCACAGCTAGAGGGCATCATCACTAAAATATTCATTACAGATTTCAGAAGACACACTTTTGTACAACTCATGATGCGAATAGCAGTAAACTAAAGAGTGTTGCTGGTTTTAAGGATGCACTAATCAATCTCATAAGGAGAAGGTCTCACACAGCTGATCCTTTTTTCTAAACACTTCCTTTTCTCAAGGATGTATGTCTTTGACATTTTTCAGAAGGGTTGTAAAACAGTCTGGGCTCTGAATCTGCTGGGTTGGTACAGAGATGAAAAGGGTATTGGGAGGCTTTTTTGTTTATATGTAAACAGATGAGACTTTAGGCCGCAGCTTTCATGTATAATGAAAGGGGAGTGGTCAGTCCTGGAAGCTGAATTCTTGTTGTTAGGCAGTGGGCTGTGTGGAAACAGACTGCTGAACTCTCTCTCTGTCTGCCCTTCTAGCTTCGACCTGTAAGCCTCTGTCTCATTTTTGCTCTGGGTTTAAGGGATTTGTTTACTGGGACTGTTGCATGCAATTTTTTGAACAACATAATTAATACTGGTTTATATAGACTGCGTTCTGTGGGTATTCTATATTCTGTTGTTTGTGCTTCCTTCCGTAATTTTGTAAATAAACTTCTGTCTGTTTTAAAACCTGGTAGTCAACCTAGCTAACTTACTTTGGGTAATTTTCCATGCATACTTTCCAAACAAAATAGCAAAATTCACATCTGGGCTGCCTGCTTAAGAGCATTTTAAGTTGTCTGGCTGAGTCCAAAGAGTATAGAAGATTATATTTGTAGATATTTTCTAATCAACTGATACAGAGATGCTACTACACATCTCAGGAGCAAGTAGAACTTGAACCCAGGTCTTCTGGGCTCAGAGGAATGGACACTGCCATTGCACCACAAGAGCTCCAAAATGGTACAACTTCCTCCCCTGGATGGTCTCGAGCCACCAATCTCCCAGTTACCAACCAAACACACCAATCAGTTGAGGTTGAGAAGAAGGAGGACTGGAATAGCCTCCAATGGATCTAGCCTCTATGGAAATTGAGCCAATGACCTATTTCTGTGGCAACAATCTGATAAAAACTTAGGTCTGATGTAAGCCATTGTGGCACAATTAACCAGATTCTCCATTGTTCAGTATGTACAGGCCACTAAATGGAGAGAGTGAATGAAATAAATCTTTGAATCCTCAATGGCAAAGTTGACAGCGAGCAGATAGGAGAGAAAGGGGTTGCGGGGGGGGGGGGGGGGTGAAAATAGCCATTTTCTCTTGTGAAAGGTTTGAAATCTAGAATCTATACAAAGTTACTGCAAAAGCACCTTTACATTACAACCTTCATTACCTTGAGTCTGTCTAATGTTTCACAGCCAGTTAAGTGTTATAAAATAAGAAACTGCTGTAAAATAAGAAACAGAGAGCCAGTTTATGAACAGCAAGTTCTCACCATCAGCAATGTGATCAGTGCCCAGATAATTTACTGCTGTGATTCTCATTGAGGGATAAATATTTAACAGAACACCAAGAACAATGAAGTGGTCTCAATTTAATGTCATATTTGAAAGATGGCACCCCTGACTGTGCGGGGCACACAATGTGGTGGAAGATGGCAGGCAGAACCATCCTTGGGATGGGATGAATCATGGCTCCCATCCAAACTCGCTCTTTGGGGCGCTGCATGAGGACCAGAGGAACCTGCAGATTTGGAGATACTTAAAGTATAGAACGGAAGAGATACGGTGAGAGTGTGAGGCAGGTACAGGGTGATTTACCCTGAGGAAACTCTTGGCATTGAATCTGGAGAATATGCAGAGTTATCACTGGAAGACTTTCTTCAGCGCTGTTGCACATCACTGAAACGCATTTCAGGTCTCACGTTCATCCAGAAATGTGGTGATGATGACTGCTTTTACACTTGGACTTTGGTTGATGACTAAAGGGTTTTTTTTGTCATCACACTGTGTTGTTTGCCTCAGGATCCATATTATCCCCCAGGGACAGCTCTGATAATAGCCGACAATGACAATAAAAACTTCAGTTCTGAGGAAGGGTCACTGGCTCTGAAAGGTTAATGCTTATATCTCTCCACAGATTCTGCCAGACCAGCTGAGATTTTCCAGCAATTTCTGTTTTCCTTTCCATTTTTTAATAAATAGCAACTCTTTACCTTTTATACACTCCCTGGTTTTAGACTGGATTAGACAAGTTGTCAAATTGAAGCATTGTCAGCTATTGATTTGCCAAGAGAATTCACAGAAAAAATATTAACAGTGCGTGAACATTATTAATGTACAACATGGCCACAATTGAATTGAATCGAATTGAATGATTTAATCTCACTTGTATTTAAGGAAAAATACATGTGAAAGTTTTAACTGTCACCACGCTCCAGTGTCATTTTGAATACCTTAAAAATAAAAAAGAAAATATAACCGAAAGAGAGACCATCTTTGTTCTTTATCTGCTACTACATGTTCCATCCCTCTGGCACCACCATGAATCCTGAGATGACTCACAACAACACCTGTGCCATCACCCCTTCACCAACGCCTCTCTGCTGCCAGTGTGCACTCACCAACATCAGGGTTGTGCCTCTTGCCCACTGGGCCCACTCTTGCCCACTGGCCGATGAAAGGTAAGAAGGAAGAGAAAAACAAAGAGAAGGAGAAGCAGCTTGAGAAAGGAGTGGACAAGCCTTATGCCCAGGGGCCCAAACGTTGCCTACTCCTGAGTAGGGTTGAGTGTGGCGAGGAAATTAATGATGATCTGCGCCAAGTTTGTGCTGTGACCTACTCCTCTACCATACAATAATGGCTGGACAGTTTTATCCTCAATGCAAGTTGTTACATTTGCACATTAATTTTCCTTCAAGAGCACCTTCCAAACCTGAAACCCTAACCACCTCGAAGTACAACAGCAATTGAAGCATAGGAACATGACCTCCAAGGTACACAACGTCCTGACTAGGAACTATATCACCATTCACTGGGTCCAACTCCTGGGACTATCTACCTATATCAATGGGGTATGTTTAACTCCACTAGTGACTCACCGCCATCTTCTCAAGGGCACTTAGTGATGGGCAATAAATCCCTTGCCAGGGATGCCAGTATCCCATGAATCAATTTAAAAAAAAGCCCATTAATCTTGCCATAGTGACTTCTAGTGAATAAAAGTACAAATGCCATTTAACAATTAATGCTTGTAGTGAGCTTCTCAGATCCAAAAAGCGAAGAATTAAAATGTGGAGTCATATCGTTCAGGTAGTGAATTGTTAAAAAATAGAAAATGTGATTTTAAAAATATCTTCGTTTCCCTCTCAGCATTTTATTTCTCTCTCTCCGGATCCAATCTTCAGTCCCTAGTTTCAATTTTCTTGCTGTACCTGAGGTGACATTGAATTAATCCATTCTAATTCACACTTCTCAGTACCCCCCCTACTTATTTTTCACTCCAGGATCTCATTAACTGAGGAGATATACTTTTTGTTCACCCAGGCCCCAGATGTCCAATTGCCCTCACTGCACCATTATCAGCTGACACTAAGTGTATCTCTGAGGAATAAAAACTATTTGGAACTGAAGAATGCAGGGAACAATCTCACCTTGTGGGCACGTGCAATACACTAAACCTAGCAAGTCCCAGTCCAAAGCCACTAAACTGCATAATCAAATTGAAAATATGAAATAGAATCAAAAGGGAATCTATAAAGGATAATTCCTCAATAATTATAGATGGGAATTCTGTCTGGTTAATGCTTAAAAGTTTCTGAAGCATTCAGAGGAAGGGTCACTGGACCTGAAGTATTAACTCTGATTTCTCTCCACAGACACTGCCGGACCCCCTGAGTTTTTCCAGCAATTTTGATTTTTGTTTCTTAAAAAAAATCCCATGCTATAAATCAAACTAAAAAAAAACAAACTCCACATATTTCCACCAGCATGAGGAAACATCTAGAGATATCTTTGACGAAGTTGGCAGATCAGTGTTGATGTTATACATGTATCCACCTATTATTCTTGCAGAGAGAAGTGTGTTGCAAGAAACAATTCCCATTACTCTTGTTAAACAGGAAAGCTGAGACTGATAATCACACTTGTCACAGTAGCCTAGCCAGCTTGCTATTTCAGTGCTTGGCTTGAACAGCTGTTAACAAGACTTCCTGTGAAGATTATAGCCAAAACTCATGTCGCTGCACAGAAATAACTCCAAAAGCAAAGATCACCTGATCATTCTGCTTCCCCTTTTTATTATCCTCCATTCACTGAAACCCTTCCTATACTAATGAGCCAGCCAGTACCTCTTTGGATAGAGGTGCATGTGGTTGATACTGGAGACAGGAGCTCAACTGCGATTAACTGGAATAAATGCCCGCATGGGGGATGGGCAGGAGAGTTTCATGTCCAAGTGCTTTCCTGCAGCCTGGCCCGTTCCTGTTGCTAATTTGCTGCAACTTGGGAACTATTCAGCATCGCCTTTCGCCAAAAGTTTCCACATTAAACACGAGTGATCCACAACCTTATATCACGGCTCCACATTGAAGAAACGCTCAAATTTTTTGTAATGAGTGAGGTGTGGGGGTTGATGGTCTATTGAATACAGAAGCTAATGGGGTGGAAAGTAAGGAAAAGGGGAACCTGATCATGGTGGTGGGGCAAGGGGGTTGGGGGAATGGAGGGATGAGAGCAGAACGCAGGAAATCCTGTTGCCAATGATGTAACCCCTTGCACTAATTTTTATGTGATATCATCTTTTCTCCTCAACTGAAGATTCCCAGATACTCTGGGGTACAGGCCCGCAATCACATGTGCTCCCTATCATGGCACCTTCTGTGTAAATGCCTCCTCCTCTTTCCAAATATTCCTTCCAGATAAAGCAATGACCGATTTGTATATCTTCATCACTTAAGAAAAGCTTTGCATATCTGTTCTTCCCACCAAAAGGGGATAACCTCACATTTTTCCACAGTATCTTTCATCTGACATGTTTTAGCCCAATCACTCAATCTGTCTAAATCCTCCAGCAAACATTTTACATTTTCCTCACGACATGTTCCTCTTGAGCTCTGTTTCATCAGAAAAGTCAGAAATATCCTCAAAAAAGAAACTCCAGTAAGTTTTGCAAACATGATCTTTTGCAAACCCATGCTGATTATACCTACATTACCTGTGTCCATTTCTCGTGTCCTTTTAGATATATTTCAGCATTTTCCTTACTAATTCTCTGTTTCTTTTTTTCTTCAATGTGGGGTAACATTTGCAAGCTTCCAATCTCCAGGAATCATTCCAGAATCTAGGGGCTTTTAATAGGTATTTGTTAATGTATCAAACAGCTCTTTTGCTAACTCCCTCAAGACACTGGGATGTGGACACTAGCTCCCAGGAACTTATCAATTTCAGTTCCATTGGTTTCTCCAGTCCGATCTTCTTACTAACCCTCAGTTCCTTCAACTCCTTATTCATCCTGGATAGAAATTGTTGGAAGACTACAAGGAGGCCTCAATGTTAAGCCTACCTTATTTGAGGTCCAAAGCAATTTGCATGTAGTTTGTGTCACATGCAGGCTAGACCGAGGAAGGATGTTAGATTTCCTTCCTTAAAGGACATTAATGAACCAAAGAACATTTTTACAATAATCCTCTAGCTTCCTGGTCATCATAATTATTAACATTTTACCTTGGATTAATTCATCATGTGGACTATATTCCCTGAACTGATGAGGTAGGATTTGAAGTCAGGGCTCTAGATTACTCCTCCAGTAATATTTCCATTTTACAACCATATACAGAATCACCTTATGTTGATATTATGGGATTTAACCCAGCTTCCTAAATGTTCGGAGTCAGAACTCTAGCAACGATCGTATCATTCCTGTGACTGGGGAGATGATTTGGCCAGCTCAGGCAAATGCTGCCTTTCCCAACCTGGATGATATCCCTGGACAGAGGCAGCTTCATCAGTAGAAATGTGGAATATAGAGCTGAACTCCGTGGAATCATCATCAAACAGCCACACACTGGCCCTTATGAGGTGAGTTCATTGATGAAGAAGCTGAAGATGGTTGGGCCTAGGACACTACTCTGCGGAACTCCTGCAGAGATGTTCTGGAGCTGAGATTATTAATCTCCAATGAACCACAACCTCTTCCTTTGTCCAGATTTGGCTGCAGCCTTTTCAGGGTTTTCTCCTGCATCCTTATAATCACGGTTTCGCTCGCATTCATCTGTGCGATAATAAAATTAAATGTTACCATCATGTTGAGGATAACCGCTGACTCCCACCTTTGCTCTGGCCTTTAGTCTGGACTAAGGCTGGAATGAGACCAGAGGCCAAAATTATGCTGGCAGAGCCTAAATTGAGTACTGAGAAACAGATTATTGGTGAGTAGCTGAAACTTGATGGTACTTTTGATAAACTGTTTCCATCAGATTGCTGAGAAGTGGGATAAGTGACTGATAGGGGATTGGTCAGTTTGCTTCAAAGGTTCTTTTTGTGTGGATAAAGTGCAGCTTACCAGATTTCCCCATTGCTGGTAAATATCAGCGTCTTCATTAAAGTGGAACTGCTTGGCAAAAAAGCAGTGGAGAACTTCAGTGTTTTCAGCACCATGGACAGAATGTTCAGAACTTAAAACCTTAGCTAAATTATTTTTGTTCAGACATGCTATGTCGCAATTCTGGAGCAGGTGGACCTTGAACCTGGACCTTCTGGCCCAGAGATAGAGATACCAGTCTACTATAAGACCCTCTAAAACCATTGTTATGTGTTCTCAACCACTTCTTAAAGCAAATGGAGTGAACTGAATGATTTATGCCTGATAAGGAGGTTGCATACGATTATTTACAGGTTGGGTGCTTTTAGCTGAAGTTATCTCACATGTACTTCAGGGTAACCCTTGTCAGTGATTTTCATAGAGACTTCCACACTTGTAGAGTCACACAGGCAAGGCCTTTCAACCCGTCAAGTCTGTGCTGGTCTATCGACACCAGTCCCACTTTCCAGAACTTAGCCCATAGCCTTGAATGTCAAGATATTTCAAGTGCTCCTCCTCATACGTTTTAAAGGTTGTGAGATGTTCTGCCTCAATGACCCTCTCAGGCAGTGCATTCCATTCTTGTCGGAGGCTTCCTTGACGGTTCTCTTGACGGGATGTCGTAGGACTGCAGAGCCTCCCTCTGAGCCATTTGCGATGGAACTGCTCAGCCATTTTTACAGCTTTCTGATTCTGTTGCTTATTCAGAGGCTCAGCATGGTACACTTCTGGCAATTTCCTGTCATTTGTCCTCAATTGGGATATGGGTGCTGTTGACATTTGTTGCCCATCCTTAATTTTCCTTGAACTATGGGGCCATTTCAAGTGGAATGAAGAATCAACCACATACTTGTGAGTCTAGAGCTACATGTAGGCCAGACCAGGTGAGGATGACAGACTTCCTTCCCTTCAAGACATTATTGAACTATATGAGTTTTTGCAGCAATCAATGGCAGTTTCACGGTTTTCGTGACTGAGACTAGCTTCCAATTCCAGATTGTTATTAGTTGAATTCAAATTCCATTTGTTGCCTTAGTATGATTTGAGGCTTTGCCCCCAGAACATTACCATTAGCCTCTGGATGACTCGTCCAGTAACATTTTCACTACATCACTATCTTGACTTAATGCTAAAAGTCACACAACACCAGGGTATAGACCAACAGGTTTAATTGGAAGCACACTAGCTTTCAGAGCGTCACTCCTCCATCAGGTGATAGTGAAGGAGCGATGCTCTGAAAGCTAGTGTGCTTCCAATTAAACCTGTTGGACTATAAACCTGTTGGTGTTGTGTAATTTTTAACTTTGTACACCAGCATCTCCAAATCATGACTTAATGCCATTTTTACTATTCTGAGATATGCCTGGGGAAGCTTCAGATGACTATGCTGCATCTATTTGAACTCAGGGTTGATCATCCAGATTAAGATGAAGATTGAGGATTGACAGATGCATGATGAATGAAGGGTATAGATTTAAATCGGTACACAATTTAGCTGCTGGGGCTAAGGTTGTCTTCAATGTGGAGAGGAAGCATTTACCTCACAAGAACTGAATGGTGGCCACTCTTATGAATTGTGCCTTAGCATGTGTCAGTGACAAGTGAATTGTTCAAGGAAGCCACTTTAAATGCTGACTTTTTCATCATTTTATGCCATAAAAATAACTTGACTCTACATAACACTTTTAATAAACGTTCCAAGCTGTTTCACAGATCCATTATAAAATAAAATGTGGCACTAATCCAATGACATTAGCAATATGTGACCATCTCACTTACACTTTCAAATACTGTCTCTGAAGGGCACAATGTAGATCAGAAATAACAGAGGGGCAAGAGTTGTGTGATGACAGCTGTGTGATTTATGTGTATTGATATCATTTATTTTAGAGATTAGGTTTTTGAACCATTGGAACTCAGCTTTCAGTTGTTGCATGTGAGGTGGCTTAATAATTAACCCAGAATGAATGAAGAGCTACCAGCCTTGAAATATTAAATCTGCTTTCTTCCCACAGAAGCTTCCCACAGACCTGTTGAGTTTTGCCGGCAATTTCTGCTTTTGTTTAAGATTTACAGCATTTTAATGATTAACTTGCTGGTCTGTCTAGCACTACTTTTTTTAATACCGATATGAGTAAAAGGGCAGCTGATTTGAATGATAATGTGGCTTTGATTGTATTGCTTGCTTTTGATTTAGAACAATGAAAAATTGATTTTTTTTTCAGGAAATGCACGTAAATAGAAAACATTTGGCTTCAGTTTGCAGAGACCTGGTTGAAGTTAGAAGTAAGGACAGTTTCTCCTGGAAAAAGGAGTTAATTCAGAACATACAAAATATAGTATTGCTGTGTAAATGTAATTTGAAAATTCCAGACCAGAAGTGTTTGGCTACAACCCCAAAGAAGTTATTTGACATTAAAATTGTTTAATCTCAGTTGTGTGAATAATCAAAGAAGAGGTTAGAGGGCTTAAGTCCAGGCATTAAAATGAACAGTTAACTAAAACCAAGAGATGAGACAGAAAAGGAAAACCTCCTAGAATTGAATATTGGAAAGTGATGGAGTGAGGGATAGAGATTTTGTTTTGCCATGTGCTTTAAAATCTTTCAAATTGTATTTTGTGTAAATATTACCCGTAAGTAATTTTTTAAAAATTCTATTTTATCTTCACTTCCTTCTGTGTAATAAACTCCTGTTTTATTATTAAAATCAAATCAGTTGAGGAATGCTGAAAGAGTAGGGTAGGAATATGGAAGGTAGAGTATTCAAGGTATTAGATTTAAGGGGGGCATAACAACAGGGGAGAAGAGTTGAGGAAAGAAGTGAAAAGAAAGGAGAAAATTGAACGAAAATTGAAATGTTGTGGGCAAAAAGATAAGGGGAAAGCAAATTAGAGAGGATGTGCTGGTAGCATTAGATGGTAGAGACAGGTCATGGCTTTGTGGCAATCTCACAACACTAGTAATCCAGAAGGCCAGGCTAATGTTGTACTCAAACATGGGTTCGAATCCCACCGTTGGAAAATGATGGAATTCAGATTCAATAACAGTCCAGAATAAAGAGATTGAAATCATGTCACATTTGTTGTAAAAAGCCATCTGACTCATTAATATCCTTCAGGGAAGAAAAACTGTCATCCTTATCTTGCCTGGCCTACATGTGACTGCAGACACACAGCAATGTGGTTGACTCTTAATTGCCCTCTGATATGGCCAAGAAAACCCTCGAGATGAAAGGGCATTGGGGAAGGGTAGTAAATGCTGGCCTTATTGATGATGCTCACACTCCATGAACGAATCACAAGGGGGTTGCATGTCTTCCAATTTGGCGATGGTAAGCGATCAGTTGTCTCGACAATTAGTTTGTGTATCAGGTTAATATCAACAGCATGGGGGTTCAGTTTCTTGTTCTGGATGAAAGGTTGGGGATGGGATTGGTCTCCACAGCTGAACATTAGTTTAAAAAAAATCACAGAACTTTGTCAAAAGACAAGAAAGTGGAGATACCAAGATGTGAACAGGGGGAGAGGAGGCAATAGGAGAAATTCCAATTTTAAGTTCAGAAGTCCTGTAGTGGCTTAAACTTGATGTAGGTGTGGCTCAGTAGATGATCTGCTCTCTAATATCAGAGGCAGAGATGGAGAACAAATAAAGTTTTGAAGTGTAGAGTATCAGAGATCACATTGATGGAGGATTCCCTGCTGAAATGAAGATCCAGTTCAAGTACAAAATCAGTTGAGATGTGGAAGACAGTAACAGAGCTGAAAATGCGGTGACCAGAAATGGCTGGGAGTTGTCTTTTGGTCCAGGATGGAAGATACTGGTCCAATCTGATAGCTTGCTTAGTGCTAATACAACCAAACCAACATTGCTGGAAAACATTGAAGTCTCCTTCCAAAGCAAACTCTGGGACTAACTCCTCTCAATATTTCCTCCAAGTGTTTTTCAACATTTTGTCAGTTAGGAGAGATAATAAGGCAGTGATCATCAGGAGGCTTATCCAAGACATTGCTTTATTTGATACTGATGCACTCATCTGTGGCAATTTTTCCTTTTTCTTCTTATTGATAATTTCCCCTTGTTTTCACCCAGTATTTTTTCTCTGGATTCTTCTCAATAGACAATAGACAATAGGTGCAGGAGTAGGCCATTCTGCCCTTTGAGCCAGCGCCACCATTCATTATGATCATGGCTGATCATCCTCAAACAGTATCCTGTTCCTGCCTTATCCCCATAACTGAAAATGTGTTGCTGGTTAAAGCACAGCAGGTCAGGCAGCATTCAAGGAACAGGAAATATGACGTTTCGGGCCAGAGCCCTTCATCAGGAATGAGGAGAGGGTGCCAGGCAGGCTAAGATAAAAGGTAAGGAGGAGGGACTTGGGGGAGGGGCGATGGAGATGTGATAGGTGGAAGGAGGTCAAGGTGAAGGTGATAGGCCGGAGTGGGGTGGGGGCGGAGAGGTCAGGAAGAAGATTGCAGGTTAGGAGGGCGGTGCTGAGTTCAAGGGAATTGACTGAGACAAGGTGGGGGGAGGGGAAATGAGGAAACTGGAGAAATCTGAGTTCATCCCTTGCGGTTGGAGGGTTCCCAGGCGGAGGATGAGGCGCTCTTCCTCCAACCGTTGTGTTGTTATGTTCTGGCGATGGAGGAGTCCAAGGACCTGCATGTCTTCGGTGAAGTGGGAGGCAGAGTTAAAGTGTTGAGCCACGGGATGGTTGGGTTGGTTGGTCCGGGCGTCCCAGAGGTGTTCCCTGAAGCGTTCCGCAAGTAGGCGGCCCGTCTCCCCAATATAGAGGAGGCCACATCGGGTGCAGCGGATGCAATAGATGATGTGTGTGGAGGTACAGGTGAATTTGTGGCGGATATGGAAGGATCCCTTGGGGCCTTGGAGAGAGGTAAAGGAGGAGGTGTGGGCGCAAGTTTTGCATTTCCTGCGGTTGCAGGGGAAGGTGACGGGAGTGGAGGTTGGGTTGGTGGGGGGTGTGGACCTGACGAGGGAGTCACGAAGGGAGTGGTCTTTGTGGAACGCTGACAGGGGAGGGGAGGGAAATATATCCCTGGTGGTGGGGTCCGTTTGGAGTTGGCGGAAATGACGGCGGATGATACACTGTATACGGAGGTTGGTGGGGTGGTAGGTGAGAACCAGTGGGGTTCTGTCTTGGTGGCGGTAGGAGGGGCGGGGCTCAAGGGCGGAGGAGCGGGAAGTGGAGGAGATACGGTGGAGGGCATCGTCGATCACGTCTGGGGGGAATCTGCGGCCCTTGAAGAAGGAGGCCATCTGGGCTGTACAGTATTGGAACTGGTCCTCCTGGGAGCAGATGTGGTGGAGACAAAGGAATTGGGAATATGGGATGGAGTTTTTACAGGGGGCAGGGTGGGAGGAGGTGTAGTCCAGGTAGCTGTGGGTGTCAGTCGGACTACACCTCCTCCCACCCTGCCCCCTGTAAAAACTCTATCCCATATTCCCAATTCCTTCGTCTCCGCTGAAGGAATTTAACAACACTTTAACTCTCCCTCCCACTCCACCGAAGATATGCAGGTCCTTGGACTCCTCCATCGCCAGAACATAACAACACGACGGTTGGAGGAAGAGCACCTCATCTTCCGCCTGGGAACCCTCCAACCACAAGGGATGAACTCAGATTTCTCCAGTTTCCTCATTTCCCCTCCCCCCACCTTGTCTAAGTCGATTCACTTGAACTCAGCACCGCCCTCCTAACCTGCAATCCTCTTCCTGACCTCTCCGCCCCCACCCCACTCCGGCCTATCACCTTCACCTCGACCTCCTTCCACCTATCACATCTCCATCGCCCCTCCCCCAAGTCCCTCCTCCCTACCTTTTATCTTAGCCTGCCTGGTTCCCTCTCCTCATTCCTGATGAACGGCTCTGGCCCGAAACGTCGAATTTCCTGTTCCTTGGATGCTGCCTGACCTGCTGTGCTTTAACCAGCAACACATTTTCAGCTCTGATCTCCAGCATCTGCAGACCTCACTTTTTATCCCCATAACCCTTAATTCCACTATCCTTAAGAGCTCTATCCATCTCTTTCTTGAAAGTATCCAGAGACTTGGCCTCCACAGCCCTCTGGGGCAGAGCATTCCATACAGCCACCACTCTCTGGGTGAAGAAGTTTCTCCTCAACTCTGTTCTAAATGGCCTACCCCTTAATATTAAACTGTGTCCTCTGGTTTGGCACTCACCCATCAGTGGAAACATGCTTCCTGCCTCCAGAGTGTCCAATCCTTTAATAATCTTATACATCTCATTCAGATCCCCTCTCAGCCTTCTAAACTCAAGGGTATACAAGCCCAGTCTCTCCAATCTTTCAGCGTAAGACAGTCCCGCCATTCCAAGAATTGACCTCGTCAACCTATGCTGCACTCCCTCAATTGCCAAAATGTCTTTCCTCAAATTTGGAGACCAAAACTGCACACAATATTCCAGGTGCGGTCTCACCAAGCCCTGTACAGCTGCAGAAGAACCCCTTTGCTTCTATACTCAGTTCCTCTTGTTATGAAGGCCAGCATACTATTAGCCTTCTTCACTACCTGCTGTATCTGCATGCTTGCTCTCATTGACTGATGTAGAAGAACACCTCGATCTTGTCGTACTGCCCCTTTACCTAACTTGACTCCATTTAGGTAGTAATCTGCCTTCCTGTTCTTGCCACCAAAGTGCCACACATTTATCCACAGTAAACTGCAGCTGCCATGCATCTGTCCACTCACCTAGCATGTCCAGGTCACCCTGTAATCTCCTAACATTCTCCTCACATTTCACCCTGCCACCCAGCTTTGAATCATCAGCAAATTTGTGAATATTACTTTTAATACCTTCATCTATATTATTAATGCTGCGGTCCCAGCACTGATTCCTGCAGTACCCCACTGGTCACTGCCAGCCATTCTTAAAGGGAGCTGTTTATCACTACTCTTTGTTTCCTATCAGCCAACCAACTTTCAATCCAAGTCAGTATTATGCCCCTAATACCATGTGCCCTAATTTTGCTCATTAACCTCCTATGTGGGACTTTATCAAAGGCTTTCTGAAAGTCCAGGTACACTACATGCACTGGATCTCCCTTGTCCATCTTCAGAGTTACATCCTCAAAAAATTCCAGAAGATTAGTCAAGCATGATTTCCCCTTCATAAATCCATGCTGACTCTGACCTATTCTGTTACTGCTATCCAGATGTGTCGTAATTTCATCCTTTATAATTGACTCCAGCATCTTTCCCACCACTGAGGTCAGACTAACTGGTCCATAATTCCCTGCTTTCTCTCGCCCTCCTTTCTTAAAAGGTGGGACAACATTAGCCATCCAACCAATCCGCAGGAACTGATCCTGAATCAATAGAACGTTGGAAAATGATCACCAATGCATCCACGATTTTTAAAGCCACCTCCTTCAGTCCTCTGGGATGTAGACCATCAGACCCCGGGTACTTATCAGCCTTCAGACCTAACAGTCTCTCCAACACCATTTCCTGGCAAATATAAATTCCCTTCAGTTCAGGTCCTTCAGCCGCTATTACCTCTGGGAGATTACTTGTGTCTTCCCCAGTGAACACAGATCTGAAGTACCAATTCAACTCTTCTGCCATTCCTTTGTTCCCTGTAATATATTCACCCGTTTCTGTCCTGCAATGTTCCCTCTCATTCCTTTTTGTTGTGTCTGGCCTATTCATTTCAACACATAGCTTTAATTTCATTTTTGTATGGCTACATATGTTCACACAAGCATGCACACAACACAAACGCACAACTCACAAACACACGCGCACACATACACACAACGCAAACAAAAACACAAACGTGCACACATTGCACACACACACATAAACACAAACATACATGCAAACATGCACACAACACATAAACACACAAAAACACACGCACACCACACACACATGACACCACACACATTAACACAAACACACAGACACACATAACACACGCACACACACGTACATAGACATACACAAAAACACAACACACATACAGATACACACAGATACACACACACACAAACTCTGTCATTGAAGATACACATCCACTCATGGACTTACACTAAAAGGACTAATCCTCTCCTCTGTACTCCACTCATGGACCCCTCCTGAAATATACCTCCTTTTTTCATTTTCTTCCATTCATTGTTAAATTATTCACACACTCCAATCACACACAAGGACTGGTAAAGTTATATTGCGGATCCTTTATTTGAAGATAAAACTATGTATAGATAATACTTGATAAGTACTGTGCATCTGATTGCCATCATTGCTGTTTCCGACCAGATAACCTACCATTGAACAAATACCTCATAATCTGTCTCCAGTAAATAGTAATGCTGATGAGTTAGGTGGTCATCTCCCACTGTAACAGCAGGGTTTCTATTTGTCTTATCATCAGCATGTCCTTGCATCATCTTTGTCAACACAATGATAGTGACCAAGCTCAGATCAGGTAGTCGTGGAGTATATTGCAGGTTCTCCACAACCACCTGACGAAGGAGCAGCTTTAGTGCTTCCAAATAAACCTGTTGGATTACAACCTGGTGTTGTGTGATTTTTAACTTTGCTCACCCCAGTCCAACACCGGTGTCTCATGCCTTTATCTGTGCATTTCCTCAATATTAATCAATGCTTTCTGTCAATTGTGGAGACGTAAGTTCCAAACAGGGAGTTAAGCTTCACTTTAACTGCTCCTTTAAGTATTGACCATAATTTTTCTGGATTTTTCACATGATGGTCAGATAGACCTGATGTGCTTACTACGTGGAATCTTATGTTGCCTGTAACAATATTGGTTTAATGGTTTGTTTATCTGATTCAGAAAAGTGGAGATCCAGGAAACACAACTCAATTCCTTCCATTTGATCCTTGATTCAAATTCAGTTGAGTGCCAGAAAATTTGTGGGAATTTTTTTGTCAATTTTTGCTGGGTTTTTAATGCTATTTGAAGTTATGACAACTTCCGCTTCCAGCTCGATTTAAGGTAACTTAGCTCACAACTGCAGTTCCTTTAGTGGCCACTACCTCAGTCGGTCATAGGTTATTACTAGACTGCAATGGTGGTGCTGTTGAGCAATGTTCATTTCGTACATTATTTTAAGCAAGAAAAAGCTTTCAAAGTGAAGGAAAACAACGAAGAAAATAAATTTTAAGTTTTTTCTCGGAGCTTTTAGCAGATAATTCTTCTTCCTAGCCCATTCTATAGTACCTCCTTAGCAGTAGATGTTTATCTTATTTTTGAGTTCTGCTGAAAGTGATCTTATTCCAGACTTTGCTATTTAAGTTATGTTCGTTCTTAAACTATATCCAGTCGATATATACTGTAGGAAATACGTTGCTAAACTTGAAAAGGTACAGAAAAGATTCACAAGGATGTTGTCGGGGTTGGAAGGTTTGAGCTACAGGGAGACGCTGAATAGGCTGGGGCAATTTTCCCTGGAGCATTGGAAGCTGAGAGATGACCTCAGAAAGATTTATAAAAGGTCTTTTTCCCAAGGTAGGGTGAGTCCAAAACTAGAGGGTATAACATGAGAAAGGAAAGATTTAAAATGGCATAAGGGGCAACCTTTTCATGCAGAGAGTGGTATGTGTATGGAATGAGCTGCCAGAGGAAGTAGTGGAGGCTGGTACAATTACAATATTTAAAAGGCATCTGGATCCGCACATAAATAGGAAGGGTTTGGAGAGATATGGGCCAAGTGCTGGCAAATGGGACCAGATTAATTTAGGTTATCTGATTGGCATGAATGAGTTGGACCAAAGGGTCTGTTTCCATGATGTACACATCGATAACTGTATGTAGTTTTTAAGGTGACTCAGATTTAAACAAATCTGACCAGTTCCGGACGCCTGTTGGCTAGAGCAAGACATGACCCCAGTACCGCAGCCTGCTGTGTGTAATGTAGACAGAAAGATAATTTTTAATGGCTGTTTCATTTTGCCACCAGCTATTTTTGTCTGATAAGGTGTCAATGTTTCAGGCTTGTTTATCTTGGAGTCAGATTTTCAAGTCCCTGCTGCTACCATGTCACAGATGATGAAGCTAAAAATCAAAAGCTTCTCAGAAACCACAAATTGTTATCATGTTACTGCCATGACACCACGTTTTGATCTTCTTTTAGAGGTAAATTTGTTCATTGTACAAAAGAATTGCAGTAATGATAATGTGGATTTTTTATTTGGAAATAAAGCAATTTACAGATCATAGCCAATGGAAAATTAGTATAATCTATATAATCTCTTTCACTGCTGCTTCTGGCTGTTTAATATGTCTAATACATTACAACATGCCTTGAGGTTTTTTTGCTTAATCATGGAGTGTGGGCATCACTGGTCAGACCAACATTTATTGCCCATCCCTAATTGCCCAGAGGGCAGTTCTATGCCAACCACATTGCTGTGGGTCTGAGTCAAATATAGGCTAGACCAAATAAGGATGGCAGATTTCCTTCCCTAATGGACTTTAGTGAACCAGATAACAATTATTAATTCCAGAATTTATTGGGTTTAAATCTGCCATGGTGGGATTCAAACCCAGGTCACCAATTAACTTGGGTGGCACGGTGGCACAGTGGTTAGCACTGCTGCCTCACAGCGCCAGAGACCCGGGTTGAATTCCTGCCTCAGGTGACTGACTGTGTGGAGTTTGCACATTCTCCCCGTGTCAGCGCGGATTTCCTCCGGGTGCTCCGGTTTCCTCCCACAGTCCAAAAGATGTGCAGGTTAGACGAATTGGCCATGCTAATTTGCCCTTAGTGTTAGGGGTAAATGTAGGGGAATGGTTGTGGGTCGGTGTGGATGTGTTGGGCCGAAGAGCCTGTTTCCACACTGTAAGTAATCTAACTGGATTTCTGGGTGAATACTCCAGCAATAATATGAACAGACATTGCATCCCTGCTAAATTTGTAATGTAATGATTGACAGTAGTTTAAAGAGGACACAATAAAGGTGCAAGCATGTCACATCACAGCACTTTCCCTCCTTTATACTGTGGACAGTGGTTGTGGTTTAAAATTCTGCTGGCAAACTAAAAGTTGTCAATGGTGCACTGTGACTCACAGGGAGTGTAAAACACAGGAAAGTTAACTTTGTTTGAGGAACCTCTGAAGAATTACGCTATTTTATGCCCCTGCCCCACCCCATCAGTCTTTGAAAGAAAAATTGGTCCTGATTTAAAACTTCTGCAAAAGATCATGTTCCTTTTTTTAGGCGCCATTGGAAGTGGGAAGGCAGGTGGATGCAATCAAAGGATAATAGAATTGTACGTTTTACAAATAGGAGCATAGATTAATGAGGCAATGATGTATTCAGATAAAACATTGCTGGAGCAGGAGTTAGTGTACCATGTATCTTTTTGTGTTTGCTATTAAACAGGGTGATTAAAGCCAAGGGGAGAAAAATGCTAAGGATGGGAAGCAACTGATACAAGAAGAAATGTGATATACTGCAATTATTTTCAAAGGAGCAGTGATGAAGACCAGATTTAACAGATAATTTCTTTTTAATGAGTGAATAGGAAAATACATTTTCCTCTGGTTGCTCAAGAGACAATGATTTACAAATCCGAGGAGTAATATGAAGGGAAAATGCTTTACCGGGAGAACTGAGAAAGCTGATTTGACACTGGGCATGGGCAAGACAGACACTATTTTTATTCATTTGTGAGACATGGGCATTGCTGTCTGGCTAACATTTGTTGCCCTTTTTTTTGTAACTCTTAAGGGAAATAGACAAACCATACAAAGTAGGAGAAGATCAAAGATAAAATTGTAGAGAGAAAGAGAATGGCAGCAGGATTGGTCTTCAGTTTCAGATTAGTTTTAGCTTCCTTCTGCAAAGAGTTACTATGGGCATCATGGCTCTCACACTGTTTGGAGTTGAGGGACTGAATGGTCAACATGTTGCGTATGATGCATTCTATATTCTGGGCTCTAATGATTTTTGGGAGAGGCTGATGAGTAAATGAACTTCCGCCTTCTGTTATGAAGCCTTAATGTTATGATATCCATAACCTTTCATTGCAAACAGGTTAGATTCTGTGAGATTCTTTGGCAGAACAGGAACAGTACTAACCACAGACAAAACATTTTCTTTCTTCTGCTCAATTGCATACTTTTAGCAGCTCCTGGCAATTTACCTCGGCTTGTTACTGGAGACAGGCCACCAAATCATTTGCTTGGCTTATTCTCTGCACTTTCAGGTCCCTTAGTGCCTGCATGCAGTCTGTCCAACATTTCAGAGAATATTAATGCAGCATTAATATTGACTATTATGAATCATGAGGTCCCATGGTTTCAGTTTGCTGAATTTTATTATTTTATTCACTCATGGGACATGGACATCGCTGGCTCCTCCGGCATTTCCTACCCATACCTAGTTGCCCTTGAGAAGGTGGTGGTGAGCTGCCACTTGAACCGTTTGTGTGCTGTGGGTTAACCCACAATGCTCTTAGGGAGGGAATTTCAGGAGTTTGACCCAGAGACACTGAAGGAACAGTAATATATATCCGAATCAGGATGATGAGTCGCTTGGAGGGGAACTTACATGTGGTGGTAGTGTTCCCATATATCTGCTGACCTTGTCTTTTAGATGGAAGTGCTTGTAGGTTTGGTCGATACTGTTTAAGGATCTTTGGTGCATTTCTGCAGTGCATCTTGTAAACAGCATACATTGCTGATACTGATGTGTGTCAATGGTGGGTGTGATGGATGCTTGTGGATGTGGCGCCAATCAAGCTGGTGGCTTTGTCCTGCATGGTGTCAAGCTTCTTGAGTGTTGTTGAAGCTGGACCCATCCAGGCAAGCGGGGAGCATTCCAACACATTCCTGACTTGACCTTGTAGATGACGATCAGGCTATGGGGAGTCAAGAGGTGAATTACTTGCTGCAATATTCCTAGTTTCTGACCTGTTCTTGTAGCCACTGTGTTTATAAGGTGGGTCGAGTTGATTTTCTGTTCAGTGATAGCCCCAGGGATGTTGTTAGTGAGGATTCAGTGATGGTTATATTATTGACTGTCAAGGAGTGATGGTAAGATTGTCTCTCATTGAAGATGGTCATAGTCTGGTGTTTGTGTGATGTGAATGCTACTTGCCACTTGTCAGTGTAAGCCTGGAGAGTATTCAGATCTTGTTGCATTTGAACATGAACTGCTTCAGTATATGAGGAGTCATGAATGGTGCTGAACATTGTGCAATCATCGGTGAACATCCCCCCTTCTGATCTTATGATGGAGGGAAGGTCATTGCTGAAGCAGCTGAAGGTGGTTAGGCTGAGGACACTACCCTGAGGAATGTCTGTAGAGATGTCCTGGAGCTGAGGTGACTGACCTCCAACAACCACGACCATCTTCTTATGTGTCAGTTATGACTCTGTACAGTAAGAGGGCTTGCCCCCGATGCCCATTGACTCCAGTTTGTTAGGGCTACTTGATGCCACACTCAGTTGAATGCAGCCTTGATGTTGCCTCCCCTCTGGAATTCATCTCTTGTATCCACGCTTGAATCAAGGCTGTAATGAGGTCAGGAGCTGAGTGATTCTTGTGGAACTCAAACTGGGCAGGTTATTGTTGAGCAGTTGCTGCTTGGTAGTACTGTTGATGAAACCTTCCATCACTTCACTGTCGATGAAAAGCCAACTGATAGGGTGGTAATTGGCTGGGTTGGATTTGATTTTTATATACAGGACATCCCTGGACAATTTTCCACACTGTTGGGTAGATGCCAGTGTTGTAACTGTAGTGGAACAGCTTGGCTAGGGGAGCAGCATGTTCTGGAGCACAGGTCTTCAGCATTATGATGGAATACCGTGGGGGCCCATAACCTTTGCAGTATCCAGTGTCTCCAACTGCTAGCTGATGTCACATGGAGTGAGTTGAAAATGTGTTGCTGGTTAAAGCACAGCAGGTTAGGCAGCATCCAAGGAATAGGAAATTCGACGTTTCAGGCATAAGCCCTTCATCAGGAAATTGACTGAAGACTGGAATCTATAATGCTGGGGACCACTGGGGAAGGCCAAGTTGGATCATCCACTTGATACTTGATTGCTGCCAAAGCTTCCGCCTTATCTTTTGCACTGATGTGTTGGGCTCTTCCGTCACTAAAGATGGGAATATTTGTGGAGCTAGCTCCTCCAGCAAGCTGTTTAATTGTCCACCAACATTCGCAACTGGATGTGGCAGGAGCGCAGAGATCAGATCTGATCACTTGATTGTGGGTTTGCTTAGTTCTGTCTATCACTTGTTGCTTATGCAGTTTGACGTGTGAGTAGTCCTGTATGGTATCTTCACCAGGTTGACATCTTTTTTTGTTGGTATTCCAGGTACAGCTCCTGGCATGCCATCCTGTTAGATTTTTAATTAACAGTTTCCGTTATATATGTCAGTGGGTAACAACAATGTGTCAGTGAATAACGTACACCCTTCTGAGTCATAAAGTAATGAGTTACAGCCGCACTCTGGAGATTTAAGTGCAGACTCGATATTGACACTCCAGTGTCACACTGAGAAATACTGCAGTCTCAGAAACCCTGGCATGAAGATAAGAATATCCATCATACGGTTTTGCAACAGTGTGTTGAATTACAGTGTGGTGAATATTTACCACTCAACAACAATGGTTAAAGTTACCTTACTGTTGTCAGGGGGAGTTTACTGTGACCAAATTGTCTGTTGCATTTCCTAACTTATAATACAACTGAGTACAGCAAACAAACAGGCCCTTCGGCCCATCAAATCTGCGCTGATTCTAATCCTTGTTTTGACTTGTGTGGATTCTATCCCTCTGTTCGCCTCCCATTCATGTGTCTATCCAGATATGCCTTAAACGTTGCTAATGTGCCTGCTTCCACCACCTCCCCTGGCCAGCGCATTCCAGGTACCCACCAATCCCTGTGTGAACAATTTTCCCTGCCCTCCCTCTCCCTATAACCTTCCCTGTCTCACTTTGATCCTGTGCCCTCTTGTAGTTGACCTTTCCATCTTGGGGAAAAAAAAATCCTCTGACTATCTTACCCAAGCCTCTCATAATTTTGTACGTTTCTATCAGGTCACCACTCAGTCTCCAGCTTTCCTGTGAAAACAATTTGAGTTTATCCAAAGTCTCCTCGTCATGAAACCCTCCAGGTCAGGCAACATCCTGGTAAACTCTCACTGTACCCTCTCCAGCTATACTTTAACTATACTTTACAACTGTGCTTTAAAGTTATTTCATTGGCTGCAAATGACATTTTCAGGATCTATTGATATGAAAGACAATACATAAATAACAAAACAAAAGAACTGCAGATGCTGGAAATCAAAATCAAAAACAGAAATTACTGGAGAACCTTAGCAGATCTGGCAGCACCTGTGGAGAGAAAGCAGAGTTAACCTTTCAGGTCCAGCGACCCTTTTAGAGAAGGGTCTGATGGTTCTGAAGAAGGATCAATGGATCAAAACGTTAACACTATTTCTCTCTCCACAGATGCTGCCATACCTGCTGTGTTTTTCCAGCAATTTCTGATTTTGTAATATAGATAAAAGTACTTTTCTTATTATCAATTTGACCAGCCACCACGTGTATAAAAACTGTACAAATCCATACAGAGCATCAATTCTGTTGGTTTTGCAAGTTCCATTTACAGCATGACAAAGGAAAACAATATTTGGTCGAGTTGAACAGTAGAGAGGACTGAAAGTGACGGCTCTTGACATCAAGACACCATTTGACCAACAGAGGATTTCTCCATTGGTTGGAGTCATATCTGGCACAATTGAAGATAGTTGTAGTTTGTGGAGGTCAATCTTCAAAGCTTCAGACATTTTTGGATTCATTTATTGAATGTGGGCTTCACTGGTTGAGCCAGCACTTTTAGTTTTAGGACAGTCTCCTCAGCAGAATCATCATCAGCTGCTTCATCAATATCTTCCCACCAACAGAAAGTCAGAAGTGGGGATGGTCACTGATGACTGCACAATGTTTAGCAGCATTGCCAGTAACTCCTCAGTTACTGGAGAATCCGTGTCTATATGCAGGAAGACCTGGACTAGATCTAGGATAAGTGGCAAGTAACATTTGTGCTACACAAATGGCAGGCACTGACCATTGCTAATAAGAGAGAATCTAACCACTGCTCCTTAATGGTCAAAGGTATTCACATCACTGAACCTTCTACTTTTAACTTCTTCAGAAGCTACTATTGACCTGAAGCTGAATGGAATTAGCTGTATAAATAAATAAAGAGCAGGTAAGAAGTTATGAATCCTGCAGGAAGTAACCCACCGCATGACTCCCCAAGACACAAGTCAGAAGCATGATAGAATACTCCTCACTTGCCTGGATGAATGCAACTCAAACAAAAGAGGCTCACTTGACTGGTACTTTATTCACCATCTTCAGCATTCATTCCCCTTACCACCAAAATACTGTATCAGCTGTCTGAATACTGTGTAAATGTGGCACAGTAACTCACCAATGCTTTTTTCAACAGCACTTTCCACAACGTCTACCACCTAAAAGGACAAGGGCAACAGAAGTACGAGGGAACCACCATCTGTAAAGTCCCTTCAAACTACAAATCATCCTGACTTGAAACTATAGTGCTATTCCTTCGCTGTTGCTGGATTAAAATTCTTCTGATAGGCACAATGGGTAGCCCGAGTACTCTAGTGGCTCAAGAAGGCAACTCACCACATCTCTATCACGCAGTAATATTGGAGTTTGTGGCCAAATGTGTTGAGGGGATACTTGCAAAGAAAAAGTGAGAGATCAAGCCAGCAGTGCAGGGTACTGATAAATGTAACCAGAGTGTGATAGGAAGGAATAAAATGCACAAATGTAAGTGTACACAAGAAAATAAGGTGAGAGTAGTGTAAGATAGATTGAAACCAAGTGGGTGAAGAGAGTTTTGGGGAATGGAGATTTAGAAATCCAAAGATCAAAAGAAAAGCATATTATTGTATGAAAAAATAAGGTGAGTAGAACAGAAGTGACATACACTTCAACAGTAACAGTGCATCAGAAACTAAGGGTCAAAAAGTGTGGTGCTGGAAAAGTACAGCAGGTCTTGCAGCATCCGAGGAGTTGGAGAATCAATGTTTTGGGCATAAGCTCTTTATCAGGAATGCCTGAAATGCCGACTCTTTTGCTGCTCGGATATTGCCTGGCCGGCTGTGCTTTTCCAGCACCACACTTGACATCTCTGATCTCCAGCATCTTCAGTCCTCACTTTCATCAGAGACTAAGGTCCATGCAGGGAATCGTACAAGAGAAAAATAAATTGAAGTCACTTTATCTGAATGCATGAAGTGCCTCTCATTACATTGATGAACACATAGACAAATAAAGATAAATTTTTACACTAGATCACCAGGACAGAGACTTGTTTACAAGCTGACCAGAATATTCTCGGTACCCAACATTTCAAAATAAAAAGGCAGAATAGAAAGTAGGGAGGGATAGACCTGATAGCAAAGAATGGCATTAGTACATTAGTGAGAAAAGATTTTAGCTGAGAATATCAGAAGGTAGAATTGGAAGAAACGGAAATTAGGAATACCAAGGGTCAGAAAGTGCTGATGGCAGTAATTTGTCGATTCCCTAATAATGGTTATAAAGTTGACAGTTAAAACATATGTTGGAGCTTGCAACAAAGGTAATAGCGTGTGGGTCACTTTAATAATCATATCCACTGGAACAATCAAATTTGTAAATGCAGTCTGGGGGCTGAGTTCATAGAGTGTTTTCATCACAGACTCCTGGAGCAATTTGTCTCAGAATGAGATCAGGATAAAGAATTGTGTACTCAGTCAGGATTAAATGATAATGTCCATACAAAATGTGAACATCTTACAGTGTGACAAGGCTTCAAATGTGGTTGTGATCATAATTCATCTGAATTCCAGATCAAGTTTGAACGTGATGTACTTCACCCCAAACAAGACTCTAAACTAAACAAAGCAATAAATGTCACAGGGAAGAGCTGGTTAAGTTGATTGGATAAATAGACTAGAGGTGTAGTTGAGAACAAAAAAAGATAAGAAATATTTCAAGAGGCAATTCAAAACTTTCAGCAAAAGTACATTCTGGCATGGTGGCTCAGTGGTTAGCAGCACAATGCCAGGAATCCTGGTTCAATTCCAGCCTTGAGTGACTGTCTGTGTGGAGTTTGCATATTCCCCCGTGTTTGTGTAGGTTTCCTCCAGGTGCTCCGGTTTCCTCCCACAATCCAAAGATGTGCAATTTAGGTGAATTGGCCATGCTAAATTGCCCATCGTGTTCAGGGATGTGTAGGTTAGATGCATTAGTCAGTGGCTAAAAAAAAGGGTAGGGTGGGTTACTCTTCAGAGGATCAGTGTGGACTTGTTGGGCTGAAGGGCCTGTTTCCACACTGTAAGGATTTTAATTCTAAATTCTTTGAAAAACTGGAACCTAGCTTACAATTGAGATTAATGTAACAATTAAAAGAAAAGGAATTGCAGGAAGTGAGAGGATTAGGAGTGGTTTAGATCCCAACAATGTATTACATCTAAATGTTTACAGACAAGGGAGAAAAAATGAGAGAAAACTAACCAGAAATATTTTTAAAATTGTAATAATTTTAAAAAGTAAATAAAAAATAAGGAAATAGGTTTAAGTAAAATATTGGTCACTTGGAAGCAGAGGCAGGAGAAATTAGCATGGCCATGAGAAAATGGCTGGGACATTGACCAAATATTGTTGTCTGTCTTCACAGGAACAAGTTAAAAATCACACACCACCAGACTATCGTCCAACAGGTTTATTTGGAAGCACTAGCTTTCGGAGCATCGCTCCTTCATCAAGTAGCTATGGTCCTGCTCCAAGGTAGGAGTCCAACATTGGCTCCTCCACATCTTCACAGGAGAAGACAAACATTTAAGAGCAGAATTTGTTGGTAACTGAGGGGATAATAAGAGTGAGAAAATTAATGTACTTTGTATCAGCAGAATAAAAGCTTAAACTCAAGGAACTGAGGTCTGACAAATCCCCAGGACTTGAAGCTGTATGTACTGGGGGTTTTAGTTACAGAGGTAGTAAATGAGCTGTTATGTATTTTAATCTTCTCTAGTTTCTCGAACAGTAAATTGAAATTGCTATTCAAGAAAATAAGGAAAAAGAAAGTTGGGAACTACAGGCTGAACATCACCATTTTTGGACTCAGTTTGAGTTCCTAATGAGTTTTTTTGTCATGACGCACGGTAGGGTTTCTCATCCCATCTAACAAAACTCACCTCATTAATTACTTATCAAACCCCCGAGGTGTCGCTTACTTCTGGTTTACACTCTACCTTACCATGTGCTGTTCCCAGAACAACTCCTCACGCGACAGGTTTTCCACAATTCTCCAGGGTCAATGCCAGCAATGTAATCGGATAAGGACTATCAGTCTGGAGCTGACCTACATAGATCCTGATATTTGCCTCCAGAAGTGGCAAACAGGGGGGCAATTGTTCCCTTGCTTTACAGACAGAGTTCTGTATTAAGTTAGTCTCTGCCATATGGAGGAAAACCCAACGCCTTCTGCGCTCTGCCAGTGTAAGTGCCACCATCTTCTCTCTGATATCTCACACTTACTCTGTCTCTGCTACTGCACCCACCTCCCACCAAAGCTCATGCTCCATCACTTTCAGACTTGCCCACGACATCTTCCCCGCTCACTGTCACCCACCACAAGCCCCAGACACCATTTATATTAGACTGACAATCATGTTAGGTCCCTAGCTGTTGGTACTACTGGACAGGTCAGATCCCAGAATAAAATCTGACTTGTGATATCATATGTTGTTTCTTGCTTGTTTAGTTAATGAGGTGACCAGCCACTGAGACATATTCTTATGAGGCTGCGGATTTCCTTTAACAAACAAAACTCGTTTATCATGAAATCCAGCAAAGATGTTTGGGAGAGCTGGACTGAGCAGAGATCACATGACAGCCTTAATCTACTTAGGCAGGCATAGTGTCATTAAAACTGAACTCAACTGTGCAATTACTGAGTTCAAGAATTCAATGAATTCTGATTCACACAACATTGGCAGGTCTAGATTACTGTGATGTAGTGCTGCATGTGAATGTCTATATCTTTTTGGACTGGTACATTGTGAATAAGGAAACAACATCAAGTGAGCTCACATGGGCACTGCATGGTTATTGATATGCAAATCCTCTCTGGTCATCAAAGGTGAAGGAATACTTCATTGTGGAACTGGAAGACTTGCTCAAAGTTGATTGTGACTATTCATCCCACTGTTGGGCCAGTTCATGTTGTGCAGAGAAGGTCATGGGTAGGATTTTGCAAAAAACCTTTAATGTGTGTTAGGCAGCCCATAATACACGGGGGCAGTGAGCTCTGAGGGTGAACCCTATTGTTGATATAACCCAGCAGCTCACCATTCTTACATAAGGCGAACACAAGATGTTTTAGCTCGTTTTGAGTAAGGCTGATCAGACTGAGCAGCACCAATGGATACAAATTTAGACCTGGTCATTGTGCGTGTATTTTGTTAATATAATCACACTTTTCAAGGATGACTATTCCAGTCCCTTTGCTGGGTTTTCTGAACCATGTATCCAGGTTGGCTTTGAAGCCTTGCCACACCGTCAGATGTTCGCATTTTGTATGGAAACATTGGATACTGTGCACTAGATCAGTTACACAGACCTTCAAGGATTCACTCTCTTCCATGGAGATTGGGTTAATGGTGAAATAGCTGAACTTGAACTCAGCAAACCCTCTCTCCCATTTGGTGTACAGAGGGGTCAGTTAGCTGGTTTGTAATGCTAATAGTGTGGGTTCCATTCCTGCAACAGCTGAGGTTACTGTGGAGGATTCCCCTTCTTCAACATCTCCCCTCAACTGAGGCATTGAGACCCTCAGGTTAAACCACCACCGCTCATCTCTGCCTCTCTAATGAGAGTGCAGCTCTATGGTTTGTTAGGTCTATGGCCACTTTATCTTGAAGGCACCAAAACTGAAACCGTGTACAAGGACAAACTCATCGCTTTCAGAAAATACATGGCCAGGTAGATGGTTGTAGACATGTAAGGTGGCATCATTAATTACATTGCCAAGCTACTGCCCCCTCTGGCGTGGGAACATTTTAAGTGACAACTGTTTACAATGTGGTAATCTATGAAGCAGTATAGTGGCATAAATAGATCAAATGATATATTAGCATGGATAGAAGATTGATTAATGGAGAATAAGCAGAGAGTAGGGGATAAATGAAGCATTATCAAGTTGGCAGGCTATAAATACTACAGTCTCAGTTCTGGGGCATTAGCTATTTACAATGTATATTAATGAGTTAGATGATAAAACAGAAAGCAATGTATTTGAGTCTGTTTACAGTATTAAATGCAAGCTGTGAGGAGTCAGGGAGGCAGCAAAGCGATAAAGATAAATTATGTCAATGGTCAACAAGATGGCCAATGGGAGTACAATGTGGGAAACGCATGGTTCATTCTCTTTGGTCGTAAGAACAGAGAAGCAGAAAGGCGCAAAACTTGTAAAGTTGTAACTTATTATTCAGGGAGATCTGGGGATACTTGTACAAAGCATTGCAAAAAAAATATTCAAGTGCAGTTGCAGCGAGCAGTTCACAAAGCAAATGGCATGTTGGCCTTTATTGCAATGGGATAGTAATAAAGAGGTTTTGCCACAGATGGGTAGGCTTTTGGTGAGAGTAGATCTGGCATGCTGTGTACAGTTTTGGTCTTCATATATAAGGAATGACATATGTGCACTGAAGGGAGTACAGGGAAGGTTCACTAGATTGATCCATGGAGTGAGAATTTTGTCCTATGATGGGAAGCTGATTTTCTGCAGTTAAGGAAAGTGAGAGGTTATAACACTGAAACTCAGAAGGTTTTGAAAAGGTTTGACAGAGTGGACACTGAGGGGCTATTTCCCTTGTCCAGGGGACTGAGAATTAAGGACTACAGTTTCTGAATTAGAGGCCAGTCATTTGTCACAGAGATGCAAAGGCCTTCATTCTGAACGGGGTGATCTTTGAAAATTTCTATCCTACAGGGCTGTGGATGCCCCATGAGAATTGATTATTATCTCTCAGATAATTAAGGAATATGGGGAGCATGCAGGAAAAGTGGAGTTGAAACCCAAGGTCAGCCATGGTGCTATCACTTTTGGGGTGACTGCACCTCCACTCTATCCTCAAAAATGTCACTTTAACACACCCCAACCTCATGTCCCAGGCCTCAGGATTCCTGCATGTGCTCTAGCGAGACTCAACACAAACTGGAATAACAATACCTCAGCATCTGTCTCAGTACCTTACATACCCCAAGACTCAACACTGAGTTTAACAATGTCAGAAATTAAGCACCCTGTTCTATGTTTGCCACTCTCCCTGAATTTCCACACCTACCCACATGCTTAGGTCTTGGTTTGTATGAGTTGGTCTCAGCACATTTAACACATTTTTAACCATTTACACTCCTCGTTATTACCCTTGTTATGAAGGTGTAGGCGTGCACTGTACTTTTAAGACAGCAAGGAAGCTGGCAAGGACTTAAAGAAGCACATAATGTACTGAAAGGTTTAAAAATGTTACATTTGGTTGACACAATAGCTGGTTCTGTGTTGCCATAGAACAAAAACAAATTCAAATTTGGCCAATCAATTTAAATTATGCCCCAGATACCAAAATCCAATCAAATTTGAATTTTACTGTTTAGGATGACATCAAGCCAATGAAATGATCTGATAGATTAGTGTATAAATTCATACATTTTGAACAGTTAGGGGAAGAACAGCAATGAGTGCCAACAAACAGACAGCTAAATGACTAGCTCTCTGAAAGGTACCTGTCCATAAGAAATTTGTGCAGCAGAACACCAAAGTTAACCTAGAGGAATCTACAGAGAAAGTTTGACATCCAAAGACTACACCTGGGTGTGAAATTGATTTTGCCGTAAATTTATTGCACTAGCATTGCAGAGTGGGAGGTAAAAGGTAGGTTTAAGAGAAAGAAGTTGTAAATAGCTGTTAATTTAATGTTCCCTGTTGAATTTAAAGAAGAAAATTATTAATTTTTACTTTAAATAGTGACCTCAGGGATAGTTTTTTGCCTCTTGACATTTAAGAGATTACAGTGCGAAGTGAGTTTCTCTGTGTGTTGGGTTTAAATTAGCAGAGGGGTTTAATGCCCTGTCATAACACCCTGCTCAGCATTTATTTCCCATCTGCTTATCATCAACAATCTCATTGTTTGACTATATCTTTCTCTCTTTCTCTGGGTTCAGTCTCTATGTATTCTATTTACCACCCCACTGCCTTTCCCTTGACCCCACCCCCAATCATCTGTGTCAATACTGAGCTTTCCCAACTATTTTTGGTTGTGATGAAGGGTTACTGGACTTGAAATGCTAGCTCTGTTTCTCTCTCTACAGATCCTGCCAGACCTGCTCAGATTCTCCAGCACTTGCCATTCTTGTTTCAGATTTCCTGCATCCACCATTCTTTGCTTTTATTATCGCAATGGTATTAACGTGGCCAAGCAGCCTGTTAAGATCATTCCCCACTCCTATCTGTTATGCACTCATGCACTTATCAGATGTTGAAGGATACTGATAGAATTGAGCCAGTTCACTTGATAAAGGGCTCAAAGGCTGAACACTTCCATCCCAAGAGTATTGAAGTGGTAAACATAATTGGATTCAAGAGATCTACATCTAGGTAGAGATGAAACTGGAATATATGATGAGAAAGCAACTCATATGGAATTAATGGCAATCACAATCCTGTAAGATGCTGCCTGAGGAGGTGGTGGAAGCAGACACAATGGCAGCATTCAAGAAATGCCTGAATGAATCCATGAATAGGAAGGGAGTAGAGGGATATGAATTCTGTAGTGAAAATAGTTTTAGTATGGAACGGCAAAATGTGTCAGCACAGGCTTGGAGGGGTGAATGGCCTGTTCCTGTGAATAAAGGCAGAGAGCCTGAAGTGTGGAGAGATAAGCTAGAGGAGGGTGGGGGTGGGGAGAAAGTAGCATAGAGTACAATAGGTGAGTGGGGAAGGGAATGAAGGTGATAAGTCAGGGAGGAGGGTGGCGGTCTCTAAAAAAGCAGGCCATCTGATATGTTCTGTGGTGGAACTGGTCCTCCTGGGAGCAGATACAGCGGAGGCAGAGGAATTGGGAATATGGGATGGCATTTTTGCAAGAGGTGGGGTGGGAAGAGGTGTAATCCAGGTAGCTGTGGGAGTCAGTGAGTTTGTAAAAATGTCAGTGTCAAGTCGGTCGTCATTAATGGAGATGGAGAGGTCCAGGAAGGGGAGGGAGGTGTCAGAGATGGTCCAGGTAAATTTAAGGTCAGGGTGGAATGTGTTGGTGAAGTTGATGAATTGTTCAACCTCCTCGCGGGAGCATGAGGTGGCGCCAATGCAGTCATCAATGTAGCGGAGGAAGAGGTGGGGAGTGGTAATTACGGAAGATCGACTGTTCTATGTAACCAATAAAGAGACAGGCATAGCTGGGGCCCATACATGTGCCCATGGCAACCCCTTTGGTCTGGAGGAAGTGGGAGGATTCGAAGGAGAAATTGTTAAGGGTGAGGACCAGTTCGGCCAAACGAATGAGAGTGTCGGGGACGTCTGGAGAGGAAAAAACGGAGGGCTTGGAGGCCCTGGTCATGGTGAATGGAGGTGTAGAGGGATTGGATATCCATGGTGAAGATGAGGCATTGGAGGCTGGGGAAACAGAAGTCTTGGAGGAGGTGGAGGGCGTGGGCGATGTCTCGAACGTATGTGGGGAGTTCCTGGACTAGGGGGATAGGACAGTGTCGCGGTAGGTAGAGATGAGTTCAGTGGGGCAGGAGCATGCTGAGACAATGGGTCAGCCAGGGTGGTCAGGCTTGTGGATCTTGGGAAGGAGGTAGAACCGGGTAGTGGGGGGGTTCCCGGACTATGAGGTTGGAAGCTGTGGGTGGGAGATCTCCTGAGATGATGAGATTCTGTATGGTCTGGGAGATAATGGTTTGGTGATGGGGGGTGGGGTCATGGTCGAGGGGGCGGTAGGAAGAGGTGTCCTTGAGTTGGTATTTGGCTTCAGCGGTGTAGAGGTCAGTGTGCCAGACTACCACTGTGCCCCCTTTATCTGCTGGCTTGATGGTGAGGTTGGGATTGGAGCAGAGAGATTGGAGGGCTGCGCGTTGTGAGGGTGAGAGGTTGGAGTGGGTGAGGGGGGTAGACAGGTTGAGGCGGTTAATGTCCCGGCGGCAGTTGGAAATGAAGAGGTCGAGGGCAGGTAATAGGTCAGCGCGGGGTGTCCAGGTGGATGCAGTGTGTTGGAGGTGGGCGAAGGGGTCCTCGGAAGGTGGGCGGGAATCCTGATTGTGAAAGTAAGCACGGAGGCGGAGGAGGCGGAAGAAGTGTTCGAAGTCACGGCGAGTATTAAATTCATTGATGCGTGGACGGAGGGGGATGAAAGTGAGTCCTTTGCTGAGGACTGATCGTTCGTCCTCAGTGAGGGGGTGGTCTGGGGGGATGGTGAAAACTCGGCAGGGCTGGGAACTGGGATCTGGTGTGGGTGTGGAGCTGGGAGTGGGAGCGGAACCTGTAACTGGAGTGGGTGTGATGGTGGGGGGAATGGGGGTGGAGTCATGAGCAAGGGTGGTGACAGTGGGATCTGTGGGAGGCATGTCAGCAGAATGCAGGCGAGTGGCGTTGGTGGGGGCGGAAGTGGTGGCAGACACGGCAGTAGGGGTGGCGGAAGTCACTGAGCGTGTGATTCATTCGTAGTTCCAGAAATTCAAAAAGGAAGAACTAGGAAGGAGGAATAGTTGGGCATTTTATCAAATCATCACCACAGGCATAATGGACCCAAAGGCCTCCTTCTGTGCTCTTTGTATGACTCCAAATGTAACCACGGCATTCAACATTCATCAAAGCTTTAACACAGTCGCGTTTGTCCTTTTACATTGTCTGTCCCAGTTCCCCACTTGTTGACCTACAAAGAAGCTATGAGAGATTGAAGAGGAGACAGAACAATACAAATAACAGGAGAAATCTTCTCCTGGCGTGGCTTGTTACTCTGATTGTGATGAAGAGGCATCATTTCTCTGCTGAGTGCTGAGGACAATAAGCAGTAAAATGTAAAGGGTAGCCGTGCCTGGCACAGGCTCAGTGAACATATCGGGGAATTGCACCATGTCAGTCCGTGATCTGCTGTCCTTACGTGTTGGATGAATAAGGAAATCAATGACGGGCCCTGTACCACTTCGCAGACATGTCCTCGCCATGACTGCTCAAGCCGAAAATCAGCCTTAAACTGAAACGTCAACATCAAACTGTGCAGTAAATGGATGACAAGTCATTCCAGGTGGAAACATTTATCCCAACCCTTTCTGTGCTTCGAAGCGGCAGCTTCTTCTGGGTCCTTTGCCAGACTCACACACCTCGGTTAGACAGGCTTGGTTTCTCACTCTCTCTCTCCCCTCAGAGGATCAGAGTTGGAGCACCCGGCAGCCACCCCTGACCATCTCCTGTGGATTCCCCTGACCCCCTAAAATTCAGGTCAGAGTCCCTAGTAGGAATACCTTCACAACATCCAATGGGGCAGACGAAGTAAATGGGAACAAAGGATTCACAGGATGACGGGCAGTCATGACTTGGCTAATACATACAATCCGATAGTGGAGAAGGTCGTGTCCATTTATACTCACTAGCTGCTGCTGGCTCAGGGGTCAATGTCGTGTGTCTGTGGTGAATCTGAGCTGGTGGCAGGAGATGTGGGAAGGGACGCTAACCAAACCCAATAAATCATTATCATCCAAGTGTCTCGATTTCCTATTTTTTTATAATAGAGCAGAAGATACAGAAGCTTGAACACACGCACCAACAGGTTCAAGAACAGCTTCTTCCCTGATGTTATTAGACTGATGAATAGACTCTCTCAGTTTAAATAAGGTTGATTTTGCTTTGCACACCTCCTGTGCAGCTGTCACCTTGTGTGCCTCATTCTGCCTAAACATCCTATGATCTGTATTATTATGAAGGTGTAGAAGTGTACTGTACTTTTAAGAGAGTTAAAAGCTAGCAGAACTACCTGATAGCACTAAGTGTTCTGAACAAGAAATGTGGTCCAGCAGCTAGGGGAGCCGATTGCCTGGAGACAAAAACAAATTTGAATTAGGCCAATTGGTTTAAATTATACCCCCCCAAAAAACAAACTCCAACCGAGGTTGAATTGATCATATTGACAATCTTAAACGCCAGTGACGCAATCCAATGTTTTGGGGAGGTGTAAGACCGGGAAAAACTGAACAGTGGGGGAGAACTGCCAAGCCACTAACATGTACAAATTGCCAGAAACACAGGTCTCTTAAAGGTATATTTATCTACCAACAACCTGTGGAAGAGAAATCGAGGGAAGAAAATCTCCAGAGGAAGATACAAAGAGAAGATTTGACACCTGCCTGGTTTTGAAATTTGAATTTTTGGTAAATCTTAATCAGAGGTTTTATTGGACTGGTATTATAGAAGGGGAAGGTAAAAGGTAGGTCAGAGGAAGGAATTGTAAATAGTTGTTGGTTAATTATTCTCTGTTATACTTTAAGAAATAAAGTTTTTAGTTTTTACTTTAAATAGTTCTTGGCCTCTCAAATTTTCACAGATTACCACACAGGGTAAATGTCTTTTGTGTTGCTGGTTTAAATTAGTGGGAGGGGGTTACCCCGTGTTGTAACAGTATGTCCTTGTTTACTATGATCTGCCCGTACTGTTCACAAAAGAAAACATTTCACTGCACTTAGGTACATGTGACAGCAATAAATCAAATCAACAATAAATCAAATCAAATCAGATTCTAACATTTTCCCTATAACTTCCCTCTTGCTCCCTTCTTAAGTATATGTAAATTTATGCCTTTTATTGTATTTTCCCAATCCACCTCAGCCAATTCTTGCCTTCATAAGTTCCTTTATTCAAATTTACAATTCCTGCTTCAGACTGAATTGTCTCCTTTCAAATATAATGTAAAATATTATGGTCACCCATCCATCAAGGTGCTTTTACAACAATGTTATATAATACTGGATCTAAAATAGCCTGTGCTCTGGTCAGCTCCTCAACAAAACTGCTGAAGGAAACCACCCTGACACAGGCCAGATGCTCATCCTCTACTGCTCCAGTGTTCCATTGCAGTCTGAAGTCACCCACAATGACTTTGTTAATAACTCAAAGGAAGAAAAATTCAAATTGAAGAAGAGGGGTGTAATCTTCAACTTAAAAAGAACAAATGTTTCTGCAAGTACTTGGCAGGTCACGCAGAATGACCCTAAGACTGTAAGACGTAGGAGCAGAAATTAGGCCATTCAGTCCATCATCTGCTCTGCCATTCAATCATGCCTGATAAGTTTCTCAACCCCATTCTCCTGCTGTCTCCCTGTAACCCTTGATCTCCTTGACAATCAAGAGTCTGTCTTATCTCAGTCTTAAATATACTCAATGTGTTGAGATAAACAGAGTTAACAGATTAGTTTGATCACCTTGCACTACCAGGGATGCTAAGACTTTTACAGTAGAAGTGTTAAAGATAGGGGCAAGATAGGCTATTTAGCCTGTTGAGCCTATCCTCCACTGCAGCATTCAATGGCTGATTAGCTAACTCAGTATCTAATCCCGTCCTCTCCTGGTATCCATTGACCCCCATTTCTCTATGGTAGAGAAATCCACAGTCTCAGCACTGAAGAAATTTCTCTTCATTTCCATTCTGAAAGCTTTATCCTTTTTCGTTAAACGAAGACTCAAGGTTGTGGATCCTGCCACCACCAATTACATCCTTCCCGCATCTGACCTGCTTGTTAGAATGTCACAGGTCTTGCTGACATCCCCCTCATTCTTCTAAACTCCCAGTGAATACAATCTCAACCAACTCAATCTCTCCTCACACGTCAGTCCTGTCAATGCAGGACTCAATATGGTAAACCTTCACTGCATTCCCTCTGTCGCAAGAACATGGAACATTTCAGCGCAGTACAGGCCCTTTGGCCCTCGATGTTGCGTCAAACTGTGGAACCAATCTGAAGCCCATCTAACCTACACTCCTCCATACGTTTATCCAATGACCATTTAAATGCCCTTAAAGTTGGTGAGTCTATTACTGTTGCGGGCAGGGCATTCCATGCCCCTACTACTCTCTGAGTAAAGAACCTACCTCTGACATCTGTCCCATATCTAATTTAAAGCTATGTCCCCTCATACTAGCCATCACCATCTGAGGAAAAAAAGCTCTCCCTGAACACCTTCTCTAACCCTCTGATTATCTTACATGTCTCAATTAAGCTACCTCTTAGCCTACTTCTCTCTAACAAAAACAACCTCAAGTCCCTTCCTCAGATAAGGAGACCAAAGCAGCACATAATATTCCAGGTGGGTCTCACCAATGCCCTGTATTAATGCATTGATGCTGTACTTGAATCCTGTCACTGCGAAGGCTAGCAGTCAGTCTGGGGAGACCAGGCTGGGTGTGACCATTCACTTGTTCCCCCTCCCCACCCTGCACCCTGAAGCCAGGGTGATCCTGAACTGCCTCCTGGATGACTCCCTTCCCAGCCATGCTTGACCATATCTCCCTTTCACAAATACTCCAGAATTGTCATCGTCTCTTCCTTCCAACTGCAACCCGCAATCCTGGACAATTGGTTCCTGTGCCTCCTTCCGGTAGGAGCAGGGCTGTCATTTACCCTATCATCCCCTAACTTTCTGGAGATGAGCCTGGTGACCAAATGTGGCCCACTCGCCCAGAATTGTCCTCTGTGTGTTCACAGGACTGAGAGTGCCCCAGTTCCTGTTCTGCAAAGGCATGGACCCTGGGATGCTGCCCTTGACTCCAAAAGGCCTTTAATGGGGTTGCTCCCCCTGAAGACATTGAGACATGGCTGTCTGCTTTTAAGAACCTAAGAACTAGGAGTAGGAGTAGGCTGGCTGGCCCTTCAGGCCTGTTCTGTTATTCAGTTGATCTTTACGTGGACTCAGCTCCACTTTCCCACCTGCTCACCACAACCCTTAATTCCTTTCCTGTTCAAAAAATCGATCTTTGACTTAAAAACATTCAACGAGGGAGCCATTCACTGGGCAGGGAATTCCACAGATTCACAACCCTTTGGATGAAGAAATTCCTCTTTAACTCTGTTCAAAACCTGCTCCTCCTTATTTTGAGGCTATGCCCCCTAGTTCGAGTTTCACCTGCTCTCTGTCCCTAATTTATTCCCTTCATAGTTTTATGTGTTCCCATAAGATCCCCATGCTGTCGTTCTTCTAAATCCAATGTATACAGTCCCAGTCTGGGTGAAAGTGAAGGCTGCAGATACTGGAGATCAGAATCAAGATCAGTGTGGGGCTGGAAAAGCGCAGCAGGTCAGGCAGCATCCGAGGAGCAGGAAAATCGACATTTCAGGTTCCTGGTGAAGGGCTTTTTTCCTGAAACGTGGATTCGCCTGCTCCTCAGATGCAGCATGACCTGCTGTGCTTTTCCAGCACCCAGTGTAATCTTGACTATAGCCCCAGTCTACTCAATCTCTCCCTCATAAGCCAGCCCTTTGAACTCCCAAATCAACCCAGTGAACCTCCTCTGCACCCCCTCCAGTGCTGGCAGGGCCTTTCTCAGTTAAGGAGACCAAAGGTACTGGCACATGGAACAGATTTGAGGTTGATGTAACATGACAGCATCCGTGAGAGGGAGGGTTGCTGCCCAGCTAGGCATGCTATCTGGTGGTGTGGCACACAAACTGGCAAGGCAAGGCTTGGATGGTGCAAGCATCAAGGTGTTAAGAGAGTGAGTGCTAAGGGAGCAAGTAAGCAGCCCTGAGGTGCAACCTGGTCCAACCATGCGAGCTGAGACTCTGGCCATGTGTCCAAAGTGCCCATACAGCATTGTTAGTCACTGATGCAACCTGCAAAGCAGGCCTGTGCTGCCTAAGCAGTCTGTAGGTGGATCGGAGTGGTGCCACATTAATGGTAAGGGGTTGGCAAATGTTGGATGGGGTATGCATACAACTGGCACCTCCAGATCATGCCCTGAGTTGCTGTCTGTTGCTGATCAAGGTGGAAGCTCCCTGCAGCTAGCAGCAAGCTGAAGATGCTCTGACTCTCACATTGAGAATGATCAAAGTCGAGTTTGTTTGGCACAATTGATAGGATAGGAAGTTGAATATTAATGAGGGCAACTGAACTGTGAACAAAGCATTTGATAAATTATAATCCCCTTTACTTGGTAAATTGTTGCTGCCAAGATAGAAACATGTCTTGTGCTTGTCAGATGCTTAAGAGATGAAACAAGGAACTCCCAACATCAAGATGGATCTTGCCAGACTTCCTAGGAGAAACTGAGGCCTGCAGATGCTGGAGATCAGAGTTAAGAGTGTGGCGCTGGAAAAACACAGCAGGTCAGGCAGCATCCGATGAGCAGGCGAGTCGATGTTTCGACATCAATTCTGCTGCTCCTTAGATGCTGCCTGACCAGCTGTGCTTTTCCAGCGCCACACTCTTGTCAGACTTCCTGTCTGATTCCGCCACATGTCTCACTCTGCCTTACATTGCTTAAGCCCCTATAAGATTCTGTTCATAATTTGAAAAATTGATTATTCAGGAATAGCATCAGAAAGCTTTTTTTCATACAAGGTGCCATAGAAACTATAGAGCATTATTGACAAAACTAACCAAATCACGTAACTATTGCAGCTTACAGAAATATGACTGATAAATGTTGATCTGATGAAGGTATGATACAATAAATGAGTTCACTGTGTTTCTCTTTCTCTACTTCTCTATCTATTTAACTGTCTGTCTGTCTATCTATCTATCTGTCTATCTATCTACCTACCTACCTACCTAACTATCTACCTATCTATCTATCAGTCTATCTATCTGTCTATATCTCTATCTATGACATGATTTGGAGATGCTGGTGGGACTGGGGTGTACAAAATTAAAAATCACACAATACCAGGTTATAGTCCAACAGGTTTAATTGGAAGCACACTAGCTTTCGCAGCGCCACTCCTTCATCAGGACAATCACCTGATGAAGGAATGATGCTCCGAAAGCTAGTGTGCTTCCAATTAAACCTGTTGGACTATAACCTGGTGTTGTGCGATTTTTAACTCTATCTATGACTCTATCTCTCAATCTATCTATGACTCTATCTATCTATCCATCCATTCGTCTGTCTGTCTGTCTGTCTATCTGTCTATCTATCAATCTATCTATCTATCTATCTATCTCACAGTCTTTCTCATCTCTTTCTCTGTTTCTGATTTTACCTACCTGTCAAAAAAGCTGCTTTCAGTTGTTTGTTTAACTTACTGGGTGGAAGTTTCAACTTGACTGGATTTGCTTTCTCCATTTTTCCAGTTCTATAATCAGCAATGTCACAAAGGTTAACCTGGAGGCTTCATTGATGTGACCAGGCCACACACACTACAATTTACCTGCCTGCCCAAATACAACCTTCCCAAGGCATGTTGTGACTTTTACCATCAAACTGACCAGCAGGAATAGAAAAGCCAAAGGCATTTACATTTTAAAAAAAGGATGATACAAGCATAGTTTGAATAAAAGATAAATTAGACCATCGTAAGGAATCAATGAAAGTAGAATTATACAATTTTGCAGTGCTAAAGAAGGACAATCATCCGAATGCATCTGTGTAAACTGTGTCCATGTGGTCTTGCTCCAGAGATAATAGGGGGAGACAAAGAGGGGGAAGAATGACAGAAAAAAAGCAGTAGTCTTTAATTTTATTCTGCAGTGTCAATCAAGATTACTTACTCTTCACAAATGGCATCTATCAAATTACAGTAATTGGAAACTTACTTGTCAAAACAGCAATAAACTGCTTTGCATTGTTTTGCAGTCTCCAAGTGAGCTAATACTAATGCTTCTGCAGTTTAATCTGCCATTAAAACAAATCTTCTTTAAGTTAACATGCCTGCTGACACGTGAACAGATGCCAATGGACACATTCCCCACATGTATACTATAAATGCACATACTTTCTGTACAGGTGCAAACATCAAACACTTAGGTACTCATGTATAAGCCTGTAAGTATGCACAGAGCAATGAGATGTATTTGGACTCGGGCTAGTCACACGCGTGTGTGCCTACGTTCATGTATAAACTCATTCATGCATAGGACAACCCACATATGAGAACAGATATCTCACTAAAACACAAGACATTTGCTAGATTAAACTATCAAAATCTGAATTTTGTTGCTTCAATCAGAAAATTGAGACATAAGGCAGCAACAAGGAGCTGTGAAGCATGCATTTTTCCTCTCTCTATATGATTTCACCTATCTATTTGTTTCCACCTGTATAACATGATAAAGTGGCATAAACATGGCACCTTAGTCTGTTTATTTATCTGGTTGTCTGTCTGCTATCTGTACACCTATTGCTATCTATCTACTTCTGACTGCCTGTCTTTAATAATAAGGCAGTGTATGAATACAAGAATAGTCAATTCAATACCTGACTGCCTACTCATCTATCTGTTCTGAACAGCAAAAGCAAGTTCAAAAGGCTAAAAGTCTCAGCATCTGTACAGCAACAAGGTTATAGAAGCCTAAGTGTCGGTGCAGTTCAGACAAACCAAACCAGTTTGGATTACTTCCGACTTGTGACTCTGATCTACACTTATCCTCATTAGTAAGGATTTAGTGTATATAGGTTAATACTCTGCTCCCCCGCCTCCTCCAGCAAACACTTATCTAACCAGGCATCTGCCAGCAACAACTCCGTGTGCATTTCTCAGTGGAATTTATTCAAGACTTGTGGGGCTGGTCCTGAACTGCTGAATGCAATAGCAGGAATGGGACTGAGCTGTCGACTCCTCACACTAAGTTAGCGGTTACCAGCCAGGTCTAAATGGGTTGCACTCACTCCTCCGAGACACCCCAGGGACCACAGGTCCAAAATCAACTATACGACTGAATTGTGGCAGTTTCAGAGATACCACATTTGACATTAGCCCAAGGCCCAATTTTCTCCTTTTATGTAGACACAGAAGATCCCAAGGCATTATTCAATGAAGAGCAGATGCATGCACGTGGGTGTCCCAGTCAAAGATTGTCCTTCAAACAAAATCAGAAAACCATTTTCACAATGTTGATTATGGGAGCTTGCTGTGTATGAATAGGCAGACAATTGTCCTGCAGTACAACATCAACAATAACAATGTTGACCCTAATGATACTTCAGAACATGTTTGAATTGGCTGAAAGCCATGCTGGCATGCACTGAGGTCATGAAACAATACTATGTAAATGGACCAGCTATCTAAAATGTTGTGGTCGCAAAAGCAATTCTAGGAATTCTGCTCACCTTCTGACTCCCTAAAGCCTGTCCACCATCTCCAATACCCAAGTCAGGAGCGTGATGGAATGTACCCCACTTGCCTGGATGATTGCAGCTCCAACAACTCTCAAGAAGATTGATTCCATGCAGGACAATGCAATCATATCCACATACATCGATACTCTCCACCACCAACACTGAGTTACAGCAGTGTATACCTTCCACAAACTACACTGCAGAAATTCACCAAAGATCATTAGACAACACCTTCCAAACACACTACCAACTCGAAAGGCAAGGACAGCAGATACATGAGAACACCACCATCTGTAGGCTCCCTCCAAGCCATTCACCATCCTGACTTGAAAATACATTGCTGTTCCTTCGCTGTCGCAGGTTCAAAATCCTGGAATTCCCTCCCTCCGGACATTCTGGGGCAACCACAGCGTTTCAAGAAAACTAGTCATCATCACCTTTAGAAGGGAATTTGCGCCTGGACAATAAATGCTGACCCACATTCCGAAATGAATTTTCAAAAAATATATAAGAGCCAGCAGCAGGAGCAGGCAGTTCAACCTGATCCACCACCAAACGTTGGTGTAGCCAATGCCACAGATTCAGGACCTCTCCTCATCTCTATTAAAAATCTGCTACCCCTTATCCTAAAGCTATGACCTCTTAAAAGACATAAACACAGTTCCATTTGATGTCTCTTTTTTTTTCCCTCTTAAATTGCTTTAGGATGCCTTGTTGTAGAATGTAATTGGTTATTTAATTTATCACCGAGGCAGTAGAGGGTTTTTGGGAATGGCAGCACTGTATTGGAGATCAAAAAGCCTTTCTTAGACTTTCGGTCCAGGCAGTCAGCATGAAATACCACTGAGAAATCACTGCCTAAAGCAAGAACGCAAATGTTAGAACAGATGGTTCGTAAAAAATGCGTTCTTGATCTTAAAACATTTTAAGACATCCATTTTAACATGCTTAGATTGAAAAAGGCCACTGTAGTACCACAAGTCCACCGATCCTCCCTTCTGTGGGCTATGAATATGTAACATTTAACTACCTCATTTGGTTTAAGATTCCTGATGAAGGGTTTATGCCTGAAATGTCGACTCTCCTGCTCCTCGGATGCTGCCTGACCTGCTGTGCTTTTCCAGCACCACACCCTCGCCTCTGATCTCCAGCATCTGCAGTCCTCACTTTCTCCTACCTCATTTGTTCTCTTGCTCTTTCCAGCTTAATGAAGACATTAAAAACAATGTCGACTTGGCTGGAAGAAACGTTCTGTCACTTCCTTAGGCACCAATTAGCAACTCTTTTACATGACGTACTTGGCCAGATGTAGCAGGGAGCGAGTGATTTGCATTCCTTTGATTGCTTCAGTAGTGACTCGGTGTAAGGCAGCAACACTGAGTCAGCGCACTGAATATAGCGAACTCTTACACTGGCGTGCTGTTGTTAGAAGGAACACTGTAGCAACGAAAAGCAAGCTGTAAGACTGTAATACCACCTTTGCTGGCACCACCACTCAGTGGCTTTCTATTTGATTAGCTATATTAACTCATGAGCTATTATTATACAATTTAATGCATTGAGTGGTAACATTTTTTTAAAAAACTCTTCAACGAAGTGTAATTGGCTTTCCATGAACTGTGTGATATTGTCTCATTGCTGATGACCTTACTCCATATGCCAGATCCTAAGCCCATTGAACTAATGTATGACTATACTTTGGATGCTCTGTCATCTTCCAGGATTCTCACTGACAAAACTGACCCTTTATCGTGCTGCGATTTACTGAAATTCATTTTTATGTATGACCTCAAAACCTTTTGACTGCTCACTGCACTCAAACGTCTCACCTAACTGCAACTACCATCAGTGCGATAGAGACAATTTGGTTCTTTGTCTTGTTGTGTTTGGGAGCTTGTTATGCTCAAATTTGATTCTCCATTTCCTTACATCAGAACATTGAATATGCTTCATTTTACTGAAATCCATGAGGTTATCCTTAGGTTATGAAGCGGCATTGTATCCACTTGCCTTTGTTGATTTATCCACCGCTATTTGAGCTCTTCATTTTCTCTCTGACTTCATCTCCCTGCACAAAAAGCAGGGACCCTGTAATGTACCCTGTCAAAGGCAGGCAGTCAGCAGCTACACTGCACAGCTCCCGTCAATTGCCGCAGCTATATCAGGGAGAGTGGAATTGTCACCAGACTTTTTAGTGAGTGAGTGAGTGAGTAAGCGTGTCTGTACATGCATGTGTGTATATGTCTGTGTGTGTGTGTGTGTGCATATGTCTGTGTGTGTGTGTGTGTGTACGTCTGTGTGTGTTTGTAGCACTGCTACTTCACAGCCCCAGGTACCTGTGTTCGATTCCAGCCCCGGGTCACTGCCTGTGTGGAGTTTGCACATTCTCCCTGTGGCTCTGTGGGTTTCCCCAGTGCTTCAGTTTCTTCCCACTGTCCAAAAATGTGCAGATTAGGTGGATTAACCATACTAAATTGCCCTGTAGTGTCCAGGGATGTGTAGGATAGGTGGGTTAGCCATGCTTGGGAAAAACAGGCTTACATGGATTGGCAAAGGGGTGGATCTTGGTGGGATGCTCTTCAGAGAGTCAGCATAGACTTGTTGGGCCAAATCAGATGGGCCAATGGGCTGAGGAGTGGCAGATGGAGTTTAATTTAGCTAAATGCGAGGTGCTGCATTTTGGAAAAGCAAATCTTAGCAGGACTTATATACTTAATGGTAAGGTCCGAGGGAATGTTACCGAACAAAGAAACCTTGGAGTGCAGGTTCATAGCTCCTTGAAAGTGGAGTTGCAGGTAGATAGGATAGTGAAGAAGGCGTTTGGTATGCTTGCCTTTATTGGTCAGAGCATTGAGTATAAGAGTTGGGAGGTAATGTTGCGGCTGTACATGACATTGGTTAGGCCACTTTTGGAATATTGCATGCAATTCTGCTCTCCTTCCTATCGGAAATATGTTGTGAAACTTGAAAGGGTTCAGAAAAGATTTACAAGGATATTGCCAGGGTTGGAGGATCTGAGCTACAGGGAGAGGCTGAACAGGCTGGGGCTGTTTTTCCTGGAGCATCAGAGGCTGAGGGGTGACCTTATAAAGGTTTATAAAATCATGAAGGGCATGGATAGGATAAATAGACAAAGTCTTTTCCCTGGGGTGGGGAGTCCAGAACTAGAGGGCATAGGTTTAAGGTGAGAGGGGAAATATATAAAAGGGACCTAAGGAATAGCTTTATCATGCAGAAGGTGGTACGTATATGGAATGAGTTGCCAGAGGAAGTGGTGGAGGCTGGTACAATTGCAGCATTTAAAAGGCATATGGATAGCTGTATGAATAGGAAGGGTTGAGAGAGATATGGGCCAAGTGCTGGAAAATGGAACCATATTAGAATGGGATATCTGGTCGGCATGGACGGGTTGGACCGAAGGGACTGTTTCCATGCTGTACATCTGTGTGACACTATGACTCCATGACACAGCCAATCTCTGTTGCAACACCCTGGCCATTCAGAAATTACCTGCCTGGTCTGAGAATTAAGACAGACAGCTGAATGTTCTTGCTGCATCTCCATGCCAACGACGACTGAACCAATCAGCACTCTCTTCTCATGCTGTATAAAATGGGGTCCCTTTTAACAAGTCTGTTTCTTGCGACATGCCCCAGATGCAGGTAGATAGAATGGTGAAGAAGGTGGTTGCTACACTTGCCTTTCTTGGTCAGTGCATTGAGTACAGTGGTTGGGAGGTCATGTTGTGGCTGTAGAGGTCATTGTTGAGCCCACTTTTGGAAAATTGTGTGCAATGCTAGTCTCTGTTACAGGAGAGATGTTGTGAAACTTGAAAGGATTCAGTAAAGATTTACAAGGATGTTTCCAGGGTTGGAGGGTTTGAGCTATAGGGAGAGGCTGAACAGGCTGGGGTTAATTACCCTGCGGTGTCGGAGTCTGAGAGGTGACTTTGTAAAGATTGATAAGATCATGAGGGGCATGGATAGGATAAAGAGACAAGGTATTTTCCTGGGTAGGAGGAGTCCAAAACTAGAGGGCATAGGTTTAAGGTGAGAGGGGAAAGATTTAAAAAGGACCTAAGAGGCAATTTTTTCATGCAGAGGGTGGTACATGTATGACAATGGAAGTGATGGAGGCTGACACAATTACAACATTTAAAAGGCATCTGGAAGGGTATATGTATAGGAAGGATTTAGAGGGATATGGGCCAAGTGCTGGCAAATGGGACTAAATTAATTTCAGTCAGCATGGACGAGTTGGCCTGTAAGTTTTGTTTCCGTGTTGTACATCTCTATGAATCTATGAGATGTACAGGATGTAAAATTTTCCACTATGACAGAAAGAAGACTGTAGAAGCATAAATTGAAAATGGTGAGAAATTGCAAAGTTTTGAGATACAGAGGGAGCTGGCTGTCCTAGAGCATGATTCATAAAAGGTTTGTGTGCAGCTATAATAAGTAATTAGGGAAACTAATATAACGTAATCATTTATGTCATGGGGAATTGAACATAAACCCAAGGAGTTTATGCTTCATGTATATGGGGCACTGATGAATCCACATTTGGAGGACTGGACTGCACCTCATTGAAGGAAGCACTTCAATGAAGTTCTCCATGTTTAACTCTGGGAATGAGCCCTGTGAGGAAAGGTTGGACAAACTGGGCTTGTATCTGCTGAAGCCTGGAGGGTAAACTTCAGTTTCATTGCAACATAAAATTCTGAAGGGTCTTTACAGTTTGAATGTGGAAAAACATTTCCTCTTTTGGGAGAATCTCTAACTCAGGCTCTCTGTTTAAAAGTAACAGGTCACCTGTTTTAAGCAGAAATGTTTTATTGTTCCCTGACAGCACTGAGAGTCTTTGGAACTCTCTGATGCTTGTGGGATCTGAGGTTGCAATCAGATGATTATATGACCCCAAGATGTCTTATTGTATTAAGCACACTCTCTAAATGCAGTAGCTGTTGCTAAAAGGAGACAATATGTTGGGTGCAGGGAGATGTCATGTTGGAAGAAAAGCAAGCGAAAAGTTGGAAGGAACACTGTCTACGGCTATTTCCACATGCCCACTTGGAGCCAGTTGGGGTACCAGGCTAGCCGTGAGCACTTTAACCTGCAATAGAAGAGAGCTGAACTGAACATTCAGTTTAGACTCAACAGTGTGAAGGCAGCATAAACCAGAATGGCATCATTGGCTTCAGGAGGGCAAGTTACACCTCCTGATCCAGGAAATTTCCTTTTACTGGACTGCACCCTGCCACGTCTGTGGAAAGCCTAGTTCTCAAATTCAACTAGGCCTCCCATAATGCACCAGCTTGCCCAGGATTGTTATTGCCATTTCTTCACTGTTGCTGAATCAAATCCTGGAATTTCTGAACAGCACTGAAGGTGTTCCTGTTTCCCCCCAGCAGCTCAAAGAAGGCAGCTCATCACCACCTTCTCCAGAGCTACTAGGGATACTATTAGCTTTGCCCGTGTAGCCCATATCCTGTAAATATCTATCCACTTGTGAAAACCACATGGCAGGACCATTAACCCAAGTTTGCTTCGGTTGCCCACACCAATTGATGGCCGTAAGTTGGAGAAGAGAAATCTTGAAATATCTGGTCTCACATTAATCATTTCTATTTCCGCAGTAACAAAAATCAATCCTGTTACAAAAGGAACTGGAGCCAAAGACATTGCAACAGAAAGAAAGCTGTAAATCTCAGTCGCTTGCTCACTGATGAAATCTTCTGCCAAGTGTTATAATCTTCCGACAAATGTTTATAGCCACATGCCACAATGTGTTATGTGGTTTCAATTTGTCACTTCTTGCAGTGGGAGGATACTGTTGCGTCCCTTTGATACAGTGCATTCTGGGAAAGATGACGTTGCCAGTTCTATTTCCAATTTCAGATTTGTTTTCTCTCTTTCCCTCTGTGGTGGTACTGTCCTGATCAATCAATGCTGCACTGCGATCCGGAGGTGGCAAGGATCTATTTATTTGTCTCCACCTAGACAGTTTAAAGGGGGTTATTTTCATCATCACTGTCTTAAAGATCCCTGTCATAGGAATAGGAGGATGTCATTCAGCCCACCATGTCTGCTCTACCATTCAGTTAGGCCTGGACTGTAATACCATTTCAGTTCTAATGAAGGGACATTGGATTCCAAATGTTAACGTTGCTTTCTCTCTACAGATCCTACCAGACACACCGAATTTCTCCAGCAATTTTACTCCATTTCCCTGCTTTAGTTACATTATCCTTGCCCCTAGAAAAATCTGTTTTAACTTTCCCAACTGACTCTTATCCTCTAAAGCTTTTCACGGAGAGGGAGTTCCAGATTGCCACTATTCTCTCTGAGGCAGACTGAGGACAAGATTCCTTGGGGAACCTGTTGCTGTACAACCCAATGACTCTTTTCATCCTCATCTATTGGGTTGTGACATTGCTGCAGAGCCATTGGCTGTTGTCACTTTGATGGAATGTTGGCGTAGAGAAACACCCTTCCCCTGAGCAAAGCAGCCAGGCCTGATTTGGCAGTAGGTTACCAGACGCTATAAGCCATGGCTGTGTAGAAGGCTACAGGACAGAGGGATTTGACTATCCTTGTGCATATATCACAAAAGCTAGCATCCAAATTCTGCATTTAATCAGGGAAGCGAGTGAAATTTTAAAATTTACTCGTGCGACCTGGGCGTCACCGACTGACCAGCATTAACTGCCCACCCTAGTTGCCCTTGAGAAGCTGATGGTGAGCTGCCTTCTTGAACCTTCTTGGGCTCCATTTGCCACAATGCCCTTAGGGAGGGAATTCTAAGATTTTGACCCAGCAACAGTGCTATTTTTCTAAGTCAGGATGGAGTGTGGCATGGAGGGGAATTGCAGGTGGGGGTGTTCCCATATATGTGCTGTCCTTGTCCTTCTAGGTGGAAGTGGTCATGGGTTTGGAAGGTGCTGTCAAATCATCTTTGATAAATTTCTGCAGCATGGCTTATAGTTAGTCCACACTGCTGCTATTGAGTGTTGCTGGTGGAGGGAGTGGATGATTATGAATGTGATACTAATAAAGTTGGCTGCTTTTTCTTGATGGTGTCAAGCTTCTGGAGTATTGTTGGGGCTGCACACATTCAGGCAAGTAGAGAGTGTTCCATCACACTCCTGACTTGTGCCTCGTAGATAGTGGACAAACTTTGGGCAGTCAGAAGGTGAGTTATTCACCATGGTATTCCTAACCAATGACCTGCTCTTGTAGCCTCAATGTTTATGTGTGGAGCCCAGTTCTGTTTCTAATCTATAACCCCAGGATGTGGATTGTGGGAATTGAGTGGTGGCAACACTATTGAAAGCCATGGGGTGGTAGCTAGATAGTCTCTTCTTGGCAATGGTCATCATCTGACATTTTGTTGGCACAAATATTATTTGTGACCTGTCAGCCCAAGCCTTAATATTGTCCAGATCTTGGTACATTTGAAAATGGACTGCTTCAGTATCTGAGAAGTCATGAATGGTAGAAACATTGCAAAATCAACAGTGAACATCCTCATTTCTGACCTTATGTTGGAAGAAGGGTCATTGATGAGGCTGCTGAAGGTAGTTGAGCCTTGGACACTAGATATGAAGTCTAAACATTAGGGAGGTTTCACAAAAAAAGACACTAGTTAGACCACACCTGGAATACTGTGAGCAGTTCTGGGCCTCTTACCTGAAAAAAGGGAGGCAGTCCAGAGCAGGTTCACTGGGTTGATACGAGGTATGGAAGGACTGTTTTATTTGGGCCTGTACTCATTGAAGATTAGAAGAATGAGAGGTGACCCTATTGAACCAAGATAACATTGTTTGGGAACTTTACAGGGTTAGTATAGAAGGGTTGTTTCTCCTTGTGTGGGAAAAGGTGGGAAAGTGGAACTGAGGATTATCAGGCCAGCCATGATCTCATTGAATGGTGGAGCAGACTGATGGGCTGAATGGCCTACTTCTGTTCCTCCATCTTATGGTCCAATGGTCTAATCACCATTGGTCTCTTTCAGCGAGGAAGGCCAACAGAACCCCTGAAGAGTTGGAAAAGTACAGCAGGCCAGGCAGCATCCGAGGAGCAAAAGAATTGACGTTTCGGGCATAAGCCCTTCTTCAGGAATGTCATTCCTGAAGAAGGGCTTATGCCCGAAACGTCGATTCTCCTGCTCCTCAGATGCTGCCTGGCCTGCTGCGCTTTTCCAGCACCACACGTTTCAACTCTGGTCTCCAGCATCTGCAGTCCTCACTTTCTCCCAGAACCCCTGAAGATACAACATCAATGATTTCAAAAGGTGCAAGATGCATTATTGTTTCAGGACCTCAATCTTCTGCCCCAGGACAGAACATTAGGAAGATTCACATGGGTTTTAACTCCACGGTCAATGTAGCTTCACAGGTTCCAACAGATAGGACCATTGGATGAATCTAGCACTGGTTATTAACACAGAATCAAGAGGAGGACAATAAATTTCCATAATCTTTTGGCATGACCCATTCCCAGACACTGGGGCCAATAGTAACTGTGAGAAAGTAAGGTCTGCAGATGCTGGAGATCAGAGTTTGAGAGTATGTTGCTGGGAAAGCACAGCAGGTCAGGCAGCATCTGAGGACCAGGCGAATTGACATTTCGGGCATAAACTAATGAAAGGCTTACCCCCAAAGCATTCATTCTCCTGCTCCTCAGACACTGTCTAACCTGCTGTGTTTTCCCAGCAACACACTCTCGACTCCAATAGTAACTGTGTTTTGGTTCCTGGCTTTCTACAGGTAGAACAAGTTAGAACGGGAGCCCATGATTTCAACATTCCTACTTCATTATGTTATCTCAGGATTTCCAGGGTATTTCCAAGAGGAGGAAGAATAGTTGAGTTTTGCAAACACTGACAGCAGATACTGTGAGAGGTTTTATCATATGAACCTCTTGTCCCCACTCACCCATCCTTGGTCACCCTGCATCTCCTTTCACACAGTATATTTAGTCAACACTAATATTCCATTTGCCTTCCTAATCACTCACTGGATCTGCAGGCTAACATTTTTTGAATCACACACTGGGACATCCAAATCCCTCACTCATAGTGTTCTGCCGTCTCTCTCCATTCAAATACCACGCTTCTTTTCTATTCTTCCTCTCCCCTCACCTAGCCAATCTTTATCCCGTTGTTACCTATCAGAGCTTTTTTTTGAGGAAGTAACACACAAAATGGACAAAGGAGGACTGAAGGATGCAAATCCTTTGATTTCCAGAAGGCAAAAACAAAAGGCAGAATATTTCTGAAGTAGTCTGGAATTGGGAAATGTTGATGTTCAAAGACCTCTCATGAAGACTCTAAAATCAGCTGGCTCTCTCTCCAAGGATGCCACCAGACCCACTGTGGTTTATGTTTTCAGTACAGATTCCAACACTTGCAGTAATTTTCTCTGCCACTGGATTAATCCTTGGGATGACAGGCGTGTTTCATGAAGTCATGGCATGCCAGGTTAAGCAAAATGGGTGTGTATTCTTCAGAGCTTGAAGGAATGAGAGGTGATCGCATTGCAACTTGCAAGTTTCTTATAGGTTGTGACAGAGTGGATGTGGATAAGATGTCTCCCCCTTAGTTGATAAATATAGAAACAGGAACATAAAAGTGACTTTTGAGAACATTTGTAGCTCAGGTTGAGGTTCTGGATGGAAGTTTATTCACTGAGCTGGAAGGTTCATTTTCAGACATTTCATTACCATATTAGGTAACATCATCAGCGAGCCTCCTGTGAAGTGCTGGTGTTCGTGACCCACTTTCTATTTATATGTTTAGGTTTCCTTGGGTTGGTGGTGCCATTTCCTGTGGTGATGTCATTTCCTGTGGTGATGTTCCCTAGTATGGTGATGAAACTTCTGAAAACAAACCTTCCAGTTCAGCAATCAAACTTACATCTACAGGGGCATAATCTCAGAGTAAGAGGTGAAGGTTGATGAGACCACATCTGGAGTGTTGTGTTCCCAAATTCAGAAAAAGAGATTAAAACATTAGAAGCAATTTGGAGAACGTTCACTCGACTGATAGTGTTGATTGGGGTGCAGGGGGTGAGGGGATCTTGTGAAGAATGTTTAGGCATTTGGAGGAATATGAGATGACCTTGTTGAGATGAATGAGAGGGCTTGACAGGGCTAGGTTAGCATGTTGCCTTGTAATGGAGACCGCAACTCAGGGACACTGTTTAAAAATATAGGGTTTGTGCATTTACCATGGGAGTGATGATCGATTTGTATCTCTCAGGGACTTGAGTCTCTTTAGAAATCTCATTGCCACAGAATTGTGGAGACAGTTGTCAAATAATTTTGAAACAAAGACAGATAAATTTTTGACTAACCAGGGAATTAAAGGTTACTGGGGGTAGACAAGAATGTAGAGTTGAAGTGGGTGAAAGAGAGGACTGCAGGTGCTGGAGATTAGAATCGAGAGAGTGGTGCTGGAAAAGCACAGTATGTCGGGTCACATCCGAGAAGCAGGAGAGTCAACGCTTTGGGCAAAATCCCATTTCCTGATGAAGGGCTTTTGCCTGAAACGTCGACTCTCCTGCTCCTCAGATGCTGCCTGACCTGCTGCCCTTTCCCAGCACCACACTCTCGACTGTAGAGCTGAAGTGACAGATCAGCTATGATGTTACTAAATAGCTGAATAGCCCATTCCTGTTCCACAATTACATGTTTGCATATAGAATCGTTATATTCTCTTGACAACTGACTGCTGTATTTAACTTGGTTTCACCAACAGATTTAACACATTTGATGATGATGGTGACAAGTGCCATGTTGAGGCTGGACAGAACATTAGTTCGGCCATTTTGGGAATACTGCATTCAATTCTGGCCTTCCTGATATAGAAAAGATGTTGTGAAACTTGAAAAGCTGAAGAAAAGATTTACAAGGATGTGCCAGGATTGAAGTGCTGGAGCTATACGGAGTTGCTGAATAGGCTGGAGCTGTTTTCTCTGGAGTTGTTGGAGGCTGAAGGGTGACCTTATAGAGGTTTAGAAAATCATGAGGGGCATGGGTAGGGTATATAGACAAGGTCTTTTCCCCATGATGGTGGGGGGGGGGATCCAAACCTAGAGGACATAGGTTTAAGGTGAGAGGGGAAAGATTTAAAAGGGACCACAAAGCTTGGTGTCTGTATGGAATGAACTGCCAGAGGAAGTGATGAAGGTTCAATGACAATGTTTAAAAGGCATCTGGATGGATTTCTGAATAGGAAATGTTTAGAGAGATATGGCCTGATGGGACTAGATTAATTGAGGATATCTGCTCAGCATAGAATCCCTACAATGTGGACACAAGCCATTCAGCCCAGTGAGTCCATACTGACCCTCTGAAGAGCACCCCGCTTGGAGCAATCCCCATACTCAATCCCTGTAACTCCACATTCCCCATGGTTAACCCACCCTGCTTGCACATCCCTGGGACATTATGGGCAATTTCCCTGGGCCAATTGATCCAATTTGCATATCTTTGCACTGTGGGAGGAAACCAGAGCACCTGAAAGAAATCCTCGCAGACACAGGGAGAATGTGCAAACTCCACACAGACAGTCCCCTGAGGGTGGAATCGAACCCAGGTCCCTGATGCTGTGAGCCAGCAGTGTTAAACACTGAACCACCATGCTGCCCATATATGGGCAAGTTGGACCAAAGGGTCTGCTTCCATGCAGTACAATTCCATGACTCTATGACTGTTAGTCATTTGGGGAGACTGGCTGACAGTGGATTAATTCCTAGCATGAAGGTAAAGTTGCCACAGTCTCAATAGAACATAGGGCAGCTTTCTCTTCGATAGAGACAACAAGTGGTGGTTTAATCTGAGGGAAGAGGTTGAAAAGGAGAAAACTTCAAGATAACTTCGCCCAGTGCAGGAATTGAAACCAAATCGTCAGCAACACTGTGCATCATAACTTGTTATCCAGCCATTAGGGGTAGACTCAGTGGAATGGCTGATCTTTGCTAGCCCTAAATGTTTGTATCTTCATCCTTCCCCCATTGGAGCAGACATTCCAATTGACCCAGGACTAAGGTGTCTGGAAGCCCCATCCAGATATGAATGCTAGCTATGAAATACATTGGGACAATCTGCATAGGCATGGAGATAGTCAGCTGTCACATGATCAGATGTCACATGGTCAGATATCGTGTGGTCAAACCTCCAAGGGGACTCCAAGTGGTATTGGTAATCCCACATGGAATGCAAGGTACAGGGTTGGGAAGACAGGAACACCATTGCCCTGCCTTGGAATATTTTGTTAGTGATCATCCTCTCATCTCTCACCTGGTTGAGCATAGAATCAGCAAACACAAAATGTTCAAAACAGTCCTACTGAAATGAAGGAACAAAAGTACAACTTTTATAGAGCCACGGACTGTTACAGCATAGAAAGAGGCCATTCGGCCCATCATGCTTGCTCCGTCTGTATTATCGCATGCTAACCTCCTGCCTTTACCCCACATCCCTGTATACACCATACCTATTCACATAACCACCCATAACACGCCTGGTAATTCAACCTGCCTCTAACACATTGCCAGGCCATGCATTCCATACCCTAACCACACACTGTGTGAAAAAGGTATTTTTCTCACATCATCCCTGCGTCTTTTGCATTTCACTTTAAATCTGTGCCCTTTCATTCTTGTTACTCTCACAAGTGGGAACAGCTTCTCCTTATCCACTCTGTCCAGCCTGCCCATAATTTAGAAAATCACTATCATAGCTTCTCTTCTCCTAACTTATTCAATCAATCCAAATTTCAATCTGTCAATCCAAAATATGCAATAGAGGACACTGAATATTCCTTTGGAGTTACCATCCCAACTGAAATACGATAACCAATAACGGTTTGATAGGTTTTTGGAGGCATCATCGCATGACTTCATCATTTCCAACCATCCCATCATCCGAGGGATCATTGTTGATCTGTTGGCAAACACTGTCATGGTCCATCACCGACTGATCCGTAACAGACTCATCTTTACCCAATGGAATGATTCCTGACTGTTGGTCAAAGTGCATTTTTTTCCCACCTTCCAATATTTTTGTTCAATTGTTCAAACAAAATAACGGGAATGCATTTAAGGGTGCAATTCCTTCTCTGCAGCTTTGCTGGTTCATCTTTAGTTCCTGGGGGTTCCAGGCCAATCCAGGAGGGATGGCAACCATGAGCTGACCCTGACAGTGAGTAATCGTTGCACATTCAAACCCATTGCTCCACACAAATGGCACTAAATTCCCAGCCATATCATCGCACCATTTTGATAGAATAGATGAAGAGAACATAACCAGTGACAGAAGGTTTCCTAGTCAGAGGACGCAGATTGAAAAGTATCTGGTGTAAAAATCAGATGAGAAGACACAACACCATGAGCTGTTGGGAGCTGGAATAGGCTGTTTGAGAGGGCGATAGAAGCAGATTCAAGATTAACCTATAAAAGCTAATGGGGTGAATTCTTAAAGAGCTGCAGGGCTTTGGGGTAGGTAGGTACCCAAGTGCTGGCCCAGTAATGATGGGCAGAATGATCTCTTTCTGCAATATCTTTCTAAGAAACGAACCTTGAGGAGAAGTATTGGTTGATGTTTTACTGCAGATGCTCATCACAGAGGCACTAAGTGTTAACAGAGGGGCTACCAGCTGCTGCTGTGATTAATTATTCAGCGGCGACTATTTTTGCTAATGTTAATTTTGCCGTAATAATCGCAGGAAGCAAGGTAGAAGCTGACAACCCCATGGAGTTTGGCATCGCTCACGGCTAAATTGTTTGAGATGAAAGATCTCATTGGCTGCGTCTGCCTGGCAAGGCCCTGTGGGAGCTCAAGCAACGTCGCCAAGGTAACCCAGGGCTTCTCCCCAGTGCTGCTTCCCAAGTGCCAGAGCGTCTCAATCTGCAAGCAGCCACTATCATTTCCCAGGAGGCAGTGTGCCACAATGGCATGCCGCCATCTTGAATACTGGGAAGAGGATACGTTGCTATTGGCAACAAGTGTGCTTTGATGTGTTTATCTCTGCTTTGAAAATCAATGCCATGAAAGTGGAACTCCAGAATGTACCACCATGACTTGGATTAATTCATCCAAATCAGTTTGAAACGATGTTCGATGAGAGGGGCAAGCCACCAGAAATGTGAATGGCCAAACTTTAACCCTGAGCAGTCCCTTCGTCCATTACCCAGTGACATTAGAATAAAATCAAAGACTCATTTCTCAACATTCAGTCCCAGAAAGCTTTACATTCAACAATGTTCACTCGGCAGTGCAGGCAATCTCCAGAAAAGAGGAAATGTGGCAGACAATTTGTGCAAACTGTGGTCTTGTATTTCTTTTCGATAGATGCAACTTGAGGGGAGAAATTTTGGAAAGGAGAATGGTCTCTGCTGGTCGTTAAAATAGCAACGTGAGACATTTTATGATTTGACTGAGGTGGGAGGCGTACCTTCCGTTCAACATCTGGTTGAAAGAATGGCCTCTCTGATAGTGCAGCTCTCTACCAGAGTGTCAGCTGTAACTTGGAGCACAAGCCTTTGGAGTGGATCTCAAGTCACAACCTTTCTGCTTCAGACACAGGAGACTAAATACAGCTCAGTGACCAACTTGCTTCTCTGGGACACAATCAGCTAGATCAGTCCAGGTCGAGAATTGAATGGGCACGTATAGATCATGCAGAGAGCCACATTGGCACAGACAATTGGCTGTAGGACCTCTTTCATTTGTGCTGTAACCAATCTAGAACTCAGAGGTTCTATCTGGCTCTCACTACAACACTATTTGGTTCAACTGAGTCATTGATAATTCCTTGATTATGGAAATGTAAATGCCCTCTTGCAAATCATATTTCCATGACACCTGAGGTAAGATTTGACTCCCAGCGAACCAAAAAAATTTGAAAACGATACAAATTGAGCCTATTATTGGAACTGAAGCCCATCCAATGTAAAACATTAAGCAATGTGTTAATCTTCTGCCTTAAATGGCCCTGGGTTTAACTAAATGCAATATTTTCGGGCCATGCACTATTCCAAAGATTGTAGGATGTTGTATCTCCCCTACCCCTGACCTGCCCCAAATGTTATGACTCAAGACTGCTGTGCCATCATGGTCTTGGTTGGGGGTCCGAGGGGCAATGGCAAAAAAGAAATCTCGAAGGTTCCACGGAACTCTCTCATGAAGTCCAAAGTCACATGACACTAGGTTATAGCCCATCAGAATTATTTGAAATCACAAGCTTTCAGAGTGCTGCTCCTTCATATGGTGAAGTCTGACTCCGAAAGCTTACGATTTCAAATAAGCCCGTCGGACTATAACCTGGTGTTGTGTGACTTCTGATCTTGCCCGTCCCACTTGGCCATCATGGCTCCCAAAAAGTGCAATGCCACTTCGATGTTCAAAAACAAAATCACAGCCGGGACAGATCAATGGTCACAGCCCTGCACTCCCTCCATAGCCAGAGCACCCTCCCTCAGGTAAGGAGATCGAAACTGCATACAATAGCCCGGATGTAGTCTTACCAAAAATAGAAAGACATCCCTGCTTCTGTACTCGAATCCTCTCAGTATGATGGTCAACAGGCCATTTTTCTTCTTTACCTCCAGCGTCATCTGCATGCGTATTTTCAGGGACTGCTTTACAAGGACATCGAGGGTCTCATTGCGCCACCCTGTTTCCCAATAAATTTCCAACCAGATAATAATCTGCCTTCCTGCTTTTGCCTCCAAATTGGACAACCTTATTTTTATGAGAAGTGATTCTGGGGTCTCACACTGTTCTGTCCTAACCATCAAACTTTCTTCCAGAGAAACATTCACTCACGAGATTTTTTTTCTCATTCATTGGATGAGGGCGTCACTAGTTGGCCAGCATTTATTGCCCATCCCAAATTGCCCAGAGGACATTTTAAGAGTCAACCACATTGCCTGGAGTCACATGTAGGCCAGGTCAGGTGAGGATGGCAGCTTCCTTCCCTATGCAACATGAATGAATCAGATTTTTTTTGCCCCTGAAGCAGGAATGGATTTAAGAATGCTCTTAATTCTAGATATTTACTGAATTCAAATTCCACCATCTGCCATGTGGGATTTGAACCAGGGTCCCCAGAACAATTACCAATATTTCTGGATTAACATCCCAGTGATATTGCCACCAGTCCATTACCTTTCCCAGCAGAACAAACCCCCAGTTCAGTTTCATTTTACTTCATCTGCCATGCGTTTGCCGACTTGCTCAACTTGTCCAGATCACACTGAGGCAACTATCAGTACCAATGATCTCAAGAGGAGATTGGACAAGTACAGGGAGAAATAAACACTTAACGTTGGTGTAGGGTGGGGACGGAGAGATGAGAAATTGGACTGGAATGTTCAGTTATGAGCTAATTTTAACTCAAAGAGCAGAATGGCCTCATTCAGCGCTGCTATGGCACTATGTCATGATAAATACAATACCATATATAATAAATGCATAATATATACCCACTCTGAGCACCGGGTGGAATTTGTGACCCTATCTAGACATTAAACTCTAAGAAGCTGCAGGGGAACCCTCATTATATTAGGTTAATTGATGTATCTCTGATATGAGTGTATTCTTCAGTAGCAGTACTCATGCCATAGACCCAGAAGGTCAGGTGTCCAAGAGGCAGTCCAGTAAGTTGAGGAGTTACTGGGGATTTGCGGAAATCTCATGAGCGATGCTTTTCCAGGAGGAATTATGATCATGTTTGGGACAGAACCCATTACCTCTACTCATGAAAATGCAGCATCCTCTCAAATTTCAGACTTTGAGAAGTTAAACAGTCACAGCCACCGTGTAGACTGGTGATGCTGTGAACTATATTTAATGTTCTGGTGAACTCTCGCTTTCATTTATCAAGTTGGTGAGTGAAAATGCAGTAGGGTACGCCATCGCTTCTACACGTTAAAGACTTTTTAATTAGGTCAGTATCTGGTTGTTAGCGAAGCTGTAGATTGTGCTTTCAATTCAGTATGACTCAGCACCATTTCCTGATATCCCTTTTCCTTCCAGTTTTATGTAAGGTTGCAGCTGTTTTTACTGGTTTACATTACCAATGGAGGACCTCAAAGAACAACTTCCATTTTTACAGTTGCGTCACGTAAGGTTACTGAAATATCAAGACAAGTTCGGCCAAAATGCAACAGCCTCAGGGAGAGGGTGAGGAGCAAAAGTGTTTGCATTTTCAGCGTTTAGAACATTGATAGCACAAGGCACAACCTCCAACAGGTCAGAAGGAGTGCAGGATGCTCAAGGTGAAAACTGTCGAGAGTTTTGCAGAGTAGTAAGGCTGGAAGCAAGGACAATGATTAGGGAGATTGCGGCTCTAGAGTGATTTTAGAAACCAGGTTAATTTCCTCAGTGTGCAATTCTCTGCTTGTAAATCAGGCCCTTACACCAGCGATGTGGGCTCATGAGGGACTCCCTGAATTAAAAATACCACATGCATTCGTAAAGGGCCTTTCATTACTTCGGACAGTTACCAGAGCTCTTCACAGCAAATGAAGAATGCTTACTGTTATAATGAGGAAACTGGGAAAGTAATTTATACACAGCAAGATTTCTCAAACAGCAATGATGTTTTGACTTCCGTGAGTGCTGGTTGATGTTCTGGACATCAGTTACAACTCTCTCAATGTTCTTTTAGTAGTGCTATGACAGTGTGAGAGTGCAGATAGAGCCTTGGTTTAATGTCTCATTCAAAGGATGGCCAGTGTGATGCTCCTAAGAACACCTCCTCAAATTACTAGAGTATCTCTTTGGTACCTTCCCTTCTGGCACCATGGGCTGCTGAAGAAATGCAGTTGTACTCAGTGTACTAACTGGCTGACCATAACTGTGTAACTTCTACCTCTGCATTAAGCTTCTGTTTTAGTTTGTGGCACCCATTAAATATTCATTGGTGAAACATGGACCAGAGTTGTGAAGCTGAGATTGGGCACAATTTCAAAGCAATAGGAGAGACAATTACTGTTCATTAAAAACTGCAAGGAAGAATTAAAACTGTCGTCACAATTTGAAGTGCTGGTTTACACTGAATGGCTGTGAATTTTACACTGCTGGTGTTGTGGAAATGAAAGGAGAAATGAGACAATATTGAATTTTATTTTCTGTTCTCTGGCAAGACAGCGTAATAGAATTGAGTAAAAGAGCTAAGCAAATGACAGTAGTAATTGTGTCATCAGTGCTGGGGAAAGCTTTTTCCATCTAAACCTTGCTCAGGCAGAAGAGGATTTAAAAGATTTGAAGACATGTTATTTACATGTTCAACATTAGCCACAGAAGGGAGGAAACTGTTGATCAGTGTTTGGTGGCTCACTGACACAGCCTGTTGGATATTGCGAGCTTGGACAACAGAAAGGTTATTTTGTCAGAGATTAGCTCATGTTCAGTGGATTTTACTGTGAGAGAATGTCTGCTGAGAGAGGAGACATTTACACTTTAAAAACACAAGTTCCAAGATTGTCAGTCATCAGCTGGAATGTATTAAGAGGAGAACAGACAAGGGTTTACATAATAACAAGAGGCATTCCATGTCAAAGAAGAACAACATCTTGGAAGAAGAAAAGAAAAAAAAATCCATATGGGATTTATCATAAATCAACAATGCTGAGATTAGATTACTTACAGTGTGGAAACAGGCCCTTCAGCCCAATAGGTCCACACCAACCCACACCCATCCCCCTAACACTCCGGGTAATTTAGCATGGCCAATTCACCTAACCTGCACATTTTATGGGAGGAAACCCACACAAACACAGGGAGAACATGCAAACTCCACACAGTGGGTCACCTGAGGCAGGAATTGAAACCAGGTCTCTGGCACTGTGAGGCAGCAGTACTAACCACTGTGCCACTGTGCTGAGGTGGAGATGGCTGAGAGAGTCAAGTTCCTCAGCGTGTTGATCACCAACAATCTGTCCTGGCCCACCCACTCTTGAGAGTCAAGGCGGCACAACACCTCTACTTCCTCAGGAGGCTAAGGAAATTTGGCATGTCCACAAAGACTTTAACAATTTTTATAGATGCACCATAGACAGCATCCTATGTGGATGCACCACAATGTGGTATGGCAATTCCTCTTCCCAAGACCGTAGTAAATTCCCGAGATTGGTGAACACAGCCCAGTCCATCAGGAAAACTGATCTTCCATCTATTAACGGTATTTCCCACTCCCTCAGGAAAACAGCCAACATAACCAAAGACCCCTCCCACCCAGTTATAATACCTTGCATGCTCTTCTATCGAGCAGAAGATGTAAAAGTTTGAGTACATGTACAAATAGATTCAAGAACAGCTTCTTCCCCGCTGTTATCAGTTTTGATTCTGATTGCTTGGTCTCTGCACTTTCTCTACGGCTGTAACACTGCATTCTGCACTCTCTCTACTACCCTGACACACTTTATATGGTATCATCTGCCTGTATAGCACACTTTTCTCAGTACATTTGACAACAATAAATGAATCAGTCAATAGGTTGGCATTATCAGCTTTAACTGCGATAAATAATTTTTGATTGTGAATATCAACTGAACGTGCATGAATTGAGATGAATACCAGATTTTCATTGAACATCATAAGCTTCTCAGACCTGTGCAAGGTAGCTCGGGGTGGTGACTCAGAAATGTAACAATTGAAGGTGAGATTGGGGCTGCATGACAGAACATAGAAACATAAGCTATTTGGCCCTTTAAGCCTGTTCCACAATTCAATCTGATCATGGCTGATTATCAAACTCGATGCTCTTTTTCCGCTTTCTCCCATGGATCACTTCTGCCCTCAGAGCTACAGTAACTCCTTCTTGAAAACATCCAATATTTTGATTTCAACACTTTCTGGGGCAGAGAATTCCAAAGGCTCACTATCACCTGCATGAAGAAATTTCTCCTCATCTTCATCTTAAATGGCCGAGCCCATATCCTTAGACTGCGAATCTCGGGTTCTGGGCTCCCCAGACTTTGGGAACATCCTTCCGTATTTACCCTGCTAGGATTTTATAGGTTCCTGTGAGAACAACACCACCCTCTCCTAAATCTTCTAAACTCCATATACAATATAATTCGAACTGATCCAGTCTCTCTTCAAGTATCAATCCTGCCACCCCAGGAATCAGAACAGTAAATTTTTGTTACGCTTCCTCCATAGCCTGAACATCCTTTCTCAGATAAGGAAACTAAAACTGCACACAATACTTGAGCTATGGTTTCACCTGTATAAGTGCAGTTCGATATCTCTGCTCCTGCACTCAATTCCTCTCGTGATGTACACCAGCATATGATTTGCTTTCTTTCATTGCCTGCTACACCTGCCTGCTTATTTGTAGAGACTGGTGTACAAGGATACTTAGACCTCATGGTGCCTCTCTCTTTTCCAATCTACCACTGTTCAGATAATAATCTGCCTCTCCTGTTTTTTTGCCACTAAAGTGGGTTATCTCACATTTATCCGCATTTTGTTAATCTGTCATGTATTTGCCCACTCACTCAACTTGTTCAAATCCCACTGAAACAGCTGTGCATTCACCTCACAGCTGACAGTCCCACCACACTTTGAGTCATCAGTAAATGTGGAGATATTACATTTAGCTCCTTCAACCTAAATCATTAATGTATGTTGGGACTAGCTGTGGCACAAGCACTGATCCGTGCAATACCTCACCAGTCACTGGTTACCACTTAAAGAAAAAGACTTATTTATTTCTACTTTTTGCTACCTATCTGCCAACCAGCTCTCTATCCATGTCAGTAAACAATTCCCAATTGTGCTTTAATTTTCCATGCTAGTACTTCACGCGGAGGCTTATCAAAAGCCTTCAGAACAACACTCATCACGAGAAGGCAAATGAAGTTGACAGCGCAATACAAGAGGAAGAATGAAGGTCTGTCATTGTTAGGGACTAGACCAGACCCTCTCAAAATATTTGAAGAAGATAGTCTCAACCCTAACTGTTTCTGATTTTAAGGTAACTGTGAAGAGCCGTGTTCCAGATGCAATGTGATTGGTCAAACTACTCAATATTAAGCAAAACACACTTTATTTAAACACTACAGCTAAAATAAAAACATAAAAAGAGGAATTTAACTTAACTCCATTGAAAAACTTAACAGAATAATAGATAGTGTAACTATTCCTCATTAACTCACCTCCTGACTCCTCAAAGTCTGTCCACCAACTACAAGGCATGAGTCAGGAGTGTAATGGAATACTCCCCACTTGCCTGGATGGGTGCAGCTCCAACAACACTCAAGAAGCTTGACACCATCCAGGACAAAGCAGCCCACTTGACTGGCACCACATTCACAAACATATATTCCCTCTACCCCCAGCCCTCAGTAGCAGCAGTGTGTACTATCTACAAGACACAGGGCAGAAATCCACCAAAGATCCTCAGACAGCACATTCTAAACCCATGACCACTTCCATCTAGAAGGACACGGGCAGTAGATACATGGGAATACAACCTCCTTCAAGTTCCCTCCAAGTCACTCACCATCCTGACTTGGAAATATATCACCGTTCCTTCACTGTCGCTGGTCAAAATCCTGGAATTCCCCCTCTAAGGGCATTAGGGGCCTACTCACAGCAGGTGGACTGCAGCAGTTCATAACGTAGCTCACCACCAACTTTCACAAGGGCAACTAGGGACAGGCAATAAATGCTGGCCCAGCCAGTGATGCTCAGATCCCAAAAAATGAATAACTAAAACAAACTGTCCCATTATAGTAATATCCCATAAACACGCCCTTTGGCAACAAGGCAAATTCAGAAAAACAGATTTTGTCTCACAAACAATCCAACAGCTGAGGAAGATAGCCTCCAGCCTTTGGCTATAATTGAGAGAGGGAAAAATAGCTTCCACTTCTTCAAGCCCGCATCAGCAACTGCTGAATCTGAAAGTTAAAAATAAAAAATAAAAACTAGAAGTCCTGGTCTGTGAGAGCTGGCCACACCCAGCCGGGCTGCTTCTACTGTTCCAAATTTTAAAAAAGCATCAAGACCTCACAAGCTGTTTAGTCTAGTGGCTCTCGTAGACTGCTCATTATTCTGCCTTAAAATCTCTCTTTTAAATAAAAGGACAAAATACACGTCTTAAAGCATTGTCACAAGTTCCAGACAGCAGATGTTAACCAAAATCTAATCCTCTCAGTTGAAGGAAGATTAATGCTTGGATTGGTAATCCTACACATGCCAGAGGATATTTGCAGCATTTCACAGGTTGTTGGACCATTGACTGCTGAACAGATCATCAAAGATTGCAAAGATGTCCTTACAGATCTTAAATGCCTTCCTGGTGACCATCATCTAAAACAAATGAGGGTATATGACAAGCTCAGCATCTGTGACTGGAGTTCCAGCTAGCTTCTAGTGCAGCCTTTAAGACAAGTCAGAGGAAACTAGGGTCCCTTGGGAGTTGCTAAACATGGCAAGGAAGATAGGGAGGTTAAGAAATCATTTTCTTGAAAGGAGTTGGCACCTGCTGTTAATTAAAAGATAGCAGAAGAGACAGTCATCAAAAAAAGGGAAAAAAATCATGATGCGAAAAGAGAAAGGAATAATAAGAAACAATACGATTGATGATGCCTGAAATCAGCTACATAGATCGTGTGTAGATCTTGGCAAAGTGACAGCTATTGCAGTGACCAATGCAGCAACTAACTGTGCTAGTTTATTGAATTGCCTGGCAAAGAGCTCATCTGTTCTCATCAGAGTTGGAACCTCTCTGGAACTGCTCAGGGGCACAGAAGCAACTGTTTCCATCTGAATCAAAAAAATAAACTAGCAACAACTGCTCAACATTTTTTGCAAGTTACCACCCAAGAAAGGTGATGAATTGCTTTGGTTAATGACAGGTACAATTCTTCCCAGGAAGGAACATCCTCCCCAGGAACGCACAGATATTAATGAGGATATTCGAAACAGAAAGTGCTGGAGAAACTCAGCAGGGCTAGCAGCATCAGTGGAGAGAAAAACAGCGTAAGGTTTCAAGTCCGATATGGTTCTTCTTCAGAACTGATGACAACTCACATCCATGACATTAGAAGACCTGCAATTTGTAGAGGTAATGGTTTGTAACATTTGTGCAGAGACTGATGAAAGTGGGACAGACTAGAAACATCAGAGCTTTGTCCATGAACAACTTTTGATTTGTTGATCATGTATGTTGGGTAGTTTGAAACTGCAAATGAGAATGTGTGCATTTATTGTTGAAAGGGGAATGTTGAGAGAAAAACATTAATCATTTGCTGAAAATGTGTTGCTGAAAAAGCGCAGCAGGTCAGGCAGCATCCAAGGAACAGGAGATTCGACGTTTCAGGCATAAGCCCTTCATCAGGAATGAGGAGAGGTGCCAGGCAGGCTAAGATGAAAGGTAGGGAGGAGGGACTTGGGGGAGGGCATTGGAGATACAATAGGTGGAAGGAGGTCAAGGTGAGGGTGATAGGCCGGAGTGGGGGCGGAGAGGTCAGGAAGAAGATTGCAGGTTAGGAGGGTGGTGCTGAGTTCAAAGGATTTGACTGAGACAAGGTGGGGGGAGGGGAAATGAGGAAACTGGAGAAATCTGAGTTCATCCCTTGTGGTTAGAGGGTTCCTAGGCGGAAGATGAGGTGCTCTTCCTCCAACCGTCGTGTTGTTATGGTCTGGCAAAGGAGGAGTCCAAGGACCTGCATGTCCTTGGTGGAGTGGGCGGGGGAGTTAAAGTGTTGAGCCACGGGGTGGTTGGGTTGGTTGGTCCGGGTGTCCCAGAGGTGTTCCCTGAAACGTTCCGCAAGTAGGCAGTCTGTCTCCCCAATATAGAGGCCACATCGGGTGCAGCGGATGCAATAGATGATGTGTGTGGAGGTGCAGGTGAATTTGTGGTGGATATGGAGGGATCTCTTGGGGCCTTGGAGAGAAGTAAGGGAGGAGGTGTGTTCGCAAGTTTTGCATTTCTTGTGGTAGCAGGGGAAGGTGCCGGGAGTGGAGGTTGGGTTGGTGGGGGGTGTGGACCTGACGAGGGACTCACGGAGGGAGTGGTCTTTTCGGACTGCTGATAGGGGAGGGGAGGGAAATATATCCCTGGTGGTGGGGTCCGTTTGGAGGTGGCAGAAATGACATTGGATGATACGCTGTATATGGAGGTTGGTGGGGTGGTAGGTGAGAACCAGAGGTGTTCTGTCCTGGTGGCGGTTGGAGGGGCGGAGCTCAAGGGTGGAGGAGCGGGATGTGGAGGAGATGCGGTGGAGGGCATCGTCGATCACATCTGGGGATAAACTGTGGTCCTTGAAGAAGGAGGCCATCTGGGCTATACAGTATTGGAACTGGTCCTCCTGGGAGCAGATGCGGCGTAGACCAAGTAATTGGGAATATGGGATGGCGTTTTTACAGGGGGCAGGATGGGGGGAGGTGTAGTCTAAGTAGCTGTGGGAGTCAGACTGTTTATAGTAAATGTCCATGTTGATTTGGTCACCCGAGATAGAAATGGAAAGGTCTAGGAAGGGAAGGGAGGAGTCTGAGATGGTCCAGGTGAATTTGAGGTTGGGGTGGAAGGTGTTGGTAAAGTGGACATTTACTATAAACACGGACATTTACTATAAACCGACTGACTCCACAGCTACCTGGACTACACCTCCTCCCACCCTGCCCCCTGTAAAAACACCATCCCATATTCCCAATTCCTTCATCTCCGCCACATCTGCTCCCAGGAGGACCAGTTCCAATACTGTACTGTCCAGATTGCCTCCTTCTTCAAGGACCGCAGTTTCCCCCCAGATGTGATCGACGATGCCCTCCACCGCATCTCCTCCACTTCCTGCTCCTCTGCCCTTGAATTCCGCCCCTCCAACCGCCACCAGGACAGAACCCCACTGGTTCTCACTTACCACCCCACCAACCTCCATATACAGCGTATCATCCACCGTCATTTCCACCACCTCCAAACGGACCCCACCACCAGGGATATATTTCCCTCCCCTCCCCTATCAGCTTTCCGAAAAGACCACTCCCTTCGTGACTCCCTCGTCAGGTCGACACCCCCCACCAACCCAACTTCCTCTCCCGGCACCTTCCCCTGCTACCGCAAGAAATGCAAAATTTGCGCCCACACCTCCTCCCTTACTTCTCTCCAAGGCCCCATGGAATCCTTCCATATCCACCACAAATTCACACACATCATCTATTGCATCCTCTGCACCTGATGTGGCCTCCTCTATATTGGGGAGACAGGCCATCTACTTGCGGAACGTTTCAGAGAACACCTCTGGGACGCCCGGACCAACCAACCCAACCACCCCGTGGCTCAACACTCAACTCCCCCGCCCACTCCACCAAGGACATGCAGGTCCTTGGACTCCTCCATCGCCAGACTATAACAACACGACGGTTGGAGGAAGAGCGCCTCATCTTCCGCCTAGGAACCCTCCAACCACAAGGGATGAACTCAGATTTCTCCAGTTTCCTCATTTCCCCTCCCCCCACCTTGTCTCAGTCGAATGCCTCGAACTCAGCACCGCCTTCCTAACCTGCAATCTTCTTCCTGACCTCTCCACCCCCACCCCACTTTGGCCTATCACCCTCATCTTGACCTCCTTCCACCTATCGCATTTCCAGTGCCCCTCCCCCAAGTCCCTCCTCCCTATCTTTTATCTTAGCCTGCTTGACACACTCTCCTCATTCCTGAAGAAGGGCTTATACCCGAAACGTCGAATCTCCTGTTCCTTGGATGCTGCCTGACCTGCTGCGCTTTTCCAACAACACATTTTCAGCTCTGATCTCCAGCATCTGCAGATCTCACTTTCTCCTCTTCCATTAATCATTTGACCTTTATTCTGTTGTAAGTGTTTTAATGTTAGTTTGTGGCAGCCATTAAATACATTGCCTGGAACAGCTATTACTGATCAAAGGTTGACATTAAATCTCCAAACTACATAGAGGGGCTTGGACTTTTAACATCTTGACAAGCCTGAAAAACAGGACATTGTTCAGTCCCACAGTATTCTCAAGTAGAGTTGAAATTTTTTAAGCTTGTCCTTATATATTCCTCAAATTAAAATAAACACAAAAAGTGTCTGCAGTTTGAGACATTGTCCACAGGCAGGGCTTGCTGTTGAGCAGAGGACTGTATGCTTCTCATTGTACTTGCAGTCATAAGAGATCACAGTACAGTCTATTTGAAGTTTTGTTAACACTGCTGAAAGTTATATCCAATCGGTACCAAACAGAATTCTTGCCAGCCAGCCACAGAATAGATTTCACCTCTGTAGCAGTACTCAATTTTTTAAAAGAGTGCATATACATTTTTGAATTAAGCAATAAAGCTTCATTGTATTTTGGCATTCCTACCCATTTTCATAACATAAGTTGTTGTGGCTCACAGTATCTGTCAACCTCTGATGGTTTAACACCTTCCAGGCATCACTCTCCAAGCAATCATTGAGTCATAGAGATGTCTAGCATGGAAGCAGACCCTTTGGTCCAACTCACCCATGCCGGTCAGATATTCTAACGTAATCTGGTCCCATTTACCCAGCACTTGGCCCATATTCATCTGAACCCTTCCTGTTCACATACCCATCCAGATGCCTTTTAAATGTTGCAATTGTAACAGCCTTCACCACTTCCTCTAGCAGCTCATTCCCTCCATGTACCACCCACTGCCCCTTTAGTCCCTTTTAAATCTTTTCCCTCTCAGCCTAAACCTATGCCCTCTAGTTCTGGACTCCTCAACCCAGGGAAAAGACTTTGTCTATTTATCCTATCCATGCCCCTCATGATTTTATACACCTCTACAAGGTCACCCCTCAGCCTCCGATGCTCCAGGGAAAACAGCTTCAGCCTATTCAGCCTCTCCCTATAGCTCAAACCCTCCAACCCTGGCAACAACCTTGTAAGTCTTTTCTGAGCCCTCTCAGATTTCACAACATCTTTCCGATAGGAGGGAGAGCAGAATTGCACACAATATTCCAAAAGTGGCCTAATGGTGGATTGCCTGTTGGGTGGATTGTGAAAGTGAAAGTGAGCACTGCAGATGCTGGAGATTAGAGTCGAGAATCACCACTCCCTCGGCTCACAGCTTCGTTCCTGATGAAGGGCTTTTGCCTGAAAACGTTGATTCTCCTACTCCCTGGATACTGCCTGACGTGCTGTGCTTTTCCAACACCACACTCAACTATTGAGCCATATGTGCCTGACAGACATAAATCTGGTGGGCTTTCCCATTCATGAAAGTGGAGTGAAGGGGTGGGGTAGAGAGGAGGGGGATCCTGTTTCTAGAACAAATAGTGGACAATTCTGCCCAAGATGTTTTTCTGATGAGATCCACAAAAAAAAACTATCCATGACATGGGTATTTCAACCAGATGTTGCAGTCAATGAAAGTAACAAGCCTCCAAAGTGGAAACTGCTCAGTGGTGGGCAAGCAAGATGTTTGTGATTCAGACAAAGCATCACACATTGGTCCCATCCCTGCAGGAATGGTTTTATTTATTTGTGTGATGTGGATGTTACTGGTTAGGCCAGCATATATTTCTATCTCTAATTGCCCAGAGGACAGTTAAGAGATAAACGCATTGGTGGGTCTGGAATCGCATGTAGGTCAGACCAGGTAAGGCTCGCAGACCTTCTTCTCAAATAGTAAACCAAATGAGTTGTTTTTTTCAAAAATGCAAGTCATAATCAGGCCAACTATTTATTGAAATAAAACTTCACCATCTTCCAATCCAGGATTTTAATCCAGGTCCCCAGATTTAGCTAAGGTTCTTTATTATTAGTCCAATGACATTATCACTGTATGACCCTTCACAACTTCACTAACATTACAAGAGCAATTTGACAGAGTTCACATCTTTTCATAACTTCTCTAATTTTTTCTATTCATTCAGTGAATGTTGGCAGTTTGTCTGGCATTGATTTCACATTTCAAAGTGCCCTGGAGATGGTAGTGGTGAGCTGCCTTCTTTAACCCCGGCAGTCCACTTGCATAGTGGGCCCATATTGCTGTTAGGGAGAAAATTCCAGGATTTTAACCCAGTGACAGTGAAAGACGGCCATCTATTTCCAAGTCAGGATGGTGAGTGGCTTGGAGGGGAACTTGCAGCTGCTCATGTTCCCATGCATCTACTGCCCTTGTCCTTCCAGATGGAAGTGGTTGTGGATTTGGAAGGTGCTGTCTAAGGAGGTTTAGTGAAATTCTGCAGTGCATCTTGTAGATAGCACACACTACTGCTACTGAGCGTCAGTTTGTGGATGTGGTGCCAATCAGGTGGGCTGCTTTGTCCCAGATGATGCCAAACTTCCTGAGTGTTGTTGGAGCTGCACTCATCCAGGCAAGCGGGCAATATTCCATCACACTCCTGACTTGCAGATTGTAGACAGGCTTTGGGGAGTCAGGAAGTGAGTTGCTCACTGCAAGATTCCTTACCTCTGACCTGCTCTCGTAAGCTCTGCATTTATATAGCTAGTCCCTTCAAACATTGGGCTCAAACTGATGGCTTTGTTGGCAATGTGTGAGGTGGAGGTTTGGTGGAGAGATTCTTGGCATGAGGCCAAGTGGTTTTTTTTGATGTATCTTACCAAACCTTGCATGTTATTTGGTGGCTACGCCCTCGCAGCGATAAACCAAGCTTTGTTTGTTGTGCCAAAAGGATAGGGCTAGTGGGGTTGGAATTGTGGATACAACCCATATTGAAGTACAGGAGGTGCAAATGAAAAGGTCCTCCCTCCTATGCCAATAGTATTCTTTAAAACATTGTCCGACAGATTCTAGTGAGACGTGAAAGGCCAGGGGTGGGCCACTGAGACTCGTACAATGCACCATCCAAGGCAAGGGAAATGAGAGGGGGACTGGTGCTGGCATCTAAGTGGGCCACATGTGTTAGTGCTGTCTAATGGTCGACTAACAAGCTGTGGCTGACAGCTCACTCTCAGCTGCTGTGCTCCCCACTCACTGAGGCGTGAACAATCTCCGTCATGGCTGTATGACGAACCCATAGTCAGAGGCCAAGGGGCGTCTTGCCAAGAAGGGAGGGAAAAGAACTGCAATGAGAATCTTTTTGGCTTGTCAGAGATTAGCTCAGCAGGATCCTTTGCAGCCGGCTGTGAGCCGTCTCAACCGCAGAACACTCAGATGGACCGGGAAGGAAGGAGAGAGTGAAGAGAAGCACTTGAGGTAAAATGGAAAGACAGAAATCAAATCTACACAGGTTGGCAGTCTGTAATAAGAGTAAAAAGTGCTAGTACTCAGATTGGCCACTTTCTACTTAATTTTATTGACAAACCCTTATTGCCCAGAGGGCAGTTAAGAGTTGATCACATTGCTGTGTGTCTGGAGTCAGACCAAGTAAGGATGGCAGATTTTTGTCCCTGAATGACATTAGTGAACCAGATGGGCTTTCACGGCAATTAACGATGATTACACAGGGTCAAATCTCATGATTTGTTTTGGCTAAGCTTCAGGTTGGATAGATTTCATGAGGGGTTTCTCATCATGAGGTCTAGTAAGATCTTATCAAACTCACCTCGCTAACAATTTACTCTTCTCCCTATCTTCCAATTCTAGTCCGACTCTATCACTCACCATTCCAGCAACTATTCACTGCCTCTGGGACATTACTGAATTGACTGGGATCCCTGGCACTGGCACCATCTTTAAAAGGCTGTTGTGCACTCTTCATAAGGATGGTCAGTCTGGAGCCCCCGTGGTTCTTGATATTTGCCCCCGGATGAGCAAACTTGGCGCTTGCTTGCTGGAAGGTCCTGTTGGACTGTGTGGTACAAACCCGGGGCATCCTCAACCCTCAGTATCAGCAGTATAGGTAAGAACACCAGGCCATTCCAGCCTGTTCCAAAGTTGCCCCCTGTGGGCAGCTGTCTGGAGGAATGCCTAACACTGTAGGGAAATGGTCAATGACCTTTTCCACTCTGCTCACATAAGTATCACCATCTTCACCCCGCAACTATATCTGCTACTCTACTCACCTCTCATTAAGGTGCATGCCCTATCACTCTCACTACAACATCTCACTACAAAAATTCTTCGCCTCCATCTTGGACACGGTGACAGTAACAGTTGTGCTGCCCATTCTCACCCCCCATAATCTCTGCCTCTTGCTCATCCCAGGAGGACAATGGCACCCAATGAGGCAGAAAGATGAATGGCGGGCTGCCCCGTATTTAACTCCTAAGCCTTTGTGTAGAGAAGATCTGAAAGAGACTGCTCTGAGTGGCTGGCTCAGAGTGTCCAAGCCCTTTGGCCTGGAATCCTAAGGCTGCTTTGCTGACCTGTTCTGGGACACCCTTGGTGGCTTTGACTAATGACAACCAGAACAAGCTCGAGACTACAGGGGAAAAAAAAAATGAAAGAACTCTGGATGTTGGAAATCAGAAACTACTGGAAAAAACTGCAGGTCTGACATCATCTGTGGACAGAAAGCAGAATTAATGTTTGGGGTCCAGTGACCCTCCTTCAGAGCCCTGGTCTATGAACTATTCAAGGCTATGGGCCTACTGTGAGAGAGTGGGATGAGTGTCGGAAGTCGTATATTTTTGGTGATACAGAGTCGAAGGGTCGCGGGTTGTCTTCTATACTGCATGATTCTACGCTTGTAAACTTCCTGGTTTTGTGTTATTGCCAAAGGACAGGGTAATACAGCAGTAATGTGAACCTGGTATCTCTGGCTGAGATATAAATTGCAGACAGACAAGGCAAGGGAGGGAAGCTGTGAACATCCAGGTAGACTCAGAATGAGTGACACTGCGGCAGTGATCTAACATACTGGAGATGTAACCTCAAGGTCCATTCTTTGACGCTGAGGTTGAGCACAAAGTGTCCTTGCAATATCACAATACAATTACACTCAGAGGTACAACATTGAAGTGACCCGTAAATGAATTGCAGACATGCCTTGAAGGTTTGTAGAGACTGGCACATGATGGATGTCAACATCTACGGAAACAGGGTTCTATTGGTTGGTGCCCATGGTTGTTGCCTGAAATGTTGGCGTCCCGTGTCCAAGATGGAGGTGGCTCAGAGCAAGCAGTGAGCTCAAGTCACCAGGTACCCGCTCTGACCTCCATGTTGAATAATCTTAGGGTCTAGTCTGCTTGTCTCAACTGCTAGGATAGGAAGTTGCATATTAACGAGGTGGGATGTAAAGTTAACAAAGTCATTAACAATCTCATCGAATCACAGAAGGGTGCATAGAGCCCACCGAGGCCTTTCAGCCCATTGTGCCTCCACCAGCTCTTCCGACGAGCGTCATTACTTTGTGCCAATGTCTTGCCTTTTCCTTTTACCCTGCCATTCACTGTTCAATCCTATGCCAGAAAAATCTTATCACAAGGAAACAGGCGATGGTTTCAACAGTGAATACAGAGAGCTTTCAAAAACGGTGAAGATGTGAAGTGCTGATGATACAAAAATGCTGCTTTATTGAAGAGATATTAGAAAAACAGAGCCCTGCAGTTCTTTCAAAGACTCCCAAAAAGCTTCCATGCCTCCTCAATAAAACGAAGAAGATGCCACTAATAGCAGCCACAGGTAGACACTCCAAACTAATCCACAAACAATACAGAGATATTGACTTAAAGCACAATAAGTTGAAGGAAGCAGTCAATCACATTCAATATCCAGCAGTCATAGAGTCTTTCAAGTAGGTGTTGCTCGTCTGTTCTGCATGGTTGCCCAGGCAACAACAGCAACTTGTTTTACATTGCGTCTTTACTCTAGCAAACTGTTCCAAGTCGCTTTGCAGGAACAGAATCAGACGTAAACAAAAATCATTAAAGGCAACATCTCAAAACACAGCCAAGCCATTGGAGGTAGCATTGTCAATGTTCTCAGAATAATGACTGGCTGATTTAACTGAGCCCAGGAACAGATCCAGAATTTGGACACCTTATCCTCCACGAGACCAAAAATGAGCTTTGGATTCACTCTATTCTAGACTAGAGCTGATACAAGCACCTCCCTCCAAGTAAAGATGCCAGTGGCAATCAAAACTGAAATAATATCATGTAGGGAGCTCCAATAATGTAACATGACCCATCAATGGAAAAGGGCTGAAAATGTGTTGCTGGGAAAGCGCAGCAGGTCAGGCAGCATCCAAGGAGCAGGAGATTCGACGTTTCGGACATATGCCCTTCTTCAGGAAGGGCATAAGCCCTTCTTCCTGAAGAAGGGCTTTATACCCGAAACGTTGATTCTCCTGCTCCTTGGATGCTGCCTGACCTGCTGCGCTTTTCCAGCAACACATTTTCAGCTCTGATCTCCAGCATCTGCAGACCTCACTTTCTCCTCGAAGATTTTAACCTCCTGCGAATCCTCTTGCAAGGATGCCTTCCTTGAAGAAGCTCACTTCCTCCCTCTACAAGGATTTCAGTGAGTCCCTCTCTCACTGCACCCCCCCAGGTCATTCCTGAAGAAGGGCTTATGCCCGAAACGTCGAATCTCCTGTTCCTTGGATGCTGCCTGACCTGCTGTGCTTTTCCAGCAACACATTTTCAGCCATCAATGGAAAATTCAACTTTGTGGAAAGCAAAAGGTGGTCAAAAGATCCAAATGAGTCAGTAGATCACTATGCAGTCTGACTTCATTGCTACTCAAAGTGGCATTTAAGGGGATAATTTTAACCTTAATCTTTTTAGCAGGATAGCTATTGATTCAGGTCGAACAACAATTTTTTGCACATACTCATTGACAAGTAAAATTCAGTGACAAATACAACAGCTTGCAGTTCTATAATGTAAGGACAGTGAGTTTTTTACTTCGTGTTTTTAAAAAAACTATGGACCAAAATGTGAAGAAGATGTTTTAAACCAAGTTACCTGACACCCATCTTGCAAACAACTGTCAAACATGCAGGAATTCAAGTTCGAGATTCAGGCATTTTGGAGCAAAGTTGGTGTACAGATGCAGCATTTGTTGGCAACAAGAAATTGATTGGTCTATGGATGAGTGACCAATTATCTTTGTGCCTGTCAACAACTGAGTGATTGGTTCTCAGATAACTGAACAGCTTGGAATAGATTACAGTCAGAGAGAAAGAGAGAGAGAGAGAGAGAGAAATGTGCAGTTTTTGCCCAGCTACAAAAGTTGTCTCTCTGTTCTCTGCAGTCAAAGTTTATAGTAAATTGAATGAAAAACAGGTTCTCTTTCCTGTAACAATTGTTGTAAGCTGTCACTTCTAACTGGTATGTCAGAGACTATTTTTTATGCATGAATCTGCCACCTTTTGTCTCTCACCAACCAATGGAAGCATCCAAAGGAAGATGACCGAAGCAACATGCTGTCCAGAGGAGGGACTGTAAAGATCGTTTCACCAACAGCATCTGGGAATAGAGACGACTGAACTGTCTTTCCAGTCTTTCCCATCTGTCCATAATCCATTTAACCCCAGCTGTTTATCTATCTCTGTGTTTATTATAGAGCGGGGAGTTTATGAAGAACTTAGAGCTTTCATTGGAAGTATAGGCTGATCGTTTATGACTGTTTACTTGTAGCTACTGTATAATTACTTGAAATAAATAGTGATTCTTTTGTTTAGTAGAGAAACTTGGTTTATGCTTTCTGTAAATCTAGGTGTGGCAATCAGGTAAACTGGGGAATGTTGGATAATAAGTAAAATCTTTAACTTTTGTCTTGACTCTGGGAATAGTGGGGTTTGATTTGCAATAAACTACCCAAAGGAGCCTTTTTTTTTTTAGACTTACAGTGTGGAAACAGGCCCTTCGGCCCAACAAGTCCACACCGACCCGCCGAAGCGCAACCCACCCATACCCTTACATTTTACCCCTTACCTAACACTACGGGCAATTTAGCTTGGCCAATTCACCTGACCCGCACATCTTTGGACTGTGGGAGGAAACCGGAGCACCCGGAGGAAACCCACGCAGACACGGGGAGAACGTGCAAACTCCACACAGTCAGTCGCCTGAGAACAATGATAACTTCAGTACAAACATTCCAAGGTGCTTCACAGAAGAGTTATAGAATAAAATGTACTGCAATGAAGTCATGGTTAAGATAGCCAAAAACTTGGTCAAAGAGGGCCATTTAAGATGGTCATTCCAGAATTAAGGTTTAGGTAGCTGAAGGTAAGTTTGCACAAGAAATGATTCAGAGTGCAAAATTAACATTACAATTATTTTTACTTAATCAGTTCAGACAGTTTAAATTGACAGCAACTCTTGAAGTCTACACATGTCTAGAAAATGCAGTAATCTTGAAAATGCTCTCTGAGTTGATCTGCTCCATTCCAAGCTGTGCTACAGACATTCCTCACCAATAGCTTCGCCATCAAAATACATTCGGCTGTTTGGAGTTACTGGAATTATTTACTGGTTATCTATTTAAACACTGGAGAATTAGAGTTGGTGCTTACATTCAATGACTGATGTAAAAGGACACCCAGGCCTTGTTGCACCTGTCCCTTTCCCTATTTATTGCAATTCACATAATAATCTGCCTTCCTGTTCTTGCTCCCAAAGTAGACAACTTCATATTTATTCTCATTGTATCTCATCTCATAACCTTCTCTGCTCCAAGTGTGCTAGACTAGGCCAGACCCCTCAAAACATTTTTTTAACAGATAGCCCAGACCATAACTTTGCTATTTGTTTAGTGAGGCGTACAATAGATATTCCCAGTGTGAATTAGTTGGGTCAACTTCTGACATTACAAAATTATGGAATGAAACACAAAGAACAGAAAATGAAACAGAATGAAACACAAAGAACACTCCCCTTTCATTCTAAAACATAAAAGCCTTTGGCCTGAGGCATCATCTGTTGAGGGGTAAACAAAATGGCCCCGAATAAACCATGCATCTCTGCACCAAGTCAGCCGTTTCAGAGCTTGGCTGTTTTACAAACCCTCTGAAAAAAACAAGGACATGGTAACTTTGAGAAAAGGACCAGCTTTGGGATACAAGGAAATTGTTACAATTCTTCCAAATTCTTTCCCTCCTGTTGAGTGACACCCTGATGAGCTACCTCTAACCCTTTTCTAAGGCCCTCATGTTATTTGTTTCTGCCCTGCCTCAAATCATCCACTTTGTGCATGATACCTTTCCACACAACCTGTTGGTAAACATCCCTATTCTTGTGAGTTTACATTGACATTGACTCCCGAGTTTCCAACACACCAAATTTATCTTCCCGCTCCTCCATGGCCTCATAATTCCACATTATTGGTTGCACACTGCTATGCAATAACACTCCCCCTAGGAAAATCTTATTTTGAGGAGAAGCTTGCACAGGGATCCCACTATTTCATGGCGTACAATCCCAGCATTCAGGGCTTCACATGTTGGCAAATAAACCCAAGGTTTGCTGATAATGAAAGCTGGGGAAAAGACATTTAAATAGAACTCTGCCTGGCAATATGAAGGATTGCAAGTCCTTAACAATGATAACTTCAGTAAAAACATTCCAAGGTGCTTCACAGAAGAGTTATAGAATAAAATGTACTGCAATGAAGTCATGGTTAAGATAGCCAAAATCTTGGTCAAAGAGGGCCATTTAAGATGGTCATTCCAGAATTAAGGTTTAGGTAGCTGAAGGTAAGTTTGCACAAGAAATGATTCAGAGTGGCAATATGAATATCAAGAACAATTATACCGTTTTGGATACTTGTGGGGGGGATGACTTACCAGGGGCAAGCAACGAGGTTCAGGCCTCTGGCACGGAGCCTGGCCCCGTTGCTCAGAAGGGTAGGGTGGAGAAAGGTAGAGCAATAGTTCTTGGGGACTCGATAGTGAGGGGTACAGACAGACGGTTTTGTGGGGGCGACAGGGACTCACGTTTGGTATGTTGCCTCCCAGGTGCAAGGGTACGTGATGTCGCTGATCGTGTTTTCCGGGTCCTTAAGGGGGAGGGGGAGCAGCCCCAGATCGTGGTCCACGTTGGCACCAACGATATAGGTAGGAAGAAGGGTGAGGATGTCAGACAGGCTTACAGGGAGCTAGGTTGGAAGCTCCGAGTTAGAACAAACAGAGTTGTAGTCTCTGGTTTGTTACCCGTGCCACGTGATAGAGAGTCAAGGAATAGGGAGAGAGAGCAGTTAAATGCGTGGCTATAGGGATGGTGCAGGAGGGAGGGATTCCGGTTTCTGGACAACTGGGGTCCTTTCTGGGGAAGGTGGGACCTCTATAAAAAGGATGGGCTACACCTGAACCTGAGGGGCACCAGTGTCCTTGGGGGGAGGTTTGCTAGTGCTCTTTGGGAGGGTTTAAACTAACTCCGCGGGGGCATGGGAACCAGGACTGTAGCTTTAGGGTACAGGACCTTGAGTGTAGGGAGGTTAGGAATAATGCAGCGATCTCTAAGGAGGGTGCCTGTAACCAGAAAGGAGGATTGAAGTGTGTATACTTCAATGCCAGAAGTATAAGGAATAAGGTAGGTGAACTTGCAGCGTGGGTTGGTACCTGGGACTTCGATGTTGTGGCCATTACAGAGACGTGGGTAGAACAGGGACAAGAATGGCTGTTGCACGTTCCAGGGTTCAAATGTTTTAGTAGGATCAGACATGGGGGTAAAAAAGGGGGAGGCGTGGCATTACTTGTCAAAGACAGTATCACAGCAGTGGAATGGACGATGGAAGAGGACTTGCCATCTGAGGTAGTTTGGGCTGAGGTTAGAAATAGGAAAGGTGAGGTCACCCTGTTAGGTGTTTTCTACAGGCCTCCTAATAGTCCTAGAGAAGTAGAGGATAATATTGCGAGGATGATTCAGGAAAAGAGTGAAGGTAGCAGGGTGGTTGTTATGGGGGACTTTAACTTCCCAGATATTGACTGGGAGAGCTATAGCTCGAGTTCATTAGATGGGTCGGTGTTTGTACAATGTGTGCAGGAGGGTTTCCTGACACAATATGTCGACAGGCCAACAAGAGGGGAGGCTATATTGGATTTGGTTCTAGGTAATGAACCAGGCCAGGTGTTAGACTTGGAGGTAGGTGAGCACTTCGGGGACAGTGACCACAACTCGGTGACTTTTACTTTAGTGATGGAGAGGGATAATCGTGTGCCACAGGGCAAGAGCTATAGCTGGGGGCAGGGAAATTATGATGCAGTGAGGCATGACTTAGGTTGTGTGGATTGGAAAAACAGGCTTCAAGAGAAGAACACTAATGAGATGTGGGGATTGTTCAAGGAGCAGCTACTGCGTGTCCTCGATAGGTATGTACCAGTCAGGCATGGTGTAAAGGGCCTTGTGAGGCAGCCGTGGTTTAGTAAGGAATTGGAGTCCCTTGTGAAAGGGAAGAAGGCGGCATATGTAAAGATGAGGCGTGAAGGTTCAGTAGGGGCGATTGAGAGTTATAAGGTAGCCAGGAAGGAGCTAAAGAGGGAGCTAAGAAAAGCGAGTAGGGGACATGAAAAGTCTTTAGCTGGTAGGATTAGGGAAAACCCAAAGGCTTTCTATAGGTATGTCAAGAATAAAAGGATGACTAGGGTAGGTATCGGTCCAGTCAAGGATAGTAGTGGGAAGTTGTGTGTGGAGGCGGAGGAGATTGGAGAGACATTAAATCAGTACTTTTCATCAGTATTCACTCAGGAACAGGACACTGTTGCTGATGTGAATATGGAATCACAAATAATTAGAATGGATGCCCTGGAAATATGCAGGGAAGAGGTTTTGGGAATATTGGAAAGGATGAATATAGATAAGTCTCCTGGGCCTGATGGCATTTACCCCAGGATCTTATGGGAAGCTAGGGAGGAGATAGCAGAGCCATTGGCCTGGATTTTTATGTCGTCATTGTCAACGGGAATAGTACCAGAGGACTGGAGGATAGCGAATGTGGTCCCATTGTTCAAGAAAGGGAGTAGGGATAGCCCTAGTAACTATAGGCCAGTGAGTCTGACTTCAGTGGTGGGCAAAGTCTTAGAGAGAATGGTAAGGGATAAGATTTATGAACATCTGGGTAGGAATAACGTGATCAGGGATAGCCAGCATGGTTTTGTGAAGGGCAGGTCGTGCCTCACAAACCTTATTGAGTTCTTTGAGAAGGTGACTAAGGAAGTGGATGAGGGTAAAGCAGTAGATGTTGTGTATATGGATTTTAGTAAGGCGTTCGATAAGGTTCCCCATGGTAGGCTAATGCTAAAACTTCAGAGGTATGGCATTGAGGATACATTAGAGGTTTGGATTAGGAATTGGCTGGCTGGAAGGAGACAGAGGGTAGTAGTTGATGGATTATGTTCATCTTGGAGCGCAGTTACTAGCGGTGTACCACAAGGACCTGTTTTGGGACCATTGCTTTTTGTTATCTTTATAAATGATCTAGAGGAAGGACTTGAAAGCTGGGTAAGCAAGTTTGCGGATGACACGAAAGTCGGTGGAGTTGTGGATAGTGAGGAAGGAAGTGGTAGGTTACAGCGGGATATAGACAAGTTGCAGAGCTGGGCGGAAATGTGGCAAATGGAATTCAATGTAGCTAAGTGCGAAGTCGTTCACTTTGGTAGGAATAACAAGAAGATGGATTACTGGGCTAATGGTAGGCTACTTGGTAGTGTGGATGAGCAGAGGGATCTTGGTGTCTATGTACACAGATCTCTGAAAGTTGCCACCCAGGTAAATAGTGCTGTGAGGAAGGCATATGGTGTACTGGGCTTTATTGGCAGAGGAATTGAGTTCCGGAGTCCTGAGGTCATGTTGCAGTTGTATAAGACTCTGGTGAGGCCTCATCTGGAGTATTGTGTGCAGTTTTGGTCGCCATACTATAGGAAGGATGTGGAAGCTTTAGAACGAGTGCAGAGGAGGTTTACCAGGATGTTGCCTGGAATGGTAGGAAGATCGTATGAGGAAAGGCTGAGGCACTTGGGGCTGTTCTCATTGGAGAAGAGAAGGTTTAGGGGAGATCTGATAGAAGTGTATAAGATGATTAGGGGTTTAGATAGGGTAGATACTAAGAACCTTTTACCGCTAATGGAGTCAGGTGTTACTAGGGGACATAGCTTTAAATTAAGGGGTGGTAGGTATAGGACAGATGTTAGGGGTAGATTCTTCACACAGCGGGTTGTGAGTTCATGGAATGCCCTGCCCGTATCAGTGGTGAACTCTCCTTCTTTATGTTCATTTAAGCGGGCATTGGATAGGCATTTGGAAGTTATTGGGCTAGTATAGGTTAGGTAGGACTCGGTCGGCGCAACATCGAGGGCCGAAGGGCCTGTACTGCGCTGTATCCTTCTATGTTCTATGTTCTATGATGTAGGAGAATGAATGGAAAAGTTATCATGGTCCCCAGAAAAGAGACGAGATCAAGACCTAAAAGACAAATGTTTAAGAAACACGGGAAGATCTGTGCTATTAATCATAATATTAATCACAAGCAACTTTCTTTTGGGGTCCCTGGCTTTTGAATCAATCTTTTAACACCAATGAAATGGGTTCCATTCAGGAGTCCAGATCAAAATACACTTGAGGAACAAAGCTGCCTTCTATCTGGAGGTTACATTGAGTGCAGAAGTTGGGAGGCTATGTTGTGGCTGTATAGGACATTGATTCGGCCACATTTGGAATACTACATTCATTTCTGGTCTCCTTGCTCTAGGAAAGATGTTGTGAAAGTTAAAAGGGTTCAGAAAAGCTTTGTGAGGACGTTGCCAAGGTTGGAGGATTTGAGCTATAGGGAGAGGCTGAACAGGCTGGGGCTGTTTGCCCTGGAGTGTCAAAGGCTGAGGGGTGACCTTATAGAGGTTTATAAAATCATGAGGAGTGTGGACAGAGTAAATAATCAAGGTCTTTTCCCAGGCTAGGGAAGTCAAAAAATAAAGGGTATAGGTTTAAGGTGACAGGGGAAGATTTAAAAGGGACCTAAGCGGCAACTTTTTCACACAGAAGGTGGTGCGTGTATGGAATGAGCTGCCAGAGGAAATGATGGAGGTCGGCATAATTACAACATTTAAAAGGTATCTGGGTGGGTATATAAATAGGAAGGATTTACAGGGATATGGGCCAAATGCTGGTAAATGGGACCAAATCAATTTGGAATATTTGTTCTGCTTGGACAATTTGGACCAAAGGGCTTGTTTCCATGCTGTACATCTTTATGACTGAATGACTCGATGGTCCTTTGACTAATCAGTATCCTCTGCTAAAATTTAAGTCAATAGATCTGATCATTTCTCAACTGGTGTCCGCAAACCAAATGGCCACAGAAGCTACAGGATTGTCTGAAAATTCAAGGAGTTCAGTCACACTCTCCAGAGAAACCAGCCTGCCCTATATGCAACATCAGTCCCAGAACGCATGTCAAATACATCTCACTGAAATCCTTTTGAAGTTACTTAATTCTGAAAAGAGGACAAAACGACCTACAGAAAGAAAAAAAAAACTTAATCAGACAGAAGAACTTGTTCAGGCAGAAGTTTGCTTAGGGCACAGACAATTCTCTGGTGCAATCTCCGTGGCAACACCTTATTGGACAGCACTGTCTTCTCATGCAGTAAAAGTTGCTGTTCCCTTGGAGATTGGGGTATTCTTGTGATTCTGTCCCGCCGAGCACAAGACAAACAATGTGTCTATTTTGTCAGCCAAACTCAAATGCTGCACGTATAATTCATTTCTCAAGAGTACAGCAGGTAGAGAGGATGGCAATGCAGTGGCCTGCATTCAGAATGCTGAGGCATGGATGACACTTCTGATGTTATGTCTTTCTTTCTTTAGGCATTCTGTGTGAATGCCTGCAAAATTCAATAGGTTCCCTGACTACGCAAAGTCTCTTTTTGAAGGACCCCATGAAAATTTCTCAAAGTTGAGCAGGGAGGGTCTCTCTAACAACTGAGGAGAAAAGTAAAATCTTTTCCAAAAGCCCTGTGCCAAAGATACTTCTGAGGCCCACAGACTCATTCCTGAAAAGCCATGTCCTCTCTGTTGGAGTTTGTGTTGCCTCTACGGTTCCATCGATGCGTGGCTCAATCTAAACAGACACAGATCAAAATCTACCCCAGTGCAGCAACTTGCAAAGAAAGAGGTTGCCCTGCAGTACAAATGTGTGGAGAACTGGGAAAGATAGAGTCATAGAGATGTACAGCACAGAAACAGATCCTTCAGTCCAACTCGTCCATGCCGATCAGATATCCCGACCTAATCTAGTCCCATTTGCCAGCACTTGGCCCATATGTTTCTAAACCCTTCTTATTCATATACTCGCCTAGATGCCTTTCAAATGTTGTAATTGTATCAGCCTCCACCGCTTCCTCTGGCAGCTCATTCCATGCACACACCACATTCTGTGTGAAAAAGTTGCCCCTTAAGTCTCTTTTAAATTTTTCCCCATCACCCTAAACATATGCCATCTAATTTTGGACTCTCCCACCCCAGCGAAAAGACCTTATTTACCCAATGGATGCTCCTCATGATTTTATAAACCTCTATAAGGTCACCCCTCAGCCTCTGACACTCCAGGGAAAACGCCCTAGCCTATTCAGCCTCTGCCTCTAGCTCAAACCCTCCAACCCTGGCAACATCCTTGTAAATCTTTTCTGAACCCTTTCAAGTTTCACAACAATCTTCTGATAGGAGGGAGACCAGGATTGCATGTAATATTCCAAAAGTGGCCTAACTAATGTCCTATACAGCTGCAACATGACCTCCCAACTCCTGCAATCGTGTGGCTTGTTAGGGTTAATGTATGTCTCTGAGTGAGACTTAAACCCACAGCATTCTGACTCAGAAGCAAGACTGCTACCCAGTGAGCCAAGATTAATACATTCGAAGAATTGGAAGAATTATAAACTGAGGAAGAGAGTCTGGAATTCCAGAAGGACATAGACATGTTGGCGGAGGGGGTGGATAGGTGTTACATAAATACAGAGAAGTGTCAGGTGATACATTTTGGTGGGAAGAACATTGAAAGACAATATTAAATAGAGGATGGTTGTCAGGATGGTGTAGACTGATCTGAGTGTATGTTTGCACAGATCAGTGAAAGTGGCAGGACAAGAAGAAAAACAATAAGTAAAGCATACAGTATCCTTCGCTTTATTAATCAGAACGTAGAGTACACAGTAATGTTGAATTTATCAAAAGATACTTATTAGATCTGAGATACAATCCTACATATGGTTCTTGGCACCATATTATAGCAAAGATATGAATGCATTGGAGAAAGTGTAGAAAGAGTTTACAAGAATAGTTCCAGAAATGAAGAACTTCTTTGATGGGGAAAGATTGAAGAAGCTGAGACCATTCTCTCTTAAGAGAGGAAGGTGAAAGGGAGATTTGATTGAGGCTTTCAAAATCAGGAACAAAATATGCTGGACATAGTATATTGGGAGCATCTATTCCCATTTGTAAAAGGAAAAGGAATAAGAAGGCATGGATTTCAAGCGATCTGCAACAGAAACAATTGTGAAGTGAGAATCTTTTCCCCAGAGCTAATAGTTGGAGTATTGTGGCAATGTTCTGCCCAGAAATGTGGTAGAGGCAAGTTTAACTGAGGCATTCAAGAAGACATGGGGTGATTATTTGGATTAAAAAGTGTGCACGAGTATGAGAGATAAAGCAGGCACTAGACAATAATGTTCATTATTCAAGTCAGTGCAGATACGATGGTCCAAATGGCCTCCCTCTGCTCCATAATAATTCTCTGATTTTGTGATCAGAAAAGTAGGCAATGGAGGCCATTCATAGAGGGTCTGGCTTTTGACAGCAGCCACAAGTCTGCCCATCTGATTCCAGTGGGAAGCACGATCTATTAGTTTTCGAGTGGAGTGATCTAGAATTCCAAAGCCTTGGGACGTCTCGTGATTGTGAAAGGTCTCACTTGCATGGCAAATGCGTTTATCCTCTATCCCTTCCAAACTGGTCACCGATGCCAAGCCTTCCCCGCATTGGCACTCAGGATGAGAATTAACCACATCAGTTCAGTTCAGATCCCACTCGGGGCAATCCCAGAGCTGGCCAGGTTTTGTAATGTTGAATACAGGTCACAGAAGTATTTGCTTGCCAATAAGCAAAGTTTGACTTGAGCTGTTTGAGAGTTTAATTATTCATGGCCAGCACTTGAGGGAGATCGGCTATTGCAAGTTTAAAGTGGCAGCAGAGTCTGTGGTGATGAAAACGGCTTTTTGACACCCGCTGGTGAAATGTTACAGAATTGTATAACGACATGAGATGGCAGTCCATTGTCAAAATTAGGCAAACTTTCAGTCCCCCCAGGCATTTACAACACGTGGCTTATCACAGTGAAGATTCTCTCGCATTCACCTGGTACCAGGGATTTGTCATGAGAAAATTATAACTAGCCTGCAGATGAATGTCAATAAAGTAATCAAAAAACTTGCATTTACGCAAATACTTTGACAACCTCTGGACAACCCAGAGTGCTTCACAGTCAATGAAGTACATCTTTGCAGTGCACTCAGTAATTAGTGAATTTAATACATCCAATAATCAGTTACGGATAACGAACACAAGCCACTCAAGTCACTCACCCACACCGAATTGAATTTGATTGCTGTTTTCTCAGGCTGAAAGATAGTCATGTCCTGTCCAACATCGTATTCAAATAAGCTTCTTATCTCTCAGAAGGGCTTCAAAATAACAAAGAGTGCATTTGCAATGTGAGGATTGTTGTGGTGCTGATAAACATGACAGCCAATTTTCATATATCAGCGTCCTGGACACAAAAATGAGATCAGCGTCGGCTGAGCTTAGAAATGATAATGCCACGAAGGACATAGGAAATAGGAACAGAAATGGGCCATTCAGCCCTTTGACTCTGCTATGCTATTGAATATGTTAACTGTATCTTGAACTCAATTCTATTTTCCAGCCTTTAGTGTCCAAATATTTTATCAAATTCAACCTCAAATATGCTAAATGATTGAATATCCTTCAAAGCCCTTTCACAGTACGGAATCCTTTAAGTGAAGACATTTCTCCAAGTCACAGTTTCAAATGGCCAATCACTTGTCCACAGGCTTCCTCAGGGAAATAACCTCTCTGTATCAAATGAGTCAAGTCCTCTCAATATCTTCAATACCTGATGACATTTCCTTTCATTCTTCTAAACTATAAAGAGTCCAGACCTGATTTGCTGAATCTTTTCTCACCTCCCTTCTCATCCCACATCAACTGGAGCAGTTCAGGGAAGTGGCTAACGCAATGTCTCTTGGGGAATGAAGAGTTAGGCAATAATTGGTTGTGACACACATGGTTACAGAATGAGTAGAAGTAAGATATATGACCAAAGAATACAGAAGCCTGTTTGAGGTACAAAGATGTCATCCAAAAGGCAGCACCTCTAAAAGTGCAATGCACTCATGGGATTAAGTGGAGGGCCTAGGTCTAGATTATCTGCATCCATTAAATGTTTCCAACACAGAAGAAGTCCATTTGGTACACTAGCTCTCTGGGAGATCAATTCAAGCAATCCCACTCCCTAGCCTATTCCCTTCTGTCACTTTGGATGATTATCACATTTCCTTTTAAGACTGTCAACACCACTGGGGTGCTGCTCTGGAAACTTTGCCCCACTACTTCCAACTCATTATCTTGCAACAAGACATCACCTACCTCAAAATCACTAGCATCATTTGCTATTTCCAAAGATTTGATAAAGTCAGGAGCAGCAAACACTGGTTCATTAATCAGGATTGCCTTCAGCTCCTTAAAGGCTGCTTGGCATTTTGCTGACCAAATCCCATTTATCTGTTTCTGTAACATATTTGTTGACATTACAGTTATTTTGCTGAAGTTAGGCATAAATTTCTGATACAACCCACACATTCCTAAAAATCTCACAATTTCCTATCTGGTTTCAGGAACAAAGGAATTTGATCAGAGTCTCCACTTTAGCCATTCTTGATAATACTTACCTTTGTCCTATGATATGTCACAAATAAGTTACTTCTGCTTTTGGAAATTCACTTTTGGCCAATTTTATTATTAAGCCAGCTAATAACTGCAGTTGCTTAATCAATTCTGTAGTTGCCTCACTCTTCCCACATATTATCATATATCATGACATAATCTAAATAAATTACACACTTTGGTACTTCAGCTCCGACTTGATCCACAAGTCTTTGGAATGTAGCTGGGGTATTTTAAAACCCAAATGTTATTTCTTAATGTTATATAACCCACCTCACAACCTATAGGACTCAATATTGAGTTCAACAACTTCAGATGAATACCTCTGTCTTCCATTTTGTTTCCCTAATCTCACCGTGTATTGGTGGCTTTGCTTTCAGCAATGTTCAGCCATTTTCTCCTTTTCACACCTAGCCTTTATCTCCTTTGCCATCATGAGCATTACCTTTGCCTTTTTTTCTTGTCACATTTACCAATTATTCTACTCACTCTTCCTTCCCCTCTATCAATTACATTAAAGCCACCATTCTCCAGCCTATCCAATTCTGCAGAAGACAAGATGTTAGACTCAAAATGTTACCTCTGCTTCTATCTCCACAGATGCTATCAGACCTGCTGACATTTTTCAATACTTTCTGTTTTACACTGATATAACCTATTTGATGTAAAAAAAGGTGAATATTTCTTGCAGTTTTTCGTCTGGGTGGCATTTGTCAGTATTCTTTCAACATATCACTTTTATAGAATCATATAGCACAGAAACACATCCTTCAGTCCAACTCGTCCATGGCAACCAGATTTCCCATAACAAACCAGTCCCATTTGCTTGCATTAGACCCATATCCCTCTATACCTTCCCTGCACATGTGCAATTGTCTTTTAAATGTTGTAACTATATCTGCATTACCACTTCCTCTGGCAGTTCATTCCATATACTTGTACACACCACTAATCCTGTTGATACAATCTTCCAACCTGGATACGAATCGGTTTTCATTATGACATTTACTTTCTATAATTGATGCAGAACCCACTCATATTAGGAGCTAACACTACAGGTGAACTCCAGCTTCTTTGGCTAGGTTCAATGAAATGATTTTTTGGCGTGTATTGAGTCTCTGTTTCTACCTGAGCTTGTTTCTCAAGGCTTAACTGATAAGATTTCCTTTTATTGGCACAAGGTCTCCTACATCCACTTTATGTCTCACTGATATCATACATCCACGTACAGTTTTCCTTTTCCTTCCTAAGAAACTTAATTAGGTTTTCCCATTGTCTTTTCCCTAACTAAGAAGACAGAGTGTCCCACTGTCCTAGCATTTCCATATTGGCTGGTCAAATTGTAAAATGTTCACTTTATGAAGTATCTACATCTCCTTAAATCTCTCTTTTACTGGGTCTGTCATCCTCCACTAATCCAACACAATTTACTCTTTCTCACTTTCTTCTCTTCCTTCACGTGACATACTCCTGATCGCAGAAAGAAAAATCGACTATCTATTAGATAGGTCACTTAACTAACCCTCCTCACCACCCTGTAGGGACACTGAATTTCACTTTTATAGATTCAGCATGTAGAACAATAATACCAATACTTTGTCTCCTGCTTGAAATGTTCTAGACGGAAGATATTTCTCACCCCATGCCTTCATTCTCACTTGTGAACTTCTTTAAGTGCTCCTATGCAACTTTCTATGTTCCTGTTAAGTCTCTCTAGAAACAGGGACTCATAATCTAACATTGAGGATTAATTTGCCTTAAACAATTCTAATGGGCCTTTTTATCTGTGGCCATAATCAGTCTGAATGCACTAAGCCCAGTTAATTCATTTGGGAAATCTGTGGTAGCAAGGAGTTAAAAAAAAGCTGATCCAATGTCCCAGTCCTGTGGGTATTCATGACAAAAGCCATTAATCATTATTTCAAGAGTTGATGATAACTCTGTGAAGCTGCTCTTGTGGATGATATACAATGTGCACTAACTGTTTTATACACAGATTTCTGGCTGTTTCCTGGAAAATGTTACGTATGAAGTTGGATTGCATTTCAATTGGTAGTCCATAATTAACTGAGTTGATCTTTCCATGACTACCTTAGCTGCCATTGTCCTTAAAGGAATGGCTTCTCGAAATCAGGTTGTCATATCCAGAATTGTAAAGATATAGTGGCTTGTTGTAATGGTCTTATACAATCTACTAACACTTGATTAAATGCTTCTTCAGAAACTGGTATGGTTATTAAAGATAACAGTTTGATTACATGTTGAGGGTTTCTGACATATATGACACATTTAACAAGATATCCTCATGGTGCCCGAGTCAGGGAAAATGCCTATTTATCAATGCTTAAACTCTCCATATCCCTACCCCATATGAATTCCTTGCACCTCTTGTAATATCTCCTAACAAAATTTGGGTGATATTGCTGCCTGGTGGAACATTCCCTGTCCACAGGTTTGTGAGCATATCTCCACCTCCTCACCAGGACAGCATTCTTAATGTGATAGGATTCTGGAAGTCCTTCAGACTAAACTCAAATGAGAGATATTTCTACAAATGTATTTAACTTACAATCTGCTTTCACAGTCGTACTGAGTGAAGACATGCCAAATACAACCATTGAACCTCTTTCAATAAACCTTCAGTTATTATAACAAATACTTGCAGGATTGCTTTGAACACAGGTCGTGGACTTTGTTTGGCCATTGCTCTGGTTACTACAACTGATGGAACAACCTCCATGCAGTTTGTTCCTGTGACTGTTCTATTTAACCACATTCTGGGATTATGGGTGAAGTTATAACCATTACTCCAGCTAAGATGTTCCCATGTAAAAGAACACCTCCATATCCCTTACTACACATTTTGATAGGACCTGTACAAGTTCAAACATTTCCTAACTGAACTTGAGATTGCGACTCCAGTGATCGGAGGAAACACAGACACAGGGAGAGTATGCAAACTCCACACAGACAGTCGCCAGAGGCTGGGAATGAACCTGGGCCCCTGGTGCTATGAGGCAGCAGTGCTAACCTCCGAGCCACCATGCCGCCCTAACTCTGACTGGTTTTCTCTCTAACTCTTGCATCTCCTTTGCCAACCAATGTTCAATTCCATCTTCCTTTCCTTATCTTTGTCTTTACTCTGAAATTCATGCTTCCTTATGAACAAACTGAAACTCAATATGTCCCAAGCCTGATGTCTCACTACCTGGAGTGCTTGGTCTTCACTATCTCTCTCTCCTAAGCCCAACTTCAATGATGGCACATCATTTTAGCCCTTGAAGGAAATTGCACTTCTAATCTGCTTGCAAATTCAATCAATCTGGCTTCTGTGATCTTTTTTCATTTTGCCAAGGGTCAGCTCTGCCACCTTCAGGAAGGCTTCAGCAATTTTAGTTTATTTATCTTCTGGCACTTACTCCAGCTCCACACCCAGTTGTACGTAGTCTTTATTGCAAGGTTCCAGACAAGCCCCCAGACAGGAGTACTGCACCAGTGTGGGGCAGCACGGTGGCTCAGTGGTTAGCACTGCTGCCTCACAGCCCCAGGGACCTGGGTTCAATTCCAGCCTTGGGTGACTGTCTGTGTGGAGTTTGCACATTCGCCCTGTCTCTGTGTGGGTTTCCTCCTGGCGCTCCAGTTTCATCCCACAGATGTGCTGGTTAGGTAAATTGGCCATGCTAAGTTGCCTATAGTGTTCAGGAATGTGCAGGTGAGGGGGCAAATGTAGAGTAATAAGGTAGGGTGAATTACTCTTTGGAGGGTTGGTGCAGCCTTGTTGGGTTGGATGATCTGTTTTCAAACTACAGGGATACTGTGCTGGAAATCAATGCTCATTACTCCACTTGCGTCACCACTGTGAGAATTTGATTAAACCCTTGAATTGCCCAATATTACCTGTTTCATTCAGGTTAAAGCAAAATGTGCACCAGTTTCTTTTTAATCAATAAGAAAATAGCAATTTATTGTAATTAAGCTTCCTTTTTTAAATCACAAGCAAGAAAAGTACATGATTTACTATCTTATGACTCCTTTTAAAATTCCCACACCATAGGCAAAACACAAATATAACAGGTGGGACAGGGAAAGAAAGGTCTGAAAATCATAGTTCTCGATGATAAATGTTGATAAAATGTTTTTTTTTAAATTATTTGTTCCTATCAATTCATTGATTGTCAGTTTTTCATTGATTGGTTAAGAATTTGTCCTAGTCTCTGAAGGTGATTTTGGTCTTTTTCCTTTCAACAAGGGAATTTATGGGGAGCAACCCGAGAATTAGCAAATCTCTTTCTCTCCCTTCTGTGTGGACAATTAACAGAAAATCTCCTAGCCCTGGTTCTCATGCACCATTTCCCCACGTCCATTAACTGATCAGATTTGGGAGTCAGCAGAGGCGGGCTAGACCTTTCTGCTCTGCCTTTGCAAACATTTGCAGCCTAGGTTGCCACCTTTAAAGAGCCACATGGAAAGATTGGACAAGCTCGGGATGTTTTCCTCTGAGAAATCGGTGGCTCAGTGGCCCAATGGTTAGCACTGCTGCCTGACAGTGCTAGAGACCTGGATAATTATCTGACGTCGTAGGCTGTCCCACTATCTAAGATAATAGTTGAATTCCCGAGTGAAAGCCATGATTTAATCAGCCTCCAGATCCCAACCACTTGCTGCATTTTCTATTGTTTACTGAATATTTGTGCTGCTTGGTTCACCAATCACCTCCCATCCCTGCCCCTTCTACGCTAAGAGGAAGAGTTTCTCTCTATTTCTTCTGTCCTCATGATTTTGAATGCCTCTGTCAAATGTTGTCTCAAACTCGGAGTCATAGAGTCCCTACAGTGTGGAAGCAGGCCATTTGGCTCAGCGAGTCCACACCCATCCTCTGAAGAGCATCCCACCCAGACCCACCCCATTCCTGTAATCCTGTATTTCCCATGGTTAACTCACTTAGCCTGCGCATCCACATTCTTCACACATACCTCACTGTCAGTAGGAATTTACCATTCGGCAGCTGATGTGATGCTGAAAGAGGGGGAGGTTAAAAGGATGGGAGGAGTCCCATGTGGAACATAAAACAACAGAACACAGACTGATGGTCTGATTCCTTTCTGCACACTCAATGTAATTCTATTGCATAGGGATTTCCAATATAAAACATGCACTGGGAACAGGGGACTAAATTTAGCCTCTTTTGTCTGAGATTTTAGTTTTAATGGAAGATTGATCTGCTCACAGATCCTTTATAAAAGCTAACAACAGAAATGTATATTAGCTTTGGTCCATCGCTCTGAAACAATTTCACGACATTGCTTACAAGATCCCCCCCCTTTCAACCTGTGCTTTCAGGCATCTGCCAACAGAGGTCCTCATTGAGCTCTGAATACCTTTAAGTGTTCCCTCTTGATGTTGGTATTTGAGATTAACCCACTCACTCTTTCAAGCTGTGGGCAAGGGTTGTCAGTCCTAATTGCCAGAGCATCCATGGCTGGCACATAGGTGAAATAGAAGGGTTTGTATGGTAAAGTCCATTCCTCTTGGTAAGGAGACTCGGGTTAAAGAGCCATCTGCTTCAGAGGTATGTGATACTATCTCTGTTGAACTTTCATTCAACACTCTCTGATTATGAAGGTGTTGCAGCTCGGAGGAAGAAATAAGGACAATTCAATTGGCTGGACAGGGGGTTGCTCCGTTATGACGGGCATATTTGGTGACCAAGCACGGAGAGGTGGTTCTGGTGATGTAATGAAGACTCTAGGAATCCCTACAGCCAAGGTTGGAAAATCTTCCAGTGTGGGGATACCCAGAGCTGAAGAGTTGAGATTCCCTATGATTGAGGCTGGAAGCAGGTGAAGTTTGGACGTCCCTGGATTTCAGGTAGCAGCCATTTTTGGTGTGAGGGATTTGAGGATCTGCCGGTCCATCTGTCCTCATGAGACGAACAGTCGATTAGGCTCATTGACAATCTTGCTAAGAGATAAGCTCAGGAAATGGATGAGGATTGTCCAACAAGCCTCCAGTTTTCTGAACATGGGGCAGTTCAACTGCCTGGGTGAAAATGACAAAAATCAGACATGTAGTGACCTAGATGTTGTCTCTATTATCATTGTCCGGCATGAATGTAGTGCAAATGCTACTTGCCACTGATCAGACCAAACTGGAATGTTGTCTAGGTCTATGGACATGGATGACTTCAGTATCTGGACATTGTGCAATGTTTGGTTTCATTCACAATCATTAACAAAAATAACAAAGGGTGGCAAGGTGGCTCAGTGGTTAGCACTGCTGCCTCACAGCACCGGGATCCCAGGTTCAATTCCAGCCTCAGGTGCCTATCTGTGTGATGTTTGCACATTCTCTCTGTGTCTGTGTAGATTTCCTCTGGGTGCTCCGGTTTCCTCCCACATTCCAAAGATGTGCAGGTTAGGTAAGTTGATCATGCTAAATTGCCCATAGCGTTAGATGCATTAGTCAGAGGGAAATGGGTCTGGGTGGGTTACTCTTTGGAGGGTCGGTGTGGACTGGTAGGGAATCTAATTGAATCAAACTACTTCTGACCTTATGATGCAGAGGAGATCATCAATGAAACAGTTGAAGATGATTGGGCACTACCCTGAGGAACTCCTCCCCAGATGACCAGGGGCTGAGATGACTGACCTCCAACACCCACAACCATCTCCCTTCATGCCAGGTATGACTCCAGTCAGTGGAAGGTTTTCCGTCTAATGTCAGTTGAATTCAACTTTGCCCACCATCCATTCTGCAATATTCAGTCAAATGTTGCCTTGACCTTTAAAGGTAGTCACTCTTGCCTGACCTCTGGAGTTTAACCCATTTCTTTCTGTTTGCATTAAGGCTACATTGAAGCTGAAAGTCCAGGTAAAACCCAGAGGTAGCATCAGCAATGGGCTATGCTTTTGTAAGAGTGGATTACATCAGTATCTGGACATTGTGCAATGGGAGTGTCGATGACTCCTTCCATAGCTTTTCTGCTGAATCAGAGTGAAATGATAGGGCACCTTTTGGCCAGGTTGTTTTTCAGAGTCATTGAACTATACAGCAAGGAAACAGACCCTTCCGCCCAATTTGCCCCTGCCGATCAAGATTCCTAAACTGAACCAGTCCCATTTGACTGTATTTGGCCTATTCCCTCTAAACCTTTCCCATTCATGTACCTGTCCAAATGGTTTTTAAATGCTGTAACTGTACCTGCTTCTACCACTTCCTCTGGCAGCTCGTTCCATATACACCCCATCCTCTGAGTGAAAAATATTGTCCTCGGGCCGCTTTTAAAAAAATCCCCTCATGCTTTAAATCAGTGCTGTCTAGTTTGGACTCCCCTACCCTGGGCAAAAGACCTTGGCTATTCACCTTATCCATGCTCCTCATGGTTCAATAAACCTTGATAAAGTCACTCCTCAGCATTCTACACTTCAAGGATAAAAGTTCTAGCCTATCCCATCTTTCATGATGACTTGTGTCCTTCAGTCTCAGTAACATCCTCTTAAATATTGTTTTGCGTCCTTTCCAGTTTAATAACATCCTCCTATTGTGTCTGTTTTAGATAGAATATGAGTGAGCAATTTTCTATATTGTCCCACAGATGTTTGTAGGCTGAGAAGCGACAGATGGGGTTCAGTTTAGATGAATGTGAGGTGTTGCATTTTGACAAGGTGAACCAGGGTAGGACTTATACACTTACTGGCAGAATCCTGGGGAGTGCTGACAAACAGAGACCTCGGGGTTCAGGTGCATAGTTCTTTGAAAGTGGAAGTACAGGTAGACAGGATGGTGAAGAAAGCATTTGGCGCGCTTGCCATTATTGGTCAGTGCATGGAGTAAAGGAATTAAGACTCCCAGTTGCAGCTATAGAGGAGATTGGTGAGGCCACGTTTAAAATATTGTGTACAGTTCTGCTTGCCCTGCTATAGGAAAGATGTTGTTAAAGTTGAGAAGGTATAAGAATGATTTACAAGAATGTTGCTGGGACTGGAGGGTTTGAGCTATAAGATTAGATTCCCTACAATGTGGAAACAGGCCCTACTGCCCAACCAGTCCACACAGACCCTCTGAAGAGCAACCTATTCAGACCCATTTCCCCTCTGACTAAAGCACCTAACATAGTATGGGCAATTTAGCATGGCCAATTCACCTGCCCTGCACATCTTTGGACTATGGGAGAAAACCGGAGCACCTGGAGAGAACCCACGCAGACACAGGGAGAATGTGCAAATTCCACACAGAGAGTCACCCAAGGCTGGAATCAGCCCTGGAACCTTGGTGCTGTGAGGCAGCAGTGCTAACCACTGAGTCACCATGCCACCCAAAGAGAGGCTGAATAGGGTGATACTATTTTCCCTGGAATATCAGAGTCTGAGGGGTGACCTAATGAAGGTTTATAAAATCATGAGGGGCATGGATGGGCTGAATAGCAAAGGTTTTTTTTCCTGGGGTCAGGGAGTCCATATCTATAGGGCATAGGTTTAAATTGAGAGGGGAAAGATTTAAGGACCTAAGGGTTAATTTTTTCATGCAGAGGGCGATGTGTGCAGAACAAGTGCCAGAGGAATAGTGGAGGTGGGTAGAAATATAACATTTAATAGGCATCTGGATGGGTATATGAACAGGAAAGCTTCAGAGGGATAAGGACCAAATGCTGGCAAATAAGACTAGATGACATTGAGATGTCTGGTCGGCTCAAATGAGTTGGGCCGAAGGGTCTGCTTCTGTGCTGCAGACTCTATGACCCCGTGACCATATGCACTAGAGCAGCTTAGCTTGGTGTGTGGCTGAGTCTGGGGCACATGTCTTCAGTACTATTGCCAGAATGTTGTCAGGGCCCATAGCCTTTGTGGTATCTGGTGCCTTCACCTGTTTCTTCGTATCCCTGGGGAGTGAATTGTAATTGTTGAAGATTGCTTATAGTGGGGCCTCACAGTTAAAGTATCCAATCCCTGGTCATGATTTGGAGATGCCGGTGTTGGACTGGGGTGGCTTGAAAATCACACAACACCAGGTTATATTCCAAAAGATTTAATTCGAAGCACTAGCTTTCGGAGCGCTGCTCCTTCATCAGGTGCCAATCCCTGGTATTCTTCCAGTAAATCCCCTCTGCACCCTTTCAAAGGCCTTAATATTCTTTCCAAAATCCCCAGAAACAGACAAAAGCACTGGAATTTTACAAAGGTGAGAGCAACCTTCATGGCCATGAACCAACCACCTCTTTGCGTGAAGATATGGATCCCATTTGTCGTGTCAGTGGACTTAAAAACTTGCCATGTCAGCTTGAAAGGCTGATTGCTATGATCTGGAACTTGCTGTCTGTTAGGGTAATGGGAACATAGTTCCTTTCAACAGGACTCCATATGCCCCACAACCTCAGAGTGTATGCTAATTGACTGCAAGATGCTGACTAACTGCTCCAATTCTACAGCATTAACAGGCCTGTTTCAACAGCAAGGTGAGTATCAGCATTAGCCTATTCTTGTCTGATCCGGATTATGTGCTGACAGTCTAATTCGGGGAAGGTGGGAAGTGCTTCTGAGCTAGTTTCAGAAACAGAAGGTTGATCTAATTTTGCCTGATCCCTTTAGTTCTATTGCAAAGTTTTGCCAGATAACTGCTCCCAGGGACAGTGGAAGTTCATTTTCTACTCCTGCAGGTGCCAATCATAGAGATGTACAGCACGGAAACAGATCCTTCGGTCCAACTCGTCCATGCTGACCAGATTTCCGAAATTAATCGAGTCCCATTTGCTTACATTTGGCCCATATCCCTGTGAACCCTTCCTATTCATATACCCATCCAGATGCCTTTTAAATGTTGTAATTGTACCAGCCTCCACCACTCCCTCTGGCAGCTCGTTCCATACACGCACCACCCTCTGTGTGAAAAGGTTGCCCCTTGGGTCCCTTTTAAATCTTTTCCCTCTCACCCCCTAGTTTCAGACTCCCTAGCTTGGGAAAAAAATCATTTCTATTCACCCTATCCCTATCCATGCCCCTTATGACTTTGTAAACCTTCATAAGGTCACCCCTCAGCCTCTGACACTCCAAGCTGTTCAGCCTCTCCCTAAAGTCCATAGACATACCACCCTCTGCGTGAAAAGGTTGCCCCTTAGGTCCCTTTTAAATCTTTTCACTTTCACCTTAAACCAATGTCCTCTGGATTTGGACTCCCCTATCCATGCCCCTCATGATTTTATAAACCTCTATAAGGTCGCCCCTCAGCCTCTGACAGTTTAGGGAAAGTAGCCACAGCCTATTCAGCCTCTCCCTAAAGCTCAAACCCTCTAACCCTGGCAACATCCTTGTAAATCTTTTCTGCAGCCAGTCCCATTAATGAACAGAAAGATCGAGGTCCCTTGTGCACTGTGTTGTCAACTCCAGGGGCTTAGTGTTTGCACTAGAGCTGGTTGGATAGTGTTTACAGAGCTAACACAAACACGATGGATCAAACTGCCTTCTCCTGTGTTACACATCAGGTTCTGCACAGAAGGTATACAGTTATTTTTCACCTCCTTCAGAATGATCAGTCTGCTTAACGTTCAGTGCTGGATGAGTATATATTTCTTTAGTCTGCTCTCTTCACCAACCCTCCACAATCTCCATTCCTTCAGCACGGACTCCATCCCTCTCCCTGACAATAGGTCGAGGTGAGCCCAGAGCCCTTGCAAATTACCTGCTTCATTGTTGACCCTGAGCTTTGAACCACACAGAGACTGGCCACAACTAGGAACATGACTTTCAAACCTTCATCATCATCCGATTCCCTCCCACCCTTCCCCACCTTATCATCTGTTGAAACTCACTTTCTTACTTACACTGTCTCTCACCTTGATCATTCCACTGCATCCCTGAGTCAGTCCATTATCTGATCCAGGGATAAAAAAAACTGCAAATGCTTGAAACCAAAGCAGACAAGCAGGAGGCTGGAAGAACACAGCCAGCATCGGGAGGTGGAGTAGTCAACATTTCTGCTATTAACCCTTCTTCAGTCCTGGCTTGCTGTGTTCTTCCAGCCTCCCTGTTTGTCCATTGTCTTTGCCATTGATTTCAACTCTGAGTCAGAAGATTGTTGGTTCAATTCTCTCCCTAAATCTGAACACAAAAATCTCGGGCTACTCTGCAGTGTTGCACTACCAGAATGGATGTCTTTCAGACATTAAACCAAAGCCCTTCCACCTTCTTGGGCTCACATAGAGATCCTAAGGTGAAAGAGCTAAGTTGAATTGTAGAGTTATTTCATATTTCCTGGCCAGTATTCATCGTTCAAACATCACCAAAAAGATTGTCGTTGTTAAATTGTTGGAGCTTGTTGTCATTAAATTAATCACCATGTGTCTGCAGACAGTGATTAAGCTTTCAAAATGCTTTCAGTATAATGCAAGGAGATATATAAATTCAACTCTTGCGTTCGCATCCCGCATAACTGAGAATCCACCCAAATCTCTACTTCCAAGGCTTATCTCGCACAGAGTCACATTTACACATACATTCCCTCCACACCCCGTTTCTGTTGAGATGGCCAATAGGTGCTGGTCTTGCCAATGACTCCCACACTTCTTGAGCAGACAAAACAAAATGCTTCTTTGTAGCCAACCCCTTTGGCCAGTCTCTGTCTGAATGTCTTCAACCGTGGCTCAGTGTCAAAAGATTTTGACAGTATCCCTACAAAACTCCGTAGGAAATTTTAGCATTTTAAAGCCGATATATAGATGCAACTTGTTACCGTTACCTTTCTAAGTCAGTGGAATTCCTCCACCCCCCACCCACCCTCCCAACATAAATTGCAATTACACTCCAAGTGGAAAATTGGATGCAGTAGAGAATATTTAATGTAAGCTGGGCTGCTGCTGCTGTTATGAGAACAGAATGAGAGGCAGCCTTTGTCCGTGGCTAACCTGTTTCCCAAATCTAATCTTGAAGTGTCTGATTCCTACAACAGTTGCTTGAATAATTGAAATGTTCCGATTTCCAACACAGAGATCCCTCGCACGCAAATGGAAGAAAATCACAGATAAATCTGATTACCCGCCCCATTCTGATTATTTTGTCAACATCGTTCTCATTTTGTCCTAACAGCCAGTGCTGAAGAAACTCAATGCAGGATCCAATTGAACCTGACAACAGAAAGCAAGTGGGAGTCGACATCAGAGAGGCAGTGATTAGCTCAGGTTGTTCTGCCCTTCATGTTATTACAAACTATGTGCAGGTTACTCCAAACCCTACATCCATGCCAGTCTTAATAAATCCTTTGGGATATCAACTCCCCAGCAACAACCCTGACCACTTGACAATGTCTTTGCTTCAATGAATTAGCCAAGACACACCAATACCATCAAAACCATGTTTACAATAAACATTTGGTCTCTTGCATTTTACTTTTCATGGTTGCACATAATGACAAGGCCACAAGTTCCAGTCAGAATGGAAATTCCTGTTAGTCCACTCTGATGAGTCATTGGTATAACATAGAAACATAGAAGACAGGAGCAAGAGTAGACTATTTGACCCTTCAACTAGGCGAAAGTGAGGATTGCAGATGCTGGAGATCAGAGTCAAGATTAGAGTGGTGCTGGAAAAACACAGCAGGTCAGGCAGTATCCAAGGAGCAGGAAAAATCAACGTTTCAGTCAAAAGCCCTTCATCAGGAATTCCTGATGAAGGGCTTTTGTGTGAATTGTCAAGTTTCCTGCTCCTCGGATGCTGCCTGACCTGCTGTGCTTTTCCAGCACCACTCTAATCTTGACATTTGGCCCTTCAAACCTGCTTCACCAGTCAATATGGTCGTTGCTGATCATCTGGAAACCCCACAGACTCACCACTCTCTGGGGCAAACATTTCTCCAGATCTAAATGTCCCCCTGGGACTGGGATCGAATTTACACACAGCATTCATGTTGAATAACTATCGTCCCCTCACACCAGCTCTTTGTACAGTGACGGTGGGAGCCTCCATCGCAGTTTCAGTTGTGAGCTCAGTTTGCAGCTGTTTGCAGCTCAGATAGGACCAAAGCAGAGAGTTTGCAGTGAATTCCCCCTCACCTTCAAATCTTCGGCTCACACAAAGTGAGCACGGGCCTCCCTCATCTTGCTTGGTCGTTGAATGCAATGATGTTGACGGTGAGATTAAAATGGCAAATTTTTGTGACTAAAGGTTGGGCGTCTCACAATTCGCTTCCTCAAATTAGAATCCAGAGAACTAGACATGACGCTATTGGAGCATTCCCATTTTCCAGCAACCACACCGCCAAAGCAGAGTACGATCCAGCTTCTACCTCCAGGCAGGATGAGTGCACAAATAAGGCTTGACACCGGCTCCAAAACAGTGAGCACAACTATCTAGAAGGACAAGGATATGAGTTGCTGGAAACGCCTCTCTGTACATGATCCTTCCTACCCCTGTGTTAAAGACTTAGTCACACATTCAGTGTTTCTCCATTGTCACAGTCCTGGATCTCCCCTCTTGAAGAACCTGTATACTATGTACTGCAATGGCTGACCACCACCTTCCCTGTGGCAACAAAGGATGGGCAATAAGCCATGCCCATCAGCAACACCCACACCCCGAGATCGGATTGTCAAAACAAGATAACCACATGGCAGGCAAAAGTAGTGGAGGAACTGAATGAATGTGAGGAAAAAGAGTTTGAAGATTATTTTGACAACAGAGTATAGTGACACTCAACTAGAGAGGCAAATGGTAATTTGGCCTTCATCACAAGAGTACAGGAGCAGGGATGTCTTGCTGCAATTGTACACAGCCTTGGTGAGACTATACCTGGATACCTGGAGTATTGGCTACAGTTTTGGTTTCCTTATCTGAGGAAGGATGTTCAGGCGATGAAAGGAACGTTACAGTTCCTGGGATGGCAAATTAGGTATGAAAAGGGATAGATTAATTCATATATTAAAAGAAAGCGAGGTTCATCTCATAGAAACCTACAAATTCTAACAGGACTAGAAAGGGTAAATGCAAGAGGATATTCCCAAAATAATGGGCCATAGTCTCATGATAAGGGGTAGACCATTTAGGACTGAGATGAGGAGAAATTCTTATACCCAGAGAGTAGTGGGGCCATGGAATTCCCTGCTAATTGAGACCAATGTTTTCAAGGAGGAGTTAGGTGTCATTTGAGCTGAAGGAATCAAAAGATGTGCTGAGGAAGCAGGAACGGGGACTGAGTTGGATGATCAGTCATGATCATACTGAATGGTGGAGCAGGCTTGAAGGACTGAAGGAACTACTCTATTACCTATTTTCTATGATTCTGTGACAAGTTTCAAAGGAAGTGTTCCCAAGAGAAGAAGCCAAGTGAAAGCAGAGTGACAGGATTAGGACATATTGCCCGAAAGCACACACAGACTCACCCATCCCAGAGTAGACACAGAATGCGGCACACTAAAAGGATGATGCAGAGGGAATAATCGGAACTAGGTTCAGGATAAATTCAGCACAGAAGCACTGGAGGAGTTTACTTTTTAACATTGAGAACAGTTCTGCTTGCTGGATATGAATAAGCCTTATTCTCCAGTTCAGAGTTCACTGCCATCAATTAGACCCAAACACTTGGAGAATGGGGACAGAGACATTTCTTTTCACAGCACATTTGTTAATGCGTGAGATGCTTTGAGGCCTGTGGGCAATCAGTCGCTCAGTAGGATCACGACGGAAATTGATAGATTTCTAAGATTGTAAATGTCAAGGATATGGGGATAATGAAGGAGAATGGTGCTGAAGTTGAAGATTAGACATGATCTCATTGAATGAGCTAGAACGGCTGAAGGGCCTACTCCGATTTCTTATGTTTTCGTAAAGAGAGGGTCTGGCAGGATCATCTGAAATGAGAAATTATTGGCCAAGTATCTGAAGGCCAGGAATAGTTGGCAATGAATGAACCAACTTCCTTAGGTACTGCAGAACAAAAAGGATTCTAGCTTGAAGACGTGATGACAGCCCAAGACCATGCTGTGACCCGAAGTCCTTTTATTTTGCAAATGAGCAGCTTTGAAAATGTTTTGAATTAATAACGCATAATACAGCAACATAAATACAGCGGTGGTATACCAGCCCCACATCGTAAAATCCCTGATACACCTCACCTTTGCCTGAATATATAGTTTGCAATACCACAACTGGTGTTCCTTGTTTGTCTTCCAGGCAGAACATTACTAAAAGTGCCCTCCTTCCCTTGCCTCTCTATAAGGCACAGTCAAGTAATCAAACTGCCAGCTACAAAGACATAAACAATATCATGGAGAAAATACTCTGGTCTGGCTGTCAGGTACTTGGGATAGATTTGTGTAAATATCGATTGATTAATTGTGAAGGTGCAATTGCCAAAATAAGTCAGACGCTGAGAATGTTAGTTGACTTGTCTGGATGCCAATAGCGCGGCTGTGGTTACCATGAACTACTCTCCTTCCCAACCTCTCCCCTCACCTAAGGCATGGTGATACTCAGGTTAAACCACCACAATGATCTCATTTTGAATGACAGAATGGGGCTATGAGGACTTTACCATTTGGATGCTGAAGTAACAGAGTCATTCATTTGTATAGTGCAGAAACAGACCCTTCAGTCTAACGTGTGCTGACCAGGGATCTTAAATTAATCTTGTCCCATTTGCCAGAATTAGGCCCCTATCCTTCCTATTCATATACCCAACCCAAATGCCTTTTAAATGTTATGAATGTACCAGCCACCACCAGTTCCTCTGGCCACTCATTCCATACACTCACCACCTTCTGTGTGGAAACATTGCCCCTTAGGTCCCTTTTGAGTCTTTCTCCCCTCAGCTTAAACCTATGCCCTCTAGTTTTGGAGTAGCTTACCCTGGGGAGGAAGACCTTGACTATTCACCTTACCAGACCTCCCGTAATTTTATAAATATGTATAAGGCCAGGCCTCAGCCTCTGATGTTCCAGGGAAAACAGCCCCAGCCTATTCAGCCTCTCCCGAGAACTCAAATCCTCCAATCCTGGCAATATCCTTGTAAATCATTTCTGCACCCTTTCAAGTTTCACAACATCCTTCCTATAGCAGGGAAACCAGAATTGCATGCAGTATTCCAAAAGTGGCCTAACCAACGTCCTTACAGCTGCAGCATGACCTCTCAACTTCTATCGTCAATGCACTGACCAATAAAGGCAAGTGTGCATTGAATTCAGAAAATCGTGGCTAAAAAGGACTAATATTTCAACATTGAAGGAAGCATGGATGAAAAGGATATTGGTCTCTAAGTACACAATGGTTGAAACGAACAGATATTCCAAAACCATCTCCCTCGGAGAGGAAGGATGTCGTGAAACTAGAATAGCTTTAGAAAAGATTTACAAGGACGTTGCCAGGGTTGGAGGGCTTGAGCTATAGGGAGAGGCTGAATAGGCTGGGGCTATTTTCTCTAGGGTGTCGGAGGCTAAGGAGTGACGTTATAGAAGTTTATAAAATCATGAGGGAGACATGGAGATGGTTAATAGGCAAGGTCTTTTCCCCAGGGTAGGGGAGTCCAAAACCAGATGGAATAGGTTTAAGGTGAGAGGGGAAAGTTATAAAACGGACCTAAGGGGTAACTTTCTCACACAGAGGGTGGTGCGTGTATGGAATTACCTGCCAGCGGAAGTGGTGGAGCTGAGTACAATTGCAACATTTAAAAGGCATCTAGATGGGTACATGAATAGGAAGGGTTTAGAGGGATATGGGCCAAATATTGGCATATAGGACTAGATTACTTTAGGGATATCTGGTCACCGTGGATAAATTGGTCCAAAAGGTCTGTTTCTGTGCTGTGTATCTCTATGACTCTATGACTCCACAGAAGCAGACAGGGCTCTGATCCAACAATATTATAAACATAGACAGCTCTTCTTACCATATTTCGTTGCTTTACAGTTCCTTTGAGACGGATGTTGCTGTGCTATGAAATTAAATTGTTCTCCAACTATTAACTCTGACTGTTTAAAAATTAGTTTGCTTTTTGTTAGGAGTCCATCATTAAGAGGCAGTAGAAATGAAGAAACAGCAGCAAATATTAGGCTGCACTTAAAGCTGAGGTTTTTTTTCTGCATGATGTTTGCTGACAGTTCATGGTTTCTGGGCCGTGTCTGAGGACAGATTTCTAAGCTACGTTTGGACTCATTAAAGCTTGCTTTGTGCAAATTGCTGATTAACAGATTAAACTGTATATATATATATAAAATATATATATAAAAATAGCTGATCACAAAGTAATGTCGTCCAAGCGTTTAAATATTTATTATTCAGGGTGATTTCTCCTGTTATAACACTGGCTGGTAGCAATTAAGAGTTGCTGCTAACTTTAGTTTCAGCCCCGCAAGCATTAACATCAATGGTCTGTTAAATTAAGAAATACAAGAGGCAGTTTTCTAGACCTTGGCCACTTGGGAACATAAATTGCCTAAGAGCAAAGGTCAGGACAAGCAGAGTGTAAATTGCTTAGGTCAGTATGTGGTGGTCGCTGCACTGTTAGTGTGACAATTATAAATGAGTTGGAAGGTGGGACAATCCTGATTTCAGTAACCAGAATTAAAATCAGAACCACACATGAGGCACAACCTGGGAACCAAAAACGAAACAAGAAGATGCGCATTTCAGAATGATGAAATGCTTGAAACAATCGGGCTTCAAAGAGAATTGAAAATCCAGACATAAAGATCATCAAAAGATCACGAAAAGGTAAACAGAGCCATTAGCAGGTTAATGGAATGCTGACCTGTATATCCAGAGGAATAGAATACCAAGATGATAGACCACAACAACATTTTAAACATAGACAGCTCTACTTACCTTATTTTGTTGCTTCACAGTTCCTACATTTTGCTGTTTATGGGGAGAATAGGATTAGGGAAATAGGCTAAACTATATAGTGTCAGGTCTTCCTGGAGTGAAATAGGAACTAGCTCAGTGGTTAGTGCTGCCACCTCAGAACACCAGGGATCCAGGTTTGATTCTGCCTTCGGGCAACTGACTGTGTGGAGTTTGCATTTTCTCCCTCTGTGGGTGTGTACTGGTTTACTCCCACAGTCCAAAGATATGCAGGTTAGGTGGTTTGGCCATGGGAAAATGTAGAGTTTGAGGGTTGGTGTGGACTTGATGGGCCAAATAGTCTACTTCCACACTGCAGCATTCTATATGTGTAAAAGGCGGCAAAAGTTTGGGAATTGTTTTCCACTCACAGCAACTGATGCTCTGTCATTTGCAAACTTGGAATCTGAGAATATCAGACCAAAAGGTATTTAAAGATATGGGACAAAGGCAGGTAACCAGGGTTAGGTCAAGGTCAATCATGATCTATTTGCCTGAGCCCAAGAAACGAAATAGCCAACTGCCATTTTTAGTAGATACATTCACTTGTGTAGGCCGGTGATCAGATTTGGCACAAAACTGACAGGTGACCAAAAGCAGAGAGAGAAATAGAAAGGTTAAGAGATTCACACAAGCATCTGAACCAGAAATAGGCCGTTCAGCTCTTTGTGTCAGTAAGGTCACAGCTATTCTCACTGGAACCTCAAACCCGCTATCCCATCTGCTCCCAATGAAAAGCCAACCCTTACTTAAAAAGAATCCATCAACCTCTGCTTTGAAAATATTCAAGGACTCTTCTTCCACCAACTTTCAAGAAAGAGACTTCCAAAGACTTTTCTCTGGCAGGAGGAATTTTGCCTAAACTGTTTTAAATGGATTATGCCTAGTTTTTAAATTGGTAGCCCCTGTAGTTCCAGATTCCCATATAAGAGGAAGCATCTCTCCACAGAGAAAATCCCTTGGGATTTTCATTCAGTGACATGGACTAGAAAACTAAAATAAGGAACTGCAGATACTTGAAATGTGAAACAAAAATCAGAACTTTTTGGAGCGATTGTGAAGAGAAAGCAAAATTCATGTTTCGGGTCCTGTGACCTTTCTTCTGAATTTCTACTTTCAGTTTTTTTAAATTTTCTGACCCATTGCACAGCAGAGGATTCTTTCAACTTTGATGGCCAAACAGGGCTTTCATACCCATAACAATGCAGTGCTGATGTGCTCATTTGACGTTGTTTCCTTATTCATCAATGTCCCACTTCAAGAAGACATAGACACTTACACTGTCGCACTGTATCATGGTGACCTGGACCTGTCAATACGGTGGGAGTCAGGATTCGCCAAACTCATGAACTCAGCAACTCGCGCAAATGAGTTCAGTTTTAACTATACCATGTATGCCCAAATAGATGCAGGTTCTTATGGAAGATCTTGTTGGGTCCGGATCTCACAAACATCTTTGCTGGACTCCATGAGAAACAAATCTGAATGGATTGACACCTGACCTGTGACCCTTGCATTTTCCAAAATGAAGGTGGCACATTTGCTCCATTTAAATCCACTGCAGAGATCAGGGCAGTTGCAAGAAAACAATAACAAAACCAGAAGTTTCTGGAGAAACTCAGCAGGTCTGGCAGTATCGGTGGACAGAAAGCAAAGTTAACCTTTCGAGGTGCAGAGACCCTTTTTCATAATTTCTGTTTTTGTTCCTTTGGATACAAGCCTAGAGCGTTTAAACTTGTCTCAAGATGAATCCCACCAACCCCCCCTCACACCTCAATTCCAGATATCAAATTTGGTAAACCATCTTTGCAAATCCTCCAAAGTTGACATTATTTTTTAAGTAAGTTGACCATTACTGTACACAGAATGCTAGATGTGGTCTCGTTTGCACCCTTATAATCGAATCATAACGTCCCTACTTTTGTACTCAATTCCCCTTGTGACAACTGATAATATTCCATTAGCTTTCTTAATTGCTTGTTGTACCTGGATACAAACCATTTTATAATTCACACACAGGGAATCCCAGACCCACCTGCTCTTCAACATTCCACCATTATAAAATACTGTTAACGAAAGGAAATTATTCATGCAAATGGATAATTTCATATTTCCCCTAATTATATTTCATTGCTACAACTGATTTAATTGATGTGATTTGATTGGTTTATTGTCACATGTACCTAAGTACAGTGAAATGCTTTGTTTACGAGCAGAACTGGCAGATCATAGTAAGCAAGGACATACATATCATAGGGTGAAAGAAAACTTAGACAGAGGCATACAGGTTATATCACACAGGGTATGTGCTAGGCAAGATCAGCACTATTTAAAGTGAGAGAGTCCATTCAGCAGTCTAATAACAGCTGGGGAGAAGCTATTCCTAAACCTGATGGTCCATATGTTCAAGCTTCTGTATCTTCTGCCTGATGGAAGAGGTTTTAGGAGAGCATTACTGGGATGGAGGGGTCTTTGATGTTGGCAGCCTTCCCACAGCAATAAGCCATGGGACTGCAGTCCATGGATGAGAGGTTGGCTTCTGTGATGGTCTGGACTGCGCACACCACCTTCTGTAATTTCTTACAATCTTGGGCAGAGCAGTTGCCGTTCCAGGTCGTTATGCACCAGGACAGGATGTTTTCTATGGTGCATCTGTAAAAGTCGGTAAGGATCCTTATGGACGTGCCGAATTTCCTGAGCTACCTGAGGAAGAAGAGGCATTGTTGTACCTTCTTGACCATCGCATGTACATGGGAAGACCAGGATAGGTTGTCGGTTATCGTCAATCTGAGGAACTTGACGCTCTTCACCCTCTCAACCTCTGCTCCCCAGATGTAATTGGGGATGTGTCCTCCTCCTTTCTTTCTGAAGCCAATAATCAGTTCCTTAGTTGTGCCAACATTGAGAGAGAGATTGTTCTCATTGCACCACACCACCAAGCCCGCTATCTCCTTTCTATATTCTGACTCATCATTATTAGATATCCATCCTAACACAGTGGTGTCATCTGCATCTTTGACTTTACCAAGCTCTCTGTTGTTTCAGCTTCATTTCATCCACACAACTTACTTTCCTATATATCTCGATGTGACTTATGTACATTGTAAGCAATTGAGGTCCCACCAGTGATCCCCGAGGAACACTATTGTTACGTCTCACCAAGACCCATTCATGTTTGGTCTCTACTTCCTATTAGCCAGCCAATCTTTTATCCATGCCAATACGCCACTTCCCCACAACATGAGCTATTGTTTTCCACAATAACCTTTGATATTGCATGTTATCAAATGCCTTCTGAAAATCTAAATGCAGCACGTCCATTTACCCACAGTATGTGTTACCTCCTCAAAGAATTCCAATAGATTGGTTAGATATTGTTTCCTTTTGACAAAAAAAAATGCTGAAGGAGTCATTTGCAGGGGGAATAATGGATCTCAGGAATAAGGATGAAGTGAGAATTAAAAGGTCTCAGGCTACAGGAGTTGATAAAGAAGGTGGGTTGAGGCAATGGACATGACCTGAAAATTAATTCTTAACATCTTCAGATAGGTTGCATACAATAGAGTATGTGAATGATATTTAAGTCCTGAGTGATTAATTATTTCAAGACATGGAACCTAGGTATTGTTTGGGGGGGGTGGGCACGAGGTAAATGGGATTGGGGGGGGGGGAGGGGGGTGGAATGGGAGCGAGTGAATGGGAGGCGACCATCTCCTCCATTCTCCAGTCAGATATAATTCATGGCAGTCTCCAGCTTTGATAACAATGGAGGATATCTCCAGTAAACTGTCTTCCTGTATTTGGCAGACCCAACAAGAGCGGTATACAGCACAGCACAGTTTCAGCTTGGCTTCCAGGGTGGACACTGTCCCCCTCAATCTACAAAGAAGCTAATGCTTTCTTCAGAATCAGACTGTTGTTGTCTCTCGCCATGTTGAATATTTCGGTCACTTTTTATACGCCTGTAAAATGGGTGTGGCATCAACAAATTTCTCAACGAATGTAGCTTAAGTGAGAGAGAGAAGATTCAGGCATGCCGAATCAAATGCTTGCCAATACCAGAAATCACAGTTGCAAAGCCCCTGCAACGCAGTAAACATTTCTCAACGATTCACATAAAATAATGTGTGCACCATCGATATTTTTCAGGAAACTGATAGCCAACAAGCTGAATAAAAATATAAAGTCACCAATACACGAGGGTCACTAGGAAAGGGACAGGACTTCAGCATCAACACAGCAGAAATAATGAATCCATCTAGCTTTTCATTGATTTGTACAGATAAGGAATGTTTAACTCTTGCTGCAGAGAATAGTCAACAATTTCAAAATGCACGACTGAAATCTTCAAGGGTGTACTTGTTACTTTGTTAATACAGGAAGGATTGTGTTCATGCAATGATGGGCTAAAAATGATTTATATTGAGATGTGCGAGCGAGAACGAGAGAGAGAGAGAGAGGCAAGCAGGCAGATGGAGGTAACAGGAAGAGACAGGCACAAATACAGAGAGAGAAACAGACAGATGGAGAGACAGGCAGAAATGTGGACGCAAAGCAACAAGAAACACCGAGAGGCCACTAAAACACAGTGAGATAAAGCACACTGAGCTCGAAGGATCACATTTAACACCCCCCACACCTCTGTCACAACTCAAAGTATAGATATTGCCATATGGTTGTCACTGCCTCTGCAAACCTGCCTCAGCATTTGCCCAGACTCCTGCCATAGCCCTATGTTTAGGTGGCTGAGGCATTTGCCTGCGCTTGTCCCTTCACTTAAAAGGAGCCAAGAGAAAAAGCAGAAGGTGAGTTTTAATCGCACTCTGACAGAACTGAAAAAGCAGAGGTGTGTCTTCAGACCCCAAAACTGGGGCTTTGCAGGAGCTTTTGCTATTTCAATGAGTCCTGAAGCAAACTTGACAGCCAATGGAACACTCAGCAGTGATATCACACATGTAATGTTGGAAGGGTCTGGTCTGTCCTGGCTCCCCACTTCCCCTCACACTCCCCGCCACCATATTCTCCCATACCCATGTTTGGAAACCTGCCATCTCCCTGACCCTGCTCTTCCCAACATCAAATCAGATCCCGGAATGCTTCTAGGACAGACGGAGGCTAATCTACCCCTCATGTGCTGGCCATCTAATGGAGGGAGTGCCTCCGTGCAACTCTTGCCTCCTGCAGCCCTGTATGAGCAGACAGCTTGGAGAGAGAGGGCATAAAAGCAGCCAGGGTGGTAAAAATGCCCAGGTACAATTGGAAGCTGCTGGCTTAAGTCCATCACCAGCCCAGAGGTAAACCAACCCAACTCAGGGAGATGGAGAATCACAGGTTGAGAATTGGAAAGTTCCAAGCTGTGATGATATATATATATATTGAGAGAGAGAGAGAGAATTCATGAAGTTGCAAGCAAACAATCTCAGAGCAATACTCAGGTGAAAAAAATATAATAACTTCAAAGAAATAAACCAATGGCACAATTTCAGATTTGATGTGAATCGTTCCTGCAGGAGTAAAGATGGGGTACACACTGGATTAAGACAGCAAGTTATTCTGGGAAGATCCCTTGTTCCCTTTTAATATTAAATGCAGTAAAATACTATATAAATGTCACAGTGACAATGTAGGTGATCTAATACTGTCTGACAATGCATTTTTCCTCCCCCTCTCTCAAGGTTCCTCCTGGAAACTGTTATGAATATTTAAATATACAAAATTAATCCTATTGGATTGCTAGCAGAAAACAAAATTAGTTAAGTATTTTGTGCTGTTCCCAAAGGCAAAACTGTCAAGGAAAGTGAGTTATTTTAAAAAGTAAAAGGAGTTGAATTGAATTACTAGCAGTGAGGTTAATGTAATAAGTCCAGAGGAACAGGTGTAGACCATTCAGCCCCTTGTCACTACTCTACCTTTCAATTAGCTGGTTAGATTACTTACAGTGTGGAAACAGGTCCTTCAGCCCAACAAGTCCACACCGACCCACCGAAGTGCAACCCACCCATACTCCTAATCTAACACTGCGGACAATTTAGCATGGCCAATTCACCTGCCCCGCACATCTTTGGACTGTGGGAGGAAACCGGAGCACCCGGAGGAAACCCACGCAGACATGGGGAGAATGTGCAAACTCCACACAGTCAGTCGCCTGAGGCGGGAATTGAACCCAGGCCTCTGGCGCTGTGAGGCAGCAGTGCTAACCACTGTGCCACTGTGCCGCCCAAGAGATCTTGACCTCAATTCTGTCAACTTGCCTCATTTCTGTAATTTGGCTGTTCCGAAAATTCGACCAATCTTTACGGTGGCTTTTTCAAATAGAAATAGCCTTTTGCAAGAGAAAGTTCCAGAGTTTCATCACCTTTAGTATAAAGAAATATTGCCTGATGTCAACCCTGAATGGCTTACTCAAGTTTTGAATTATTCTCCCTTGTTCTATTCCCGTTACAGGCAATACTTTCTCTCAACCTATTACATCAGCCCTAATTGTCATTTTGAACACACCCTTTAATTTTCTGCCCTCAAGTGGATATGAGCCTGGATAATGCAATCTGTCCTACTGATGTTTTATTTTGCAAATATGTGCTTTTAGTCCCATTTTGTTATGAAGCCTCTCTGTTTTCTCCTCTTTGCCCTTTGTGGAGAGGGGCAAAATGGTGGTGAGAGAAACATTGAAATGAAGGAGGTGGCATGGTGGCTCAGTGGTTAGTTAGAACTGTTGCCTCACATCACCAGGGACCCAGGTTCGATTCCAGTGACTTAACTTCATGGAGTTTGCATGTTCTCCCAATGGCTGTGTGGGTTCACCTCTGGGAGCTGTGGTTTACTCCCACAGTCCAAAAATATGCAGGTTAGGTGGATTGGCCATGCTAAATTGCTCACAGTGTCCTGGGATGTGCAGGCTAGGTGGGTTGGCCATGGGAAATGCAGATTACAGAGACAGGGTGTGTCTCGGAGGGATGCTCTTTGGAAGGTCAGTGTGAACCTGATGGGCCGAATGGCCTGCTTTCACATTGTAGGGATTCTTTAGAAAATAGGTGCTTGAATCAGCCATTCTGTATGACCAGATGAGGGAGACGTCTGAGATTGTGGGAGGAGTGAAGGGAGGTGAGTAGGGGAAGGAGATGGTTACGTTACACTGAGAGAGTTTGCAGTGAGTGATGGTAGGGCAGGGGTGAGGGGTTGGGGAGGTGATAGAAGCACTGGGGTTAAGGTTGGAGGAGGGTAGTTATGAGTGTGGGGAGCTGGGGCTGGCAGACAAACGAGGGGTAGAGGTGGGAAAAGGTTGGAGGAGCTACCTTCTGCGGCCACCGCAATGCCATTTGTTTTCTCAAGATGCCGGTGGCGGAGTAAGCAGCACTCAGGAGCCCGAGCCCAGGGCCCACCTGCTCTATCCCTTCTTTACACTTTCTCTTCTTTCTTGCCTTTTTTTCCCTCTCTTTCTCCTTTGTAATTTTACTTTCCTTCCTGTGGTGTGATTGCCTGTGGCGGGCGAGGTTACCCATTGGGTCGGAGAAGAGTTTGGGTTCCTGAGGGCGGAAGTGGAGGAGGGAGGCCGTTTGGGCCCAGGACAGCTCCTGCCAGAATCTGCGGTGGTGTGCATTGTCCAGATCGGCCCAGATCGTGGAGTCATGGCAACGGTGATCCCATTGGAGTCAAGATGGCACCGAGGAATGTCGGGTCTGCGGTGATGCATCCGAGGGATTGGAGGCTGGCAGATTACTTTGTGATGGCATTGGTCGCAGCTTTGAGGTGGAAGAGCCCTGATCCCCGCTCACGGCTATGCATTTAACAACAAGGGCTGCGAGGTGAATATTGAAATTTCCTTATTTTCTAACTTTACCTTCTATACCTCGGCTTATTTCCTGTGTTTTAAGATGGCACCAGAGAGTATTAACAACATACGACACTTTTCACTATATTTGTAACAAATACATGGAATTGGTGCATGTGACAATAAAGAAGTAAATAATAAATCAAGAATAAATGATAAATCATTTGCTGCCTCATGCATATTCCCACTGGCGAACTTGGATTGTCACAGTCTGCAGACTGTCCAGTCCATAGCCCGAAACATCAACTCTCCTGCTCCTCAGCTGCTGCCTGAACTTCTGTGTTTTTCCAGCACCACACACTCAGCCCCTAGGGAGAGGCCCCTATTGGACTCAAGCTCATTGCTTTTTCCCCTTCAGCATTGTCTCGTCACTGGCAATAAGTGGCCAAGATCGAAAATCTGCAAAGGATTTGGTTTTCCAACTTGTGCGATCCAGGGGTGCTGAGGGATGGTGTGCATCCAAACCTAATTATAAAGCCCACAGATTGGTCTCAACACCCACCCACTTTGCCCGTGTTTTTTAGTGTAAGAGATCCTCACCCTTGCCTGACCAAAACGTGACTCCAGAACCATGGCAAGGTGGCTGACTCTAAGCTGCCCTCCAAAGCCAGCCAGTGGTAAACAGACCTCCACCACCTTCGCAAGGGTAATTAGCGAGTGGCGAGAAGTGCTCAGTGATACCCACATCTCCGTGAACAAATACACCAAAGAAAATGACCAGGCTAACCCGAGAGGCAATCTGCAAACAACCACGCACCAGCCGGTACCCCTGCTGCCCCTCCTTCCCAGCCACCCTTATCTACCTTGACGTGACTACAGTACTATGGTTGCTAGTGTAGGCATGCAGTAGGAGGACACCCCTCTATCTCTCCCTCTCTGTCACCTCCGGTTTGTGGAGACACCTGTAATATGGTGCCGTCACCTTCTGAGTTAAAAATCATGAGGATTTCACAGCAGGAAGTAACAGAGAGACTAGCTGCACTGGCAGAAGCTTCAGTCACCAGAGAATAGAAGAAGACAGGCAAAAGAGCCAGAAGGTGGGGGGGGGGGGGGGGGTTAATTTAGCTAGCACATCATGGTGATGTGGAACGCACTGCCTGAAATGCTGGTGAAGTCTGGTTCAATTGCAACACATTCATTTGCAGAGCTACTTCTTGAGTGGGACAAATTTGAGAGCTCTTTCAAACTCAGGCACTGACACAGGAGGCTGAATGACCTCCTACTGTGCTGTAAGATCACAAGTCTCTAATATGTTAAAAAAAATGCCCAGCAGACAGTTCTGAAATAACGTCCCCCCCACCCCCACCCCCGCCCTGACATTTTGAATCCTCTTGCACCAGAATGCATTGAATTTCTGCTTCACAGGGTGAATTGATAAAGGGAGAATTTGAATTTAGGAGAGGTGTCTCATTAAAGACTATAAAGTTCTGAAAGGACAAGGCAGGATAAATGTGGGAAAGATTTTTCCCTATGATTAGGGAGTCCAGAACTAGGGGGAGCGGTGTAAGGTTACTGGGTAGGACTGAGATGAGGAGAAATGTCTCCACCTTCAGAGTCTGTGGAATTCTCTGCAGGGAAAGCTGAAAAGGTAAGTGTTTACAGAAATGAGTTAGGTATAGTTCTTAGGGCTAAGGGGATCAAAGGGTACGGAGTGAAAGTAGGAAGAGGGTGCTGAGTGGATGAAACCTGATAAGACATTTATAAAGTCACGAGGAACATGGATAGCGTAAACAGTCATAGACTTTTGCCCAAGGTGGGGGAGTCCAAAAATAGAGGACATGGGTTTAGGGTGAGAGGGGAAAGATTTAAAAGGGACCTAGGAGCTAACATTTTCACACAGAGGGTCTGGCATGTACGGAATGAGCTGCTAAACAAAATGGTGGAGGTGAGTACAATCACAGACCAAAGGGTCTGTTTCCCTGCTGTACAACTCCATCAGCAGTGATCTTAATGAACAGGCTTGAAGGGCTGAATGGCCTATTCCTGCTCCTATTTTTGTGAGAATTTAATTCTCAGCAAAATGCCCCAGCAAGGGTTGGGCAGGGTGGTGTTTGGTCATAGGACCATTAGCCATGCGTGCACGTGACAGTGGATTTGTCAGTAAGGGGTCACAATGTATCATGTTTTAAGCAGTCACACCCCTACTTAGGTGTGACAATAGACCCACTGAGCCACGGTGACAAGCAGCATTTTCTGCCAGGCACTGAGTCTCATGTCAACTCACCAGCTGCAATAAACCAGCCTAGTCAAACTGTTCATTGCAGAGTCTGGCATGACATTAAACTGAACTGGAATAACTGCCAGAAACATTGCAGTGAGAGAGGAATGAGGCAGCTCTTAGTGAGGGCCTCTGTGTGAGAAAGTTGAGGGGAGGCAGAAGGGCTGCTCCATCCTATGACTGGAAAATAAGGACAGCCAAAATGTCATCAATATCTTCCACCTTTGCAAGAGCAATAGGGAAGGGTGATACATTCTGGACTTACCTGGAATGGAATAGAAAAACTGACTGCTTCAGACAAGGCTACGTGAGATTCCTTGCATTCCAGATCAATTTCTGTGAGTGACAGGCAGAGGTGCAGTTGGGAAAAAAAAAGGATCTGAAACAGTTAACAGTCGGTGAAGCCAAGAGCAATATGCTTTTGTTTTATTGGTCGGCTTCCTCACTGTGTCTGATTATAGGCAATCAGCCTTGTAAATCATTGAGGCACAGGAGAAAGCACTGGGCTCAGAAGAGAAAAAAGAGATTTACTGGAACAATATCAAGTCAGAGAGGTTATAACAGCAATCAAGAGAGATTGGAAGGCTGGGACTCTTTTACAAAGGAACAAGTTGTGAGGTGGCCTTGGTGGAGGGTTTTCAACGTTATAGGGGGTGGGGAGGTTGACAGGGCAGAGTCTCGGGCATAGGGGAGTGAGGGAGTGGAAGATAGTCAGTAAGGAAAAAACAACGAGGAAGGAATTCAGCAGAACTGTTTTGTTTTAAAAAAAGAACTGGGGGAGCTGGTTAAGGCAGCAAGGAGGAGTTGAGGTGAGCATAAAGCAGATGCATTTTGGAAAATTGTAGCACCTGAAGGGGTGAAAGACCAGGGGATGGGAATTGGATGAAGTGGGAAGGAGGGGGATGAAGTGGAGAGGAGGGGGATGAAGTGGGGAGGAGAGGGATGAAGTGGGGAGGAGAGGGATGAAGTGGGGAGGAGGGGGATGAAGTGGGGAGGAGGGGGATGAAGTGGGGAGGAGGGGGATGAAGTGGGGAGGAGGGGGATGATGTGGGGAGGAGGGGGATGAAGTGGGGAGGAGGGGGATGATGTGGGGAGGAGGGGGATGAAGTGGGGAGGAGGGGGATGAAGTGGGGAGGAGGGGGATGAAGTGGGGAGGAGGGGATGATGTGTGGAGGAGGGGGATGATGTGGGGAGGAGGGGGATGAAGTGGAGAGGAGGGGGATGAAGTGGGGAGGAGGGGGATGAAGTGGAGAGGGGAGGATGAAGTGGGGAGTTGCGGTGGAGCAGAAAACACTAGTAAGATCCAGGTGGAACGAGTAGCCTGTCTATACACACACACACACTCACAGGATATTCGATCTGGCTGTGTTTCTCAGTCCCGACTGTTCTTTGGTTCAGTGAACAGTGACCGTGTGTGTGTGTGTGACTGTGTTGGTGTGAGAATGTGGAGTCCTCAAACTATTGAACTGACAAAACACAGGCACCTTCCCTCCTGGAACTTGAGGCGTGAGCTATAAAGTTCAGAGAGTCAGCGAGGAACTGTTCCACTCCCCCAGTTCACCTCCTCCCCAGCACACGTGTCACCCCAATTTCAAAGCAACAGCCCCGTTCGCAATTCTGCCAGTTTCGGAGTTGGGATGAAACGGCAAACGGGGAGATTGCACGGCCCGTACCGGCCGGCACTGGGGTACTCCAGGCTTGACAAGCTTATAGCATACACACAGGAAACCACACTTAGGCTAGCCTTACCTTGAAAGAGGATCATGCAGCCTTGGCTGGCAGCTACAGGCGAAGGCAAGTTGCTGCTCACAAAATCCCATCAAGTCCAATCCTCGGGAATTCCGGAAAGCTTCATTCTTTCTCAGAGGCTCTCCTCACGGTGAAGACAACACACTCACTTTCTCAGGAACTCCATCTCACTCAGTTTCCATTTATATCCTGGGGGTAGTTTGTACGAGGGTTGAATCTGTTTTACCCTCCCCACCTCCTCTCTCTCTCTCTCTCGCTTCCTCCTCGTTTCTTTATTAAAACGGTTTGGAGTCACTCAAATCCGCACCTGGAAGATTTTGAAGAAGTCTCTCATACCCATTGCTGAGCTCTGCAGAGCACTGACACACACTCTCTCTCTCACACACACGGAGCTCCCTCTCTCCCTCCCCAAATTCCAGGGAAAGCGACACACACTCCCACTCACTCTCTCTTGCTCCTTCACCTCTGTCACTCTTTCTCCCAGCCTCTTCCCCGAAATTCACTCCTCCCCTCTCTCTCTGTCTTCTCCCTCTCCCTTTCCCCTCCTCTCTCTGTCTCTTGCACGCCCTTTCTCTCCCCCTCTCTCTCTCTCTCTCTCTGTCCCTCACCTCCACTCTAGGTCTCCTACCTCTCGCTGAAGCTCTCTCACTGTCAGTCCTCTCTCTCACACACACACAATTGGACTCTCCAAGTCAAAAGAAGGCAGACCACACGAATTGGGAGAGGGAGAGGGAGATGGACACACACACACACACATACACGCGTGCACACAAGCACACAGTTCCCTCCCTGCCTCCCTCTCTCTAGCCCCTGATCCAAATCCCCAGCTTTCAGACAACAGCAAGTCAGAGGAGAGAGGGTAATGGAGCCACAGACAGGCAGAAAGGCAGCACTGCAGCGCTCTCTCTATCTCTGTACCTTACATAGCTCTAGGTGGCAGAGCTCACCCAGCTCAGAGCTGAGAGAGAACCCAGTCAGCGGTCAGTGTGTAGCGAGAGCTGGCTCTGGGATGGAAGTCTCACCGTCAGCGTCAACTCGATCTGGGAGCATTCCCCCGACCAGTGAGTACACACACTCCAGTCCGACCCTCCCTTTTGATTTTAAGAGGATTACCATGTCGTTAAGCAGCGAGTCGGTATGTTCCTAAGCTGGGCTACTTGCGTAAACTGAGCTAAAGTACTCAAAGTGGATAGTGGGGGATTGACGGTGCTGGAGGGGGAAGGTAAAAGGGCTGGCTTTATGTCATCGCACAAGCTCCCTATCGCTGGCGAGGTCCTTTGCAAGTGCAGGTCCTGGAGTCTAGGAACTGCAGCAACCAATTTACACACAGTATGCTCCCACGGTGACCAGGTAAACGGAGGGAATGATACTGGCGGGAGGGTAAATGTAGCCCAGGATGGGGGTGCCGAATTCCCCAGATCTTCTTATTGGAAAACAATAACAGAATCTTTCAGTGAAATTTGCGAGATTCTCTCTTCCAATGATAGCACTCCCACTCCCCCAACCCCAGGCCACCCTTTGGACCCTCTCTGCTGCACTACACTGGCAGTGCCAGCCTGGAATGCATCACTGAGGGCAACTCCAAACCACTACGCCCTGACTCAGTGATGAGGGGACTACTGTGGGAGCCATGGCTTACAACTGAGAGAGGGAGAAAGGTATGTATTCAAGACTGAAGCCTCCCATTTAATGGTAAGGTTCTGCCGAACAAAGAGACCTTGGGGTGCAGGTTCATAGTTCTTTGAAGGCAGGTTCACAGGTAGACATGGTAATGAAGAAGGTGTTTGGGACGTTTGAGTTTATTGGGCAGTGCATTGAATATTGGAGTTGGGGGATCATGTTGTGGCTGTACAGGACATTTGTTAGGCCATTATTGGAAAGCTGTGTTCAGTCCTGGTCTCCCTCTAGAGGAAAGATGCTCCTAAACTTGAAAGGGTTCAGACAAGATTTACAAGGATGTTGACTGGATTGGAAGGTTTGAGCTATAGGGAGGGGTTGAGTAGGCTGGCGTTGTTTTCCCTGGAGCGTCAGAGGCTGAAGGGTCACCTTGTAGAGGTTTATAAAATCATGAGGGGCATGGATAGGGTGAATAGACAAGGTATTTCCCTGGGGTGGGGGAGTCCAGAACTAGAGGGCTTGGTTTAAGGTGAGAGGGAAAGGATTTAAAAGGGACCTAAGGGCTAACTTGTTCACACAGAGGCTGGTGTGGGTATGGCATGAGTTGCCAGAGGAAGTGGTGGAGGCTGGTGCAATTATAGTATTTAAATGACATCTGGATGGGCCCATGAATGGGAAGGATTGAGAGGGATCTGGGTCAAATGCTGACATATGGGACTAGATGAATTCAGGATATCTGGTCCGCATGGACAAGTTGGACTGAAGGACTGTTTCTGCACTGTATAACTCAATGACTCTATGACTGACATAATTAACTTTGAGGCACTAGGATAAGCTGGGGTCCAACTGAAATTTTTGTAACCACTGAATGGTCACCTTATTGAACCTCCAAGCTACGATGTTGCTTCATCCTGCCCTTATAGTTGGGAGAATCATTTAGTAACTCTCTGATAGATTCATTCTGAACTGGTGGTCACTGCTAATTGATGTATCAGCTTAAATAACAAATAATTATTAAACTTTAATGACAATTAGTGTGATAGCTTGCCTTCTCCCAACTAAGCCAGGTATCACTTTAGAAAAAGCACTGCTTTGTCTGTCTTCCTCTTCAGCACATTCTCCCTAGTGAGCAAATAGACAGTGGAAGCAGTGGATGTAATCTCAGTGGATTTTCAGAAAGCTTTCAATAAAGTACAAAGTTGAAAATCACACAACGCCAGGTTATAGTCCAACGGGTTTATTCGGAAGCCCTAGCTTTCGGAGCGCCGCTCCTTCATCAGGTGTCACAACCTTCTTATGAAGGAACAACACTCTGAAAGCTAGAGCTTCTGTATAAACCTGTTGGACTATAACCTGGTGCTGTGAAATTTTCAACTTTGTACACCCCAGTCCAACACTGGCGTCTCCAAATCTTTAACAAAGTATCATGCATTAGGCTACTGAACATGGTCAGAGCCTATGGTGTTGAGGCTAGTATATTAGCAAGGGATAGAGAATTGGCCAACAAATAAAATACAGAGATTTGGGATAAACAGGACATTATCTTGATGACAGCCTTTAACTAGTGGAGTGCCACAGCCATCAGTAGTGTGTTCACAATTATTTACAATATATATTAATGTCTTGAATAAAGAAAGTGAATCTACTGTAGCCATGTTTGTGGATAACTCAGAAATAAATGGGGAGGCGCATGGTGAGAATGACACAAGGGGTTTGCAGAGTGATATATACAGGTTAAGTGAATGGGCAAAAGCTTGGCAGATGGAACAGAATGTGGAGAAACGTGAGGTTATGCACCTTGACAGGAAGAATGGAGAAGTCGTCAAGTCATAGAGGTACACAGCACAGAAACAGGCTCTTCGGCCCAACTGGTCCATGCTGACCAGGTTTCTGAACAGAACTAGTCCCATTGGCTAGCATCTGGCCCATATCCCTCTAAATCTTTCTTATGCACCCACCTGTCCAAATGTCTTTTAAATGTTATAATTGTACCTGTCTCTACCACTTCCTCAGGCAGCTCCACACACACTCACACACACACACACACACACACACACACACCACCTTGTGTGTGAAAAAGTTGCCCCTTAGGTCCCTTTCGAATCTTTTTCCTCTCACCTTAAACCTATGCCCCCTAGTTTCGAACCCCGCCGAACCTGGGGAACAGACCTTGACTATGCACCCTACCCATGCCTCTCATGATTTTAAAAACCTTTATAAGGTCACCCCTCAGCCTCTGACAGCTCCAGGGAAAACAGTCCCAAAGCAGCCAGCCACTCTTTTCAATTCAAACTGCTCAATCTCAGTATTATCCTGGTAAATCCTTTTCACACCTTTTCCAGTTTAATAAGCAGAAGTTATTGAACAGAAGGATTTGGGCATCGTTGTCTAAGGAATACAAAAAGCCAGCATACATGTTCATTTGGCAATTGGAATGTAGGCCTTTACTTCCAAGGGAATGATATACAAAAGTAAGAACATTTAGCAAAAATTATACAAGGTATTTGTCAGACCGCAGCTAGATCCTGTGAACAGTTTAGGGTCTCTCAGACTCGAGGAGTGATAGAAATCAAAGGTCTTTTGGTCCATCAACCGGTCAAAGGTAGCCAGCTAACAATTCTAATCCTATTTTCCAATAGTTGGCTCACAGCCTTGTATGCTTTGGCATCACAACTGCACATCGAAATATTTCTGAAATGTTACAAGGCTTTCTGCCTTTACCACCCTTACAGACATTCCCACTAACCTCTGGGTGAAAACAAAAAATGGTGGAAATTACAACAGGTCAGGCAGCATCTATGCCGAGAGAGCAAAGCTAACATTTCAAGCCCAGATGACTCTTCATCAGAACTCTAATAAAGAGTCATCTAGACTCCAAGTGTTAGCTTGCTCTCTCTTGATGGATGCTGCCTGACCCACTGTGATTTGTTATTTGCAGTACAGATTCCAGCATCTGCAGTAACTTGCTCCCACCCTCTGAATAAAGAAACTTTTCCTCACCTCTCCACATAGAGTCATAGAGATGTACAGCATGGAAACAAATAATAGACAATAGACAATAGGTGCAGGAGTAGGCCATTCAGCCCTTTGAGGCTGCACCGCCATTCAATATGATCATGGCTGATAATTCCTAATTAGTATCCTTTTCCTGCCTTATCTCCATAACTCCAAACCCTTTGGTCCAACCCATCCATGCTGACCAGATATCCAAACCCAATCTAGTCCCACCTGCCAGCACCCGGCCCATATCCCTCCAAACCCTTCCTATTCATATACCCATCCAAATGCCTCTTAAATGTTGCAGTTGTACCAGCCTCCACCACTTCCTCTGGCAGCTCATTCCATATATATTTACCACCCTCTGTGTGAAAAAGTTACCCCTTAGGTCTCTTTTATATCTTTTCCCTCTCACCCTAAACCTATGCCCTCTAGTTCTGGACTCCCCAACCCCAGGGGAAAGACTTTGCCTATTTACCCTATCCATGCCCGTCAAAATATTGTAAACCTCTATAAGGTCACCCCTCAGCCTCCAACGTTCCAGGGAAAACAGCCCAAGCCTGTTCAGCCGCTCCCTATAACTCAAATCCTCCAACCCTGACAACATTGTTGTAAATCTTTTCTGAACTCTTTCAAGTTTCACAACATCTTTCCGATAGAAAGGAGACCAGAATTGCATGCAATATTCCAACAGTGGCCTAACCAATGTCCTGGACAGTTGCAACATGACCTCCCAACTCCTGTACTCAATGCTCTGACCCATAAAGGAAAGCATACCAAACACCTTCTTCACTATCCTATCTACCTGCAACTCCACTTTCAAGGAGCTATGAACCTGCACTCCAAGGTCTCTTTGTTCAGCAACACTCCCTAGGACCTTACCATTAAGTGTATAAGTACTGTTAAGATTTGCTTTCCCAAAATGCAGCACCTCGCATTTATCTGAATTAAACTCCATCTGCCACTTCTCAGCCCATTGGCCCATCTGTTCAAGATCCTGTTGTAATCTGAGGTAACCCTCTTCGCTGTCCACTCCATCTCCAATTTTGGTGTCATCTGCAAACTTACTAACTGTACCTCTTACGCTCACATTCAAATCATTATGTAAATGACAAAAAGTAGAGGGCCCAACACTGATCCTTGTGGCATTCCACTGGTCACAGGCCTCCAGTCTGAAAAACAACCCTCCACCACCACCCTCTGTCTTCTACCTTTGAGCCAGTTCTGTGTCCAAATGGCGAGTTCTCCCTGTATTCCATGAGATCTAACCTTGCTAATCAGTCTCCCATGGGGAGTCTTGTCGAACACCTTACTGAAGTCCATAGAAATCACATCTACCACTCTGCCCTCATCAATCCTCTTTGTTACTTCCTCAAAAAACTCAACCTTCTGCCTCTTACCTTAAATCTATCTCCCTTGTGCAATCTCAGATTAGAAGGTTGCCCATTTAAACCAGGGCTGAGGAAGAATTTCTTCTCACAAAGGGAAGTGAAGCTGTTACCACAGAAGGCTGTCAAGGCTGAGATATATTCAAGGCTGAGATTGACAGATTTCTAATGTTAATTCAAGCATTATGGTGAAAAGGCAGGAGAATGGGTTTGAAGGTTATCAGATCGGCCATGATCTCATTGAATGGTGGAGCAGACTCAATGGGCTATCTCTGTGCCTACATCTTGTGGTAGCAAGCCGGTCCCTCTGGAACAAGGTACACCAAGGTTGAACATTCCTTCATTCAGCCAGACCATAGAGTGGCACGGTGGCTCAGTGGTTAACACTGCTGCCTCACAGCGCCAGGCACCCAGGTTTGATTCCAGCCGCGGGTGACTGTCTGTGTGGAGTTTGTACATTCTCCCCATGTCTGTGTGGGTTTCCTCCGGGTGCCCCGGTTTCCTCCCACAATCTAAAGATGTGCAGGTTAGGTGGATCACCCACACTGAATTGTCCATAGTGTCTAGGTATGCATAAGTTAGGTGGGTGAGCAATGGGCAATGCAGCATTATGGGGATTGAGTGGAATGCTCTTCAGAGGGTCAGTGTGGACTTAAATACTGTCGGATTTCAATGATTCATACCTGATCTGTATCATAATGTGGTTTTCTGGCCTTTTATCCTTCAAAATGCTTACCAAATACAAATCAACCACTCCCAGACCTGAGCATTCCAATTGACCCAACATCTATTATCTTTGTCACTTAACTTTATGTGAAAGAATCATTCCTGATTTAACTCCCAGTTCGCACAGCTCCAATTGAAAGATAATACTACAATGCTCCGCCATCCCTCCAGCAGAGGCAAGAGCTTCTCTGTAGAGCTTTATCATGTTGAACATCTCGATTAGATTGCTATCTCCACTCTGTTCAAACTAATGTAACTATAAAGACCTGAATGTGTGCCAATACCATCTCCAAGACTGATATGTTCTTACTGATGTTTAGTGTCTCAGATCTGAGCTCTGGCAGGCACTGTTAGCTTAGCTCAGCTGGATTAAGATGACCCACAGGGCACCCATCATGATGGAGAGGAAAAGAGTCCACAGAATTTAAAACCAGGCTGCTTGCTCATCATTGCTGTTGTGAGTTGGAAGACCACCATTTCTTACTTATTCAACGGCCCCTTCCGAGTGGCGTTAGTGTAAGAACAATAGAGGAGCACAATTGGTATGGAATTTCTTGCAAAGTACTTTACAGAGTTTGGGTCTTGTGGGTTTGGAGAAAATAAACAAGGAATAAGTGTGTACTAGCTACAAGGGGCAAGTCACCAACACTCCTTTGATAGCATGCTCCAAACCCATACTAATGTCGTTGACTCTTAACTGCCCCCTCGGCAATAAACGATGGACGATAAATGCCAGCAAGCAATGCCTATGGGCATATAAACAAAAAAGATCCAGCTTCCTCTCTACATTGTCTTTACAACTGCTCCCTTAGCTCATGGCCAGACAGGGCCCAGGAGCAGGGTGAGAGAGGTGGAAATGAGACTGGCTCCCGTTCTGCCACTTGTATTTGGTGAACAGTGACAGTTGCCCAGCAACAGTCCCGATACTCTTACAATCATAACGATTGTGATTGAAAGGTTTTGGGATTGCAGCTTTAAATTTAGGATAAAGTCAAAGAATGAAGGAGGTCTGCCCTGAATCCTGCCTGAGAATAGGCCCGGCTGGTTTGTTCATTAAATGTCAGGGCTGTAGCTTGTTTTACTGGGAGGAGGATGCACGATGTAGACAGTGGCAGGAGCATCTGCGCTGACGATAGGTAAACGGCCGGTCTTATAGGAAGCTGTTAAGAATTTGAAGATCATAAGGACTGCAAATACTGGACATCAGAGTCGATATAGTATGGAGCCGGAGAAACACAGCAGGTCAGGAGCAGGAAAGTCAACGCTTTGGGTCGGGGCAGTCCTGATGAAGGGTCTTGACCCGAAAAGCACAGCAGATCAGGCAGCATCCAACGAGCAAGGGAATCGATATTTCAGGCATGAGCCCTTCATCAGGGATGAGCTCATTCCTGAAAAAGAGCTTATGCCCAAAATGTCGATTCTCTTGCTCCTCGGATTTTGCCTGACCTGCTGTGCTTTTCCAACACCACACTCTCGACTCTGATATCCAGAATCTGCAGTCCTCGCTTTCTCCTTCTGACCCGAAATGTCAACTCTCCTGCTCCTTGAAGGCTGTCTGACCTGCTGTGCTTTTCCAGTTCCATATTTTATAAATGTCTGCTGTTAGGAATGTCAGGTTTCATTTCCACTAAGGCTTTAAACAAACAGGTTAACTTCAAAGTTGAACATGGTTAGGTGGTCTAAGGAATAACTAATTAAGATTTTCGCCTAAGTACAAAACCCATGTAATTTACATTGTCACACTTTCAGAGCAAAAATGTCTACAGAAAGCCATGGTAGGATCAAATTACAGGTTTTTCTGAAGAAATTCCTCAATCTCACAGACAATCTACCAGTCACTGAGAGACAGAGAGAGAGGGTGTGAGAGAGAGAAAGAGATGGAGAGGGAGAGAACATGTCTTGATTGTTTCTGACACAGATTGGTGCTTGCATAGTATTCACTTTGAAGACACCAAGTTTGTGAGACTGTAAAAGAGGCTGGAAGATTCACCTAGCTTTGGTCACAGGGAGAAATTTCCACAAAAGGTTTCGTTGGAATTAAAAATGATTTGGTGTGAAAAGAAATGGAAGCAATGGAAGATGACAATAACTTCAAAATTGTTCCAGGAGATTGAAGTGTCTTTGTAGGTAAGCAAAGGAAGCAATAACCAAAGGGGGAGATTTTGTTTTGTCATGTTAAACATCAAGTGAAAGGTTTTTACTGCAGTTTAGAACACACGTTGTTGACGGAATTTAGTTCCAGTTTGCTTCTTATCGTGAAATTCTTAAAATTTGAAATCCCGTGTGATTCTACCAGTCAGTCAGTCAAAACTCTGGGTTTTTTTTGCAAGTAATTGTTCTCTATGTGGATTATAACAATAAAGCAGGAGAGGGAAATTAAAAGAGGCTGGGCATATCTGTCTATTTCCCCGCTGCCTCTGGGATGCACCTCTTCAATTCAGAGGAAGATCTAGTCTGATTGTCTAAATGTTTTTAATAATAGAATGCAGACCTTTGTAAAATCTAACATCATTCAGATAAATTGACACCTTAGCGTTCCTATTGCACTTTCTTGATGAGCTTGTACCTAACTGAGGATTGATGGGGCCATGAGACGTGCTCTGAATCCTACCTGATAACAAGATTTGCTTGCCAAAGATTGAAGGGTGACCAGGCTTGTTTTACTGGTGAATGGTGTCCACATGTTGAATTCCTGAAGAAGGGCTTATGCCCGAAACATCGATTCTTCTGCTCCTCGGATGCTACCTGGCCTGGTGTGTTTTTCCACCATCACATTTTTCAGCTCTGGTCTTCAGCATCTGCAGTCCTCACTTCCTCTCAACGGTGTCCACATGAATGGGTAATAGCTGGAGGGGTCTCCTCTGACTACACACTGCTTGTTTCCAAGTCTCACTTGCACATGACAGATTTTCAGTATGTCCAGCATTTTTGTCTGTGCTTTTAGCTGCCTTAAGCCACGTGCTATGAAGTTCTCTATATGCCTATCCTCCTTTAAGGCACTGCATGAAACCTCCTTCTTTGATCCAACGCTGTCCTAATGTCCCCGGATGTGCCTCAGCATGAAATTGTGTTTGATAATGCACCTGAGGGCATTTTACTGTGTTAAAGGTGCTACATAAATGCAAATTGTTGTGAACATTGCTATACATCATGTGTGTTACCAAGTGGTGCTCTTCAGCTCAAGAAGTAAATTGAAAAGGTGCTAAAGAAAGAGGTAATAAAATTATATTTTTCCAATTGCAAAAAAATTCAAATCACTTGTATGTTAATCCCTTTGGTTATTAATATACTTTGGTGAGAATACTTCTTGAATTAATTTTTCACCACTCCTCGATCATCTGCTTCAATTATTTGAAGCTCCGTGTTCCCTTGGTGACCACCTGCTCCCTGGGGATTGCAGAAAACAAGGCTGTGCACACTGACAGATCACAACAAATTTCTGGTAGGTGTGTGGCAATGACACCTCAGCAGACATGCAGGCATCGAATAGGGTCAAAGGGCTGAGGTGTCCCTAAGGGCTGCACTTACTTCCACAACCATTAGTTAACTCCTTAACTATTCAAACTTCCTCCATGGTAAGCAATGCCATGTCATTCTACTGCAGTAAGCCTTTACTAGCTTTTTTTTCGGAATTAGCTTCCAATTCTTTCCTTCAGATCTTCAAATCTCTTATTAAAATCCTAAGCCTGTTCTTGTCGAACAGTACCCATGACATAACACCCAGAAATGAAGGCTTTTACCTTTATATTCCACTTCTCTGCAGACAGGGGGGTAGTACAGTGTACTGTTGAGTCACCCACGTGCAAGTAAAGCAAAGGATGAGAATCTGCTCTTTTCGATACATTTTAATGGCTTGCAGTTAGGTAAATAAAATGCAATTGCAAAAGGTGACTTAGAGTCATTCAGCATGGAAACAGACCCTTCATCCAACAAGTCCATGCCAAGCTAAACTAGTCCTTTCCAAAGATGTGCAGGTTAGATGAATTGGCCATGCTATATTGCCCATAGTGTACAGAGATGTGTAGGTTAGGTGTATTAGTCAGGGGTAAATGTAGAGTAATAGGGTAGGGGAATGGCTGGGATGCTCTTCGGAGAGTTGGTGTGGACTTCTGAGGCTGAAAGGCCTGTTTCCATACTGTAGGGATTCTATGATTTGACCTGCCTGCAATGGCCCTTATCTCTCCAAGCATTTCTTATTCATGTACTTACTGTAGTGTCTTCTTCACGCTGTAACTTTACCCACATCCACGACTTTCTCTGGCAATTCATTTCACACATGGACCACTCTCTGTGTAAAAAAAAAATTGCTCCTCGTGTTTTTCATAAATATTTCTCCTTTCACCTTAAAAATACATACTCTAGCCTTGAAATCCCCGTCCCTATGGAAAAGACACCTACCTTTATGATTAGATTCCCGATAGTGTGGAAACAGGCCCTTCGGCCCAACAAGTCCACACCGATCCTCTGAAAAGTAACCCACCCAAACCCATTTCCCTCTGACTAGTGTACGTAACACTATGGGCAATTTAGCATGGCCAGCTCACCTGACCTGCATGTCTTTGGACTCTAGGAGGAAACCCACACAAACATGGGGAGAGTGTGCAAACACCACACAGACAGTTGCCTGAGGCTGGAATTGAACCTGGGATCCTGGTGCTATGAGGCAGCAATGCTAACCACTGATCCACCTATACCCCTCTTGATTTTATAAACTTCTATATGGTCACTCCTCAACTTCCTATGTTCCAGCCCATCCAGCCTCTCTTTATAACTCAAACCCTCCATTCCCAGTAACATCCCGGTAAATCTCTTCTGAACCCTCTCCAGTGTAATAATGTCCTTCCTGTAACTAGCCTCACTAATGTGAAGCTCAGCACAATGATAGCTGCTGAGAATAGGCTTCATGAGGGCAAACATAGACTTATAAACTTTGTAGACATGTGGCAGAAATTGCTTACGGAGATGTGCAAAGAGATGGAAGAAAAAGTAAGGGAAGAGAGGATATGTGATGGAAATTTTACACTTTTACAGGGGGACTAAAGAGCAGAGAGACCTGAAGGTTGTATTTATAGATAGATTTTTGACCTGAAATGGTTTATATCAAAGCATGTGGTGTATTTGGCTAAATTGCAGAATAGAGTACCAAAGATGAAAGTTATGCTGAGTCCATTTCAGGCATTGGTTAGGCCCCATCTGGAGGATGTGATGAGTTCTCCATTTCACAGTTTCAGAAGGATGTCAAATTCTTGGAGACAGTATTAAGAATATGTAGAAAGCAGGCGTCAGAAATGTGGGATTGCAACGACGTGGACAGATTAGAGAAGCTGCATTGTCCTTAGAGCAGAGAATGGGGAGATTTGATGGAAATGTATGAAATAATGAGGGGTTTTGATAGAGGATGCAGGCAATCACTATTTCTACTTGTAGAAGGACAGCAAATAGAAAACATACATTTCTGATAACTGGCTAAAGAATCAGAGTGAAGGTGAGAAGATTGTTTTTTTTTTAAACATGCAGTGAATTGTTATGGAATCTATATCCTTAAAGATTGGTGAAGGCAGCTGCCGTAGTAACCTTCAAAAGGGAATTGGTACTAACTTGGAGGGGAAAATTTGGAGAGCTGAGAGCAAAGACCAGTGAGTGGGATTAACTGGATAGCTCTACCAAAATGCCAGCTAAAAGGTCTCCTCTGTATGACTCTATGATAACATTGCATTAGTTACCTGAGACAATACTAAGTACAGTTTGTTTTGCACATCAGGCAAAGTTAAGTGCTATCATTTTCTATATGCTACCTCACACTCATTCAATCTCTGTTAGTGAGTCTACCTCCCACCAATCTCACTATTACATGCCAACAGCTTCACTCACTTACTCTCACTCACCAACCTGACAACTTCCAAACCCTGCTTGTTGTCTGTGCTGCCTACTTACTCACCCTTGGCACCACTTTGACCCCCCCATCCCAGTGCTGAGAGCTATGCCACCCATTGCCCTTTCACTCAATTTCTCCCTTTATCTCATTCCCAAAGGAAACAGCCAAGACAGATGCTGGGCTGCCAAATATTTGCCTCCTCATCCACTATGAGGAGAGGATGCTGACTGTCAGCTGCCCAAGTGGCTGATGGATTAGATTCCCTGCTACAGCTTGGAAACAGGCCCTTCGGCCCAACAAGCCCACACTGACACTCTGAAGAGTAACCCACCCAGACTCATTTCCCTACATTTACCCCTGACTAATGCACCTGACACTGTGGGCAACTTAGCATGGCCAATTCATCTGACCTACAGATCTTTGGACTGTGGGAGGAAACCACAGCACCCAGAGGGAACCTACACAGATATGGGAAGAATGTGCAAACGCCACACAGACAGTCACCTGAGGACGGAATCGAACCGTGGGGCACGGACATTGTGAGGCAGCAGGGCTAACCACTGAGCCACCATGCCGGATGTTCCCAAGCCTCTTGGCTGATATTGGAGGCTACCCTTGACTTACAGTATTGGCACCCTCTGACTGAAGGCTTTCCCCCTTGACTTGACTGAGGGCTACTGAAAACCTTGACAAGCTTCCTGGCTTTGTGTTGGCAATATATGATGCACAGCAAAGGGATACTCTGGCTCAGCCTTTGCAAGGCACAAACATCTTGGTAGTCACAAGATTAGTGGTAACAGAACAAACTAAATGGAACCTGGTCAAATCCCTGCTCTGGATGCCTATCCCTCTACACAAATTGTCCTTGCAGCAGTATCTTGTTGCTGGTGCACCCTGAAATGCAGACATAAAGTGCAGCATCACAGAGGGGTCCTGAGAGGTTTTCAGGTGTCAGAGGTCAGCGCCTGTGGACAGGGGATATGTTTCACCAGTGCCTGAGACTGCACCCTGCAATGTTGATGTTGGGTGGCCAAGCTGATCATCTGGAGAAGCAAGCAGCGAATATCTGCTCTAACGTTCAGGTTGGGAATGCTCAATGTCCATTTCCTCACAGTGTGTGTCAGGGTGGAGAGGGAATGTCAGTGAAGTAAAACAATGAGGCTGGCAACATCAATAATTTCCCTGAACGGCACCTTGCTTCATCTCGACATTTGGAACGTACCTGGAAAATGCAGTGAGTTGCTCCCGACACTCGCTGAACCTCTCGTACAATTTTTCCAGATTTCATGCCAAAGATCGTGTCATTCAGAGCCCGATAAGATCCCACCCATTGTCACTACTCCACAGCATCCATTTCGATTTCTGCATTGGTCGCCATGTATTCTCAAGACTTCCAGGTGCTCTATCATTTGCCATTTTGAAATCACTCCAATGTCTAGGTCATTCATTTACATCAAGTAGATCAGGGATCCTGACATCAATCTTTGGCAAATTTCACTATAAACCTTGTTCCAGTCCAAGAAATATCCATTAACCATCACTCTGATCCTGTCATCCTTCCCATCAATATTGCATCCACCCTCCCTGCTAGAGTCATGGAGATGTACAGCATGGAAGCAGACCCTTCGATCCAAGTTGTCCATGCCGACCAGATATCCCAACCCAATCTAGTCCTACCTGCCAACACCCGCCCCATATCCCTCCAAAACTTTCTTATTCATGTACCCATCCAGATGCCTTTTAAAAGCTGCAATTGTACCAGTCTCCACCACTTCCTCTGGCAACTCATTCCATACACATACCACCCTCTGCATGAAAAAGTTGCCCCTCAGGTCTTTTTTATATCTTTCCCCTCTCACCATAAATCTATGCCCTCTAGTTCTGGACTCCCCCACCCCAGGGAGGAGACTGGTTCCTAACCCCAGCTGTTCAGTTCACTTGAGAACCATAGACTATAAGACCATAAGAAATATGAACACAAGTAGACCACTCGGTTAATCCAATCTGCTCTGCCATTCGATGAGGTCATGGCCGATCTGATAACTTTCAACTCCACTTTCCTGCCTTTTCCCTTATAACTCTTAAATCCCTGACTGAATAAAACTCTGTCCAGCTCAGTCTTGAATGCACTTAATGAGGTACAGCCTCTACAGCCCTCTGCGGTGAAGAATTACGGAGATATGCTACCACCTGAGAGAATAAATTCCAACTGTTCTAAATGTGTAAACTCTTATTCTGAGATTATTCCCTCTGGTTCGAAATTTTGCCATGACAGACCTTTCCACATCTACCCAGTCAAGTTTCCTAAGAATCTTGTCTGTTTCAACAATGTTACTTCTCTTATGCTCTGATGGCTGTGGATATAAACTGCACAACCTTTCCTCATAAGACTATCCTCCAATACTTGGGACCAACCTGTGAACCTTCATTGGACTGCCTCTGATATCAGTATTTCTTTCCTTAAAAGAAGGAGTTAAAACTGTTTACAGTATTCTAGTTGTGGCCTGACTAGTGACTTGCACAGTTTTAGCAAGACTTCCCTACTTTTATACTCTACTCCCTTTGAAATAAGGACCAACATGCCATTTGTGTTTCTATTAACCATTACGCTCAGATGCAAGCCTTTTATTGATTAATGCACGAGGGTTCCTAAATACCACTCTGCTGTAACAGTCTGCTGTTTCTTTTTCTCTATTTAAATAATATTCAGCTTCTCTATTCTTCCTGCTAACGTTTGTAACCTTTTACAGTCTCAAATTTCATTCCATCTGCCAAATTTATGCTCACTCACTTACCTGTCTGTATCCCTCTGCAGATTCTTTGCGTCATCCTCACTTGCCTTCCCATTTATTTTTGTGTCATCCACAAACCTGTCTACAAGATATAGCACTTTCCTCATCTGAGTTAATAATGCATATTGTAAATGATTGCTGCCCACCAGTGATCTCTGTGGCCTTCCATTAGTTGCAGTCTAACATTCTTGAAAATGACTTAACTAGTATTAACTCTCAGTTTTCTATTTGTTAGCCAATCCTCGGTCCATGCTGATGTTATCTTCAACACCATGTGCTCTTATCATATTAAGTAACCCAAGGTGTGGCACCTTAACATGCACCTGCTGAAAGCCAAATACAATACATCCATTGCTTCCCTTTTATCTATCCTGCTTGTGTCCTTATTAAAGAATTCTAATAAATTTGTCAGGCATGACTTCCTCTTCATAGCCATGCTAACACTGCTTGATCGTGTTATGCATTTCAAAATGTTCTACAACTATATCCCTTATAGTAAATTATAACATTTTCCCAGTAAAAAATGTTACACTATCTAGTTTTTTAAAGTTTCCTTCCCTTTTTAAGTCAAGGTGCTACACAGATAATTTTCCAAAATGGAACTTTTCCCGAAGCTGAAGATTCATGGAAGATTACGAACAGTGTACCAATTATCTCTACAGTCACTTCTTTCAACATTGTGGGATGCATCCCATCAGATCAAATGGACGTATCAGTCTTTACTGTTGGGCAGAAGGCATTCATCATATCCATGTCTGTGACAGGCCTAGTTGTCCCCTATTACACCTCTGTGTATTTCACTTTCTCTCCTGCTTTGTAGTTCTTGTCATTTGGAAACTGTTACTAAGTAATTTGATGTCAGTCACTAAGATTTCACATAGACTTCTGCTCCTGGCGGTCTTCCTGATCTGTACTATATTTCTTGACCATGTTAAACAATGCCTTTTAATTAGCCTTTTGTCTCATACTGGAGTACTGCCATTAGGATTTATAATTAGGATTTATTTCAAGGGTGCATGATGCCAATCCTTGGGCCTAACCTCCTGCATCTCACCCGTACATTCATACAGCTGTCATATATTCTTGTGGCCTCCCCTGCTCTATCTATGATAGTCACATTTCTCCATTGATTAGCCCCTTCTGATAAAGATTTGACTTCAGGACCGATTTTTGATTGGTCCTTTGGGACCAATAGTCACATATTGACCATCAGAACTGATCTGTCTACCATCAGACAAACTGTCAATAACAGTAGTTTGATCCTCATAGAACATTTGACTGAGAGGTACCTGACTCCTCATTATTTTCTATAACTCCTTCACAATCTGAAAATTTATAATCCGTATCAAAAAAAGGCCTTGAAGAGTCATTTTTTCATCCTGTACAATTATAATTTTGTTCCTTTTCCAATATTCTTCCCTCTTCAGTCTCCCTCCATTCTTTAGGCCTCTCTCTCCTGTAATAAACTTCACCTCCCAGATTGAAACTGGTTTCTGATAACCTCACTTTTTGTGTTCAGCCTTGCCAAATTCTTTTTGAAACTTTGGCTTTAATGCAAACTGTTCTGTATGCAGGCAGTGCATTCAAGTACTACAATAAGTAAAACTAATTGTAGCGCCTACTCAGGGTGAGGGCTGATCAGTTATTACTGATGGAATTTTAAGATTTCAAGAAAAGCTAACTGATTTTCTTGTATTCTCCCACTGTCTGCAACTAATTCTCAGTCCGTACATTACACTGTAGGATGACGATCCTGCAGCTTTAAGAGACTACTTCGTTCTTTTTTTTCAAAGAGAGCTTTTAAGATAGAAGTCCTGAGCTATCTACTTGGAAAAGCCAGTAATGTAAACAGTTTGTGAGGCCTTGGGTTTTTTTTTGAAGTCTGAACAATTGAAGCAGCCTGGCTGGGTGTGGCCAGCTCTCACAGACCAGAATTTCCAGTCTTTAAAACATTTTTTGTAGCTTTAAGCGGTTGCTGTTGGAATCTTAACAGGGTTAGAAGTGTAGTAATTGTCACCTGGCTGTTAATCTCTTGGAGTTTTCTCTTGATGCTTTTCTTTCTGGGATGCTGGAGTTAGGTGTAAGACAAATCTAGTTTCTGAATTTTGCCAATGGGTGTGTTTATGAGACATTACTGTTTTGGAACAGGTAATTAGTAATAGTTACTATTTCTATTATTCTGCAATGTTTTCCATTCGAGTTAAGTTATCCTAAATTCCTCTTGCTTTTATTGTATTTTAACTATAGCGTTTAAATAAATTGTGTTTTGCTTACCATCAAGTGGTTTGACCAGTCACATTGCATCAGGAAAAGGCACTTTTCTGCCTTTAAAATAAGAAAAAGTTAGCTACCTTCTTAAATTATTTTGAAGGGGTCTGGTCTAATCTGGTCCATAATAGTAGTGCAGATGATAATTTACATTTTGGCTGATCTGGCAATATTTTATGTATTTGTCTAATACTACATGGTTCATTTAACATTCCCCATTGCTAAAAGGGCTTTCTGCAATAGCATTCATAGCCTTATGTTCATGTGTGCACAGATATTTCTCAATTCATCAATAGCAAGTTCCTTATCCATTATCAGTGGAAATTCTGTCAGAGGTCTAATCTCAGCCCCTATCTGCTATTTTATCCACAATTTTTTTTATCCTTACTTTGTATTATTTTTGAAATTAAAGCAAAATAATGTGCTTGCTCGAAATCTTGAACAATCACAGAGAATACAGAACATTACAGCACAGTACAGGCCCTTTGGTCCTCGATGTTACGCTGCCCGGTGAAGCCAATCTGAAGCCCACCTAAATATACTATTCCATTTTCATCCATATGACTATCCATATAGTCATATGGATGCCCTTAAAGTTGGCAAGTCTACTACTGTTGCAAACTTGCACTCCACGTCCCTCCTACTCTCTGACTAAAGAAACTATCTCTGAAATCTGTCCTATATCTATCCCCCTTCAATTTAAAGCTATGTCCCCTTGTGTTAGCCTTCACCAGCCAAGAAAAAAACGCTCTCACTGTCCACTCTACCTAACCCTCTGATTATCATATAGGTTTCAATTAAGTCACCTCCCAACCTTCTTCTCTCCAACAAAAACAGCCTCAACTCCCTCAACCTTTCCTCGTAAGACATTTCCTCCCTATCAGGCAACATCCTAGTAAAACTCCTCCGAACCTTTTCCAAAGCTTCCACATCCTTCTCAGAACTGCACACAATACTCCAAGTGCAGGCACACCAGACTTTTTTACAGCTGCAGCATGACCACTTGGTTCCAAATCTCAAACCCTTTACCAATAAAAGCTAACACACCGTACCCATTCTTAAGAGCTGTATCAACCTGGTTGGTAACTTCGAGGTATCTATGCACATGGACACCGAGATCTCTCTGTTCATCTACACTGTCAAGAATCTTACCATTAGCCCAGTACTCTGCATTCCTATTACTCCTTCCAAAGTGAATCATCTCACACTTTTTTACATTAAACTCCATTTTCCACCTCTCAGTCCAGCTCTGCAGCTTACCATACCTCTCTGTAACCTGCAACATCCTTCTGCACTGTCCACAGCTCCACCGACCTTAGTGTCATCAGTAAATTTACTAACCATTTTTCTACGCCCTCATCCAGGTTGTTTATAAAAATGACAAAAAGCAGTGGTCTCAAAACTGATCCTTGCGAAATGCCAATAGTAACTGAACTGCAGGATGACCATTTCCCATCAACCACCACCCTCTGTCTTCTTTCAGCTAGCCAATTTCTGATCCAAACCACTAAATCACCCTCAATACTGCCTTTGTATTTTCTGCGATAGTCTATCATCAGGACCTTATCAAATACTTTACTGACATCCATATACACCACATCAACTGCTTTACCCTCAACCACCTGTTTGCTCACCTTCTCAAATAACTCAATAACATGTGTGAAACATGACCTACCCTTCACAAAACCGTGTTGACTGTCCCTAATCAACTTATTCCTCTCTCAATGATTATAAATCCTATCTCTTATAATCTTTTCCAACATCTTACCCACAACTGAAGTAAGGCTTGCTGGTCTATAATTACCAGAGTTGATTCTGCTCTCCTTCTTGAACAACAGAGAATGTCAGAGAAACTCGGCAGGCCTTCCAGAGTCTATGGAGAGAGAAACAGAGTTAACGCTTGGAGTTCAAAACTGCTCTGAAGAAGGTTCATTCTGGAAGTTATAACATTAAATCTGTTTTTCTCTCCACAAATGCTGCTACATCTGCTGAGTATCTCCAGCGTTCCCTGTGTTTATTACGTGTTATTGTTGACTGACAATATCTGGTTGCCAAATGTACAAAATTTGAAATGATTTGTTTGTGTCCCTCCCCTTCCTTTAAATCCATGGCCACTATCTCATTTAAAATGTTTGCTAAGGTCAGGTTTACAATCTGCCCTGATGTTGTCCTTTGATTTTTAGTAAAATAAATCTCACATCTGTCACTTACCTTCCCTATGAGCTGATCATACCACCCATCCCTTATTTCTGTATCCTTCCTTTCTTTAACTTTTAGGGGACAATTAAGCAAATTGCTGATATAATTTTAGCTCAATTGACTTATATTTTCTCAATTTCTATTCCTGATAGAAATATCTTCTTTAATTTCTTTAGTGGTGAATTAAGTTGCACTAAATTCATACAATTGTGACCAAAATTGCAAATTCACAGATTTCCTAAATACAATAATTTTTTTTTTGGAGCCAGTTACATCTGTGTTTTCTTCATCAATGGCTGACCACCATTCGCCTTCTCAATCTCTCCTTAACTAAGGCATGGTGAACCTCAGATCAAACCACCACCAGTCATCTCTCTGTCTGTAATGAAAGAGTAGCCATATGGACTGGTAAGACAGCGGTGACTTTACCTTAACTGCTGTCCCTGCTTTGCGCTGGCCACTGGTCTCTGGTGTCCCCTCTTTGGGCTGCTGACCCCACTTGGGAGGCCAGGGCTGGTGTCCATGACCGCGACAGAGTGGTTCACTAGCTTAATTCCTGCAACATCAGCCGCACATGTGTATTAAACCCTGTCCATGCCCCTCATAATCTTACACACCTTAATCATGCTCGCCTACACCCCCACACCCCCAAATCTTCTCTGCTCCACGTGAAATACCTGAGCTTATCCAACCTCTCTTCTCAGCCAAGATGCTCCATCCCCAGCAACATCCTGACGAATTTCCTCTGCACTCCCTCCAGTGCAATCACATCTTTCCTAAAGTGCAGTGACCAGAACTGCACACAGTACTCCAGCTATGACCTAACCAAAGCCCTGCAAACCACCCTTCCTCACTGCAAACCACCCAATCATTGTGTTATCTATAAACTTATCAACACCCCCCCTCCAGCATTGTCTCTGATATTACTGGACACCAGCTTCCAATAGCACAAACAGCCTTCTCTCTCCACCTTCTATCTCCTGCCATGAAGCCAATTTTGGATCCAACTTGCCATGTTATCCTGGGCCCTATGTGCTTTTAGCTTCTTTATCGGTGCCTCAAATAGGACCTGGTCAACGGTTTTACTGAAATCCATATAAACTACAGCAACTGCCCTTCTCCCATCTACATATGTAGTCAGCTTCTCAAAACATTCAAGCAAATTTGTTCGGCATGACCTCAAACTAACAAAGCTACGCTGGGTATTCATTAGCAATTCTTGTTTTCCACAAAAGAAAATTGTATTTAAAGAAGAATTTGAATTCACACTTTAGCGTGAGCTTTATTTCAGTTATCAACACCATAAAACTCACATCCCACTCATTAGTAGCTTCTTATATTTACACAGCTCGATAACCCTTAAATAATATATCCATCAACTGTTCAAACATTCCATTAGATCTCAGGCATTCCTTCAGACTGTATATGAGATGTATAGCACACACTGTTGCTGCTGTGCATTTGGTGGTGCAGGGCATTAACATTTGTAATGCCAATCAAACGGAATGCTTCGTCTTGGATGGTATCAAGTTTCTTGAGTGTTTTTTGAGCTGCCCTCTTCCAGGTAAGCAGGGGGTATTCCATACAATGTTTTAGGGAGGGAATTCTGGGATTTTTATCCAACGACATTGAAGGAACAGCGATATATTTCCAAGTCAGGATGGCGACTAGCTTGGAAGGGAACTTGCAGGTGATGGTGTTCCCATGTATCTGCCACCCTTCCAGATGGAAGTGGTCATAGGTTTGGAAAGTGCTGACTAAGGATTCTTGGTAAATTTCTGCAGGGCATCTAGTAGGTGGTACACACTGCTACCACTGAGTATTGGTGGAGGAGGAAGTGAATGTTTGTGGATGTGGTGCCAATCAAGTAGACTGCTTTGACCAGGATGGTATCAAGCCTGTTGAGTGTTACTGGAACTGCACTCATCCAGGCAACCACAGGAATTGCAAAACCTGCACCCGCACCTCCCCGCACACCTCCCCCCCACCCCACCTCACCTAGGTCAAATGCCCCGAAGGAGCCTTTGCCATCCGTCAAAGTTTCATCTGCACTTCTACACATATCATTTGCTGTATCTGTTACTCCTGATGCAGTCTCCTCAACATTAGGGAGACAGGGTGCTGACATGCAGAGCATTCCAGAGAACAGTTCCGGGACACCCACACCAATCAATCCCACCACCCTGTAGCCAAGCACTTCAACTCCCCCTCCCACTCTGCCAAGGACATGCAGGTCCTGGGCCTCCTCCATCGTCACACTCTCACCACCCAGCGCCTCGAGGAAGAACACCTTATCTTCCACCTTGGGACCCTCCAACCACATGGCATCAATGTGGACTTCACTAGTTACCTCATTTCTTCCTCCCCCACCTTTTCCCAGTTCCAACCTTCCAACCTGGCACTGCCCTCATGACCTATCATACCTGACCATCTTCCTTCCCACCTATCCATTCCACTCTCCTCTCTGACCTATCATCTTTACCCCCACCTCCCTCTACCTATTGCACTCTTAGCTACCTTGGTCCCAGTCCCACCCCCCTCCCATTTATCTTTCTAACCCCTCGGCTCACAAGCCTTTCTGATGAAGGGATCTTGCCCAAAACTGCTCCTCGGATGCTGCCTGACCTGCTGTACTTTTCCAGTGCCACACTCTCTACTCTGATCACCAGCATCTGCGGTCCTTACTTTCTCCCAGGCAAGTGGGGAGTATTCCGATATGCTTGTGAGAAGTGCCTTCTAGATGGTGACAGAGTCTGGAGAGTTAATCGCTACAAGATTGCTAGCCCCTGACATGCTCTTGGAGCCACGGTATTTATACAGCTTGTTCAGTTCAGTTCTGTTCAATACTAATCCCCCAGAAAGTTGGTGGTACAGGATTCAGTGGTGCTACTACCATTAGATGTCGAGGGGTGAAATTTAGATTTGTGGATACACTACCATTTTCCTTTTAATGAATAATTCATGATTGGGTCCAGGCTATTCCTTCATTAAAGTTAACCTTTTGGGTGGCACGGTGGCACAGTGGTTAGCACTGCTGCCTCACAGCACCAGAGACCCGGGTTCAATTCCTGCCTCAGGCGACTGACTGTGTGGAATTTGCACGTTCTCCCCGTGTCTGCGTGGGTTTCCTCCGGGTGCTCCGGTTTCCTCCCACAGTCCAAAGATGTGCGGGTTAGGTGAATTGGCCATGCTAAATTGCCCGTAGTGTTAGGTAAGGGGTAAATGTAGGGGTATGGGTGGGTTGCGCTTCGGCGGGTCGGTGTGGACTTGTTGGGCCGAAGGGCCTGTTTCCACACTGTAAGTAATCTAATCTAATCTAAAAAAAACCTCATGTTCAGTTTGCAGTCTTGCCTCCCAATCTGCTTCAGAAACATTCCTACCCGCATTGAAAAATGCTTTCTAATTTTAAACTAGACTTCTTTGTCCTTTTCCATAGCTACCCTAAACCTTACGAAAAGTGATTACCATCCTCCAAATATTCACCTCCTGATGCTCGAGCCATTTGATCCACCTCATGCCCAAGAATTTTGTCTCGCAACGTCACCTTTCATCTTGCCCTGTTAATTAATGTTATCTTGAACACCTCCACTCTGTCCATAGAACTGCCCCAGTCCCCAGTGGCCTGCTGTTTCAATCGACCACCTTGCTCCCAGTTTAACATTTCCATCTTAGGCCAGCTACAGTTTTCTAATGAAGCCCAGCGCAATCTGGAGAAACAGCACTTTATTTTCCACCTAGGGACTTTGCAGCCTCCTAGGCTCTACAATGAATTTCACAATTTCAACTGCTGCTCTACATTTTTTCTAAAAACCACAATATCTTCCCTGGCTGTGTCTTTTTTGTGTTTCGTTGACATTCCTCTCAGCAGAGCGGAGCCATTTTCTCCTTCTCACAACTTCATTTCCTATCTCTCTTTACCACCTTTAACCTTTCCTTTGCTTTGCGCCTTAGTCATACTGGTGTACAGCACAGAGACAGACCATTGTCCAACTCGTCCATGCTGACCAGATATCCTAAATTAATCTGGTCCCATTTGTCAGCACTTGGCCCATATCCCTCTAAACCTTTCCTGTTTGCATATCCCTCCAGATGCCTTTTAAATGTTGTAATTGTACCAGCCTTCACCACTCTCTTTGGCAGTTCATTCCATTCCACTGCATGAAAAAATTGTCCCTTAGGTCCCCTTTAAAGTTTTCCCCCTCTTACTTTAAAAACCTATGCCCTCTAATTTTGGACTCCCCATCCTGGGGAAAAAAAACCTTGACCATTCAGCCTATTCATGCCCCTCATGATCTTATAAACCTTTATAAGGTCACCCCTCAGCCTCCGACAACCCAGGGAAAATAGCCTCAGCCAGTTCACCCTCTCCCCATTCCACTTTCTCCTACTGCTTTGTGTTGATGGCACCAAAACAACAAATTTCCAGCTCCTTTTCAGTTTTGAAACGTTGACTCTGTTTTTTTCTGTCTCGACTGCTGCAGCCAGACCTGCTGAGTTTCTCCTGCTATTGGTCCCCTCCCTACTCTGCTGCTTTTCCCTGCTGCTTAAAAGCTGTTCATCTCTTTCGGCTTCCTAAAGCACCTCACTGTGGCTCTGTGGGGAACATTCTCACCTCTGAATTAGAAGGTTACTCTATGTACACATTTGCACAGACAAAGCAAGCTCACATTCTCAGTGCAGTCACGAGAAAGGGCTGCACTGTTGCAGATACTGTCTTTTGGATTGCGATCTTAGACCAAGGCTCCATCTGCCCCTTCAGGGGAATGTGGAATAGCTCATGGCACTATTTCATAGTAAAGTAGGAGAGTGTTCCTGATCTTCTGGAGGAAGTTTACCTCTCACTGAGCATGGAATCCTGATTGCGCTGCCAAATGGCGACGTTGCAAATTTTCTCGGGCGATTCACACTTGGTAACACTTCACAGGATCTCAATTTTGCCAAAAAGGAAATGCTCTGGGAAATTCTAAGCTTTCAATAGGCGCTGTCGAAATGCAACTCTACCTTTCAGCCTGCTGCGATGGAAGAGTTTCAGCGTGAAATGATAGCAGTTTCTCACACTCGTTGAGGCTGTTGCATGACTCCATGATGTGTTTCAAGTATTTTCTGTTTTGTATTTCGGTTTTGTTTATACAGTCTGCAACACACACATACACATATATACACATATACACAAACACATACACACGCACATATACATATATACACACACATACACATACACACAAACACATACACACACGCACATACACATATACACACACATACACACATA